>NC_086446.1:297072280-297378114 GCF_028390025.1 Pseudophryne corroboree | reverse complement strand
CTCACGCGGCTTGCCAGTGGAGACTATGGCACCAACTCGATCCGGATTTTGGCATTCTGCATCGCTATCTATGTTGGGATGCCAGCATCAGCATTCCGAGCAGTTTCGGGATGCTGGCGTTAGCTTTCCGACCGCCGGGATGCCAAATGCCGGCATCTTGACTGCATCCCGAATGAAATGCTAATGAGCTGCTGTGAGAAGAGCCTCAAATGGACCCAGCCATTAACCAAACACCATTAGTTGGATGGCAGAAGGGCTTCCTGTTAGCAAAAACATCAGGGTGCCATCACTTTCAAGATAAAATGATCAATTATACAATTAATTGATATACATTTCCTTGAGCCTGGCCTTGAAATAGGTAAGATATGTATTTTCTTTATTACACGCAACAAGTTAAAGTTTTCGCTTACTTACTACTTACTTACATCTAACATGCATGAAAATCATGTAGTTTTCCAGGTACTACAGTCCCTTCTCCCAAACACTGACACTTTTTTATTATCTTCAACAACAAATAGATCTATAGCACTGTGTTATATAACAATTGCTGTGTACCTGGTGAGAGTCTGTTACTGTCGGCGCGGCGTCGGTCTCCGTCAGCACCGCACTGTACTAGTGATCAGACTAGTGTCCAGCAGCACCGCACTTGTAATCAGACTCAAAATAAACTACAGTTCCCAGCAGCCCTTGCTGCTGGGAGCTCCCAGCTACAAGGGCTGCTGGGAGCTGTAGTTTATTTTGAGTCTGATTACAAGTGCGGTGCTGCCGGACACCGGCGCCACTCACCAGGTACTGTCTGACAGTACTACTTTTCTACCCTTTGGCCGCAGGTGGCACAGCTAGGCGGCGCCCCCTCCTTGCCTGGCGCCCCTGGCGAGTGCCATCCTGGCCAATGGGTAGATATACACCCCTGACGGACCGCCTTTTCACCCCCAGCAGGATAACATACTCACCTATCCACGGACCCGGTCCGCGCTGCTTCTGCTGGGCTGCCAGGCGCTGGATCCTGTGTGCTGTAAAGTGCACTGCCGCTTTGAAGCATCACTTTACTGCACCGGGGTCACATTGCTGCATATGGGGATAACGGAGCAGCGAACACTGGCTCCCTGGACAGGTGAGTATGTTTTTTTTGTTTTTACTTTTTTTTTCTTTTTATTAACACTTTGGTGTCCATCGGACACACATAGCTGATCACTAAAGCCGGGACCCCACTCAGTTTTCTCTCCAAGGGGCTTATACGGCAGTACCACTGGACTTATATGGCAGTACCCCTGGACGTATACGGTAGCACCACTGGACTTATTGCAGCACAGAACACCACCACTGGACTTATGGCAGCACAGGACACCACTGAACTGATGCAGCACAACACAACACCACTGCACTGGACTTATACAGCCACAGCACCACTGCACTTATGGCAGCACAGGACACCAACACTGGACTTATGGCAGCACAGAACACCACCACTGGACTGATGCAGCACAACACAGCACCACTGCACAAAAAAGAGTTGCAATTAGGTAGTTGGATGACTTTGCTAAGCGTCACAAGTGTGCAGCACAAACACCTGGCCCATCTAGGAGTGGTACTGCAGTGTCAGACAGGATGGCAGATTTAAAAAATAGGCCCCAAACAGCACATCATGCAAAGAAGAAAAAGAGGTGCAATGAGGTAGCTGGATAACTTTGCTAAGCGACACAAGTGTGCGGCACAAACACATGGCCCATCTAGGAGTGGCACTGCAGTGTTAGACAGGATGGCAGATTTAAAAAATAGGCCGCAAACAGCACATCATGCAAAGAACAAAAAGAGGTGCAATGAGCTAGCTGGATGACTTTGCTAAGCGACACAAGTGTGCGGCAAGCACAAGCACCTGGCCCATCTAGGAGTGGCACACAGTGGCTGAATGTCGAAAGCGGCCCGCTATTTTACGGGTCACCGACAGCATCTCCTGCACGCCCCTGTCATTTAAAAAAAGATTCTGTAACACCAAATGAATTGTATGTGCAAAACATTAGATGTGCTTGAATTTGCCCAGATGTAATGCACGCATAATATTGGTGGACTTATACGGCAGTACCCCTGAACTTATACGGCTGCACCACTGGGCAAGACTTGTACGGCAGTACCCCTGGACTTATACGACAGTACCACTGGACTTTTATTGCAGTACCCCTGGACTTATACGGCTGCACCATTGGACTGGACTTATACGGCAGTATCCCTGTACTTATACGGCAGTACCCCTGAACTTATACGGCTGCACCACTGGACTGGACTTATACGGCAGTACCCCTGGATTTATACGGCAGTACCCCTAGACCTATACAGCTGCACCAATGGACTGGATTTATATGGTAGTACCCCTGTACTTATACGGCAGTACCACTGGACTTATATGGCTGCTCCACTGGACTGGACTTATACGGCAGTACCACTGGACTTATACGGCTGCACCACTAAACTGGACTTATACGGCAGCACCACTGGACTGGTTTTATATGGCAGTACCACTGGACATATACGGTAGTACCGCTGGACTTATATGGCAGTACCACTGGACTTATACAACAGTACCCCTGGACTTATACGGCAGTACCACTGGACTTATATGGCAGTACCCCTGGACTTATACGGCTGCACCATTGGACTGGACTTATACGGCAGTACCCCTGTACTTATACGGCAGTACCCCTGAACTTATACGGCTGCACCACTGGACTGGACTTATACGGCAGTACCCCTGGACTTATACGGCAGTACCCCTGGACTTATACGACAGTAACCCTAGACCTATTCAGCTGCACCAATGGACAGGACTTATATGGTAGCACCCCTGTACTTATACGGCAGTACCACTGGACTTATTTGGCTGCACCACTAGACTGGACTTATACGGCAGCACCACTGGACTGGATTTATATGGCAGTACCACTGGACTTATACGGCAGTACCCCTGGACTTATACGGCAGTACCACTGGACTTATACAGCAGTACCCCTGGACTTATACGGCAGTACCACTGGACTTATATGGCAGTACCCCTGGACTTATACGGCAGTACCCCATGACTTATACGGCAGTACCCCTGGACTTATACGACAGTACCACTGGACTTTTATTGCAGTACCCCTGGACTTATATGGCTGCACCATTGGACTGGACTTATACGGCAGTACCCCTGTACTTATACGGCAGTACCCCTGAACTTATACGGCTGCACCACTGGACTGGACTTATACGGCAGTACCCCTGGACTTATACGGCAGTACCCCTGGACTTATACGGCAGTACCCCTAGACCTATACAGCTGCACCAATGGACTGGACTTATATGGTAGTACCCCTGTACTTATACGGCAGTACCACTGGACTTATATGGATGCTCCACTGGACTGGACTTATATGGCAGTACCACTGGACTTATACGGCTGCACCACTAGACTGGACTTATACTGCAGCACCACTGGACTGGATTTAAATGGCAGTACCACTGGACTTATATGGCAGTACCGCTGGACTTATACGGCAATACCACTGGACTTATACGGAAGTACCCCTGGACTTATACAGCAGTACCACTGGACTTATATGGCAGTACCCCTGGACTTATACGGCAGTACCCCTGGACTTATACGGCAGTACCACTGGACTTATACAGCAGTACCCCTGGACTTATACGGCTGCACCACTGGACTGGACTTATATGGCAATACCCCTGGACTTATATGGCAGTACCCCTGGACTTATTTGGCAGTACCCCGGAACTTAAATGGCTGCACCACTGGACTAGACTTTTATTGCAGTACCCCTGGACTTATATGGTAGTACCACTGGACTTATACGGCAGTACCACTGGTCTTATATGGCTGCACCACTGGACTGGACTTATATGGCAGTACCCCTGGACATATACGGAAGTACCCCTGAACTTATACGGCTATACCACTGGACTGGACTTATACAGCAGTACTCTTGGACTTATACTGCAGTACCCCTGAACTTATATGGCTGCACCACTGGAATGGACTTATACGGCAGTACCCCTGGACTTATAAAGCAGTACTACTGGACGTATACGGCAGTACCTCTGGACTTATACGGCAGTACCACTGGACTTATACGACAGCACCACTGGACTTATACGACAGCACCACTGGACTTATGGCAGCACAGGACACCACCACTGGACTTATGGCAGCACAGGACACCAATACATGACTGATGCAGCACAACACAGCACCACTGCACTGGAATTATACAGCAGCAGCACTGGACTTATGGCAGCACAGGACACCACCACTGGACTTACGGCAGCACAAGTCACCACCACTGGACTGATGCAGCACAACACATCACCACTGCACTGGACTTATACAGCAGCACCATTGGACTTATGGTAGTACAGGACCACCACTGGACTTATGGCAGCACAGGACACCACCACTGGACTGATGCAGAACAACACAGCACCACTGCACTGGACTGATACAGCAGCACCACTGGACATATGGCAGCACAGGACACCATTACTGGACTTATGGCACCACAGGACACCACCACATGACTGATGCAGCACAACACAGCACCACTGCACTGGAATTATACAGCAGCAGCACTGGACTTATGGCAGCACAGGACACCATCACTGGACTTACGGCAGCACAAGTCACCACCACTGGACTGATGCAGCACAACACATCACCACTGCACTGGACTTATACAGCAGCACCATTGGACTTATGGTAGTACAGGACCACCACTAGACTTATGGCAACACAGGACACCACCACTGGACTGATGCAGAACAACACAGCACCACTGCACTGGACTGATACAGCAGTACCACTGGACTTATGGCAGCACAGGACACCATTACTGGACTTATGGCACCACAAGACACCACCACTGGACTGATGCAGCACAACACAGCACCACTGCACTGGACTTATACAGCAGCACCACTGGGCTTATGGCAGTACAGGACACCACCACTGGATTGATGCAGCACAACACAGCACCACTGCACTGGACTGGACTTATACAGCAGCACAGGGCACCACCACTGTGACTGGACCGATGCAGCACAAGACACCACTGAAATAACACATAAGAGCAGGTCGCACCCGACGTGCACACCACTTTCAAGCACAGACACTAAGGAGACACATCCTCTCGTTACACTCTCCAGGACTGGAGTGAAGATAGCAGTGATGCGCAGCTCCTTATATGGCATCCAAAACCCATGAGAATCCAACAGCGGGATGATGATGTTTTGCCTTGTTCTGGTTTCTGGGTCTGGCGGGAAAACCCGCGCCGGACTCAGATCCAGACTGGGAGCGTGAAGTTCGGGGGAGTTCGGTTCTCAGGGAACCGAACCAGCAAATCCCTATTTTTGATACTCAAACAATAAGCAGTGGTGCTGTAAAGGTATCTTTCACCCCCTGAGCTCCAAAAGGTCTAGAACTGGCCCTGGGCCTGCTGTGGCTCAAGTCATACCAAATCATCCCTCTCGGTGTGCCAGGGTCTGTGCAACTTGGCTACTCCGTGTGTCCGTACACTTAAAATGTGTATCTTATTCGCAGTTATAAGATTACCTGGAGTTACAAATCTACATTGATAGCATACACTGACAAATAAAATAAAAAACATTTGAGCACATAGAATATAATATATTCAGCTTTATCAGTGTCCATAGCAGAAGCCAGAAATCCATACAAAGTGTTCACTCACACAAAAAAATACATATTTTCTTTTACATTTTTACTGTTTTATTTGGCACTTACAATTTTCAAAACAATGTGTAGCTGCTGTTTCCTGTCTGTCAACCATTTTTAAAAGAACCACTGTCTAGTTGACTGTTTTAAAGTAAGGTGAAGTTTTTAATGTCTCTCTGGGTGAAGTACTTGGAAAAGAATGATAAGCTACTGTATTTAGAAAATATATTTCTTGTGGGAAAATAAACAGCATCTGGGTTAATGTTTTATGGAGATGTTACAAAATAACAATTGCACAATATGTGGAGTGACCACATGGCTTGAATTAAATGCAGAGAGTTGACATCTGGTCTCTCCATACAACATGGTCTTCCCGCTTCACAGTTCCACCAATCAGATGTGTGCTAGAAAGCCCATTGGGCTGAACAGCCCTGAGTGACAGATGTCTACACAGAGCTCACTCCCGTCTTGCTCTTCGGTTGTTATTGTAAAGGTTACAGCCAACACATTTTTCCTGAATTATTTATTACCACTTACATAAACCTCATTCATTTTTCATGAAGACTATAATTTAGTTTATAAATCTAAATCATGAAAATATAGTGTAAAACATAATTTTATATTCAGGAGGAGAGCAGATCCAATACACAAGGTGAAAGGTTTATCCAAATAAGCTTGCAAGCACATTAAGAGTCTATAACTTAAAAATCATCTGAATTTAAATTAGCCTTTTTTTATGGCGGCCAAGATATCTGTGACTGGCAGGCAATGAATACAGTATTTCTACTTTCACCTACAGCAGGTAAGATAAATCATGATCATAACAGGTCCAGTAACTTGCTTTTGTTACGGAACTGCAGCTTACACAGCCATGATGGAGCAAGAAAAAAGTGCCCTTGTGTTTTTCACATTATACTTTTACTATTTGTCTCCATTCTATAACTAAACAATAAACTTAACACCAATTACTTCTCAAAATTAAGAAAATTACTAGACACATTACAGTACCTGCAACATTTCAGCAACAGAGACTTTCTTGTTAAGCCTGACTATTATTTAGTATAAACTGCGTCCAACTGTGACCATGCTGACTTATAGATTCCACAAAGTACTGCAATTACTTAATTTAAAAAAGAAGGCGAAATATATTATATTCCCTCAATGCCATGAATCACCATATTATTGACACATGATGACCACACGCTGCTCTCCGTAAGATGTAGCTGACCCCACTCCAGCAAGAATAAATTCACACAAAAAATAAACACTTAAGAAGGAAGAGACATTATGCAAAACTGTAACCAATACATATAAAGTATCCATATCCATAAATAGAACAAACTGTATAAGAATAGATGTATGAAATGCCTTTCCCTCTTCATCTCTTACCAGTTCAACTCCTGTACACTCCCCACACAAAACTTGGATGGGTGTGGATCAACAGATCTACATGGAACAGATATTCAAAAGGTCAACCACAAATGGTTACCATGCAAAAGGTTGGCAGGGTCAATAAGTAAACATGGAAAAGGTAGACAGAAGAAAAGGTCAACAGTGTCAAAAGGTCAGCGTGCAAATGGTCGACACAACAAGGTAGACAGAAGATTTTAACATTTTTCTGGTGTCATGTTTAATGTTTATCAAGAAGTGACCCCAGTTAGTGTACCATTTCATTCACCACACTTCGTGCAAGGTGCCTTTCTCCGCTACCATTGCGCTCAGTTTCCCAATGATAGGGGATGATTCAGACCGATTGCTGTTGTGCGTTTTTGCACAGCAGATGATCAGCAATAGACTGCGCATGCGTATGCACCGCAATGCGCACACATGTCGGCAAACAACAACAGGCATCACCGGTCAGCGACAGGCTGGTGTGAAAAATGCAATCGCACAGCCATTTGCATGCTGATTGACAGGAAGAGGACATTTTTGTGTGGTAACTGACCATTTTCTGGGAGTGTCAGGGAAAACGTAGACATTCCCAAGCATTTTTAGGGAAGGTATGTGACGTCAGCTCCTGACCCGATCAGCCTGTTCTCATCGCACTGGAGAATTAAGTCTTGGGCTATGCACAGACTGCACGCAGTAGAAAAATCATTCAATGGTGAGTGAGGTGCGAACGGATTTGCAGCTGTCCGCTGACTGAGAGATTTTAGCAGCTCAGCGTACACATGCGATTGCACACATGCACGGTGAATATACACTCCCCTTTGGCGGCAATTATCTGAATGCAGGACAACAATATTAGCCGCCCAGCGATCAGGTCTGAATTACCCCCTTAATCCACATGGATTGTAAAGAATGAAAAAGTTGAAATAAATGAAAAAAAAGGGGTCAACCTACAGTATTAAGTGTCGACCTAATTACTGTCAATCTACAGTCCAGAACTCACCTTGGAGAGCCACCTATTGGCTGAGCTCAATTAGCAATACATTATCTACATTCCAGCTCTAAGCACACTAGACTGGGCGCATTTCAAAAATCTTCCCAGTAGGATTGCAATGAAAATGAATGCTGAGTGCATTTAAAACTTGAGATGCATTAGTATAAAAATACCATGTCTTGCAGCTGACATGTTACCTTTAGAAGTATTTAACTGTATCATCCTTTTTTTAACCAATTTAGAATCCCACTGTGCTTGTCATGAAGATCACATGATTTACTTCTTTAAAAAAAGTAGGATTAAAACTAACCATCTTGTTAACTTACTACTATATATTTAGACATTTTTATTTATTAACATTTAGTTTCTATAGCATTATATTTATTTATTTATTTATGTATTATTTATTAATAGTTTCTTATATAGTGTAGTATATTCCGTAGTGCTTTACAATTGGAAACAACAATGATAAACAAAACTGTGTGCTAACAAATAGTCACAAAGGTAGGAAGGCCCTGCTCGCAAGTTTACAATCTATATGGATATAGACATTGATAAACAAGTATCGGTGCTATCTATTGCATAATTGTCCACCAGATTGCAAAGGTTCTTGGTGGACTGCATAATATAGCCACACAGCAATGATGAACTGGGGTCAGTAGGAAGGGAAAGTTAAGAAAGAGAACATACGTATGGGTATGTGTGGACTGCACAGTGGGGATGTAATTGGATAGCAAAGCTTATGAAGGTTATGTTGGCAGTTCCATAATTTGATAAGCTTGCCTGAGGAGGTGAGTTTTCAGGGAACGCCTGAAGGTTTGGAAATTAGAGAAAAGTCTTAATGTGCATGGTAGGGCATTTCACAGAGTTGGTGCAGTAAAAGAAAGCCCTGCAATCATCAATGGGAGCGAATAATCAGTGTGGATGAGAGACGTAGATCTCATGAAGAGCGAAGAGGTCGGATTGGGAGATATTTTGAGATAAGCGAAGAGATGTACATTTGTGTACTTTGGTTAATGGCCTTGTGTGTGAGTAAAAGTATTTTATGTTGAATATGGTAGAATATAGATAACCAATGGGGGGACTGACAGAGTCGATCGGCAGACAATCTACATCTAGCATGGAAGATTAGCCTTGCAGCTGTATTCAGAGTGGATTGCAGTGGTGTGAGTCTCTTTTTGGTAAGTCCAGTAAGAAGACTATTACAGTAATCAATATGGGAGAAATTGAGAGCATGGAATAGAGTTTTTGCAGTGTCTTGTCTAAGGTATGGTTGTATTTTACATATGTTTTGTAGATGCATGTAACATGATTTTGAGAAAGATTGAATGTGGGGAACAAAGGCCAGTTCAGAGTCAAGGTTGACACATAGACAGCGAGCTTGTGGGGTAGGATTGATTGTCAAGTTATCAACAGTGATAGAGATATCAGGTTGGTAACTACTATTGGCCGGTCGAAGATGGAGACAGATCTAAGGAGGATAGGTAGTTTTGATTACTCGAGCAGCTGGAAGACATGCCACGTCCCATCCTGGCAACAACCGGAACCTGTCTGCTACATCCCATCCGGCAGATGGTAACAGTACCCCCCGCCCTTTGAGGAGCAGTTAAGGAACCTCTAGACCCTGGTTTAAGAGGGAATCCTCTGTAAAAGGACTTCTTGAGTTCAGGAGCATGAAGAAATCTTTCAGGAATCTATGCCCTTTTCTCTGGGCCATAGCCCTTCCAAGAAATGTACTCAGTCATGTACAAACTTAGAGTCCAAGATCTTCTCAACAACATACTCCTGATGTAATTGAACCATAACCACTGACCTTGAATCTTTTGGAAAGAAATACAGGTTTGAACAAAGAACAATGAAATGTGTTATCAATTTGTAAAGATCTGGGCAACTGAATATGAAAGGTAACAGGATTGACTTGCTGAATGATTCGAAATGTGTCAATGTAATGGGGTCCCAATTTTTGAGATGGATGATGAAGCTTAATATTTTGAGCAGACAACCATACCATATCACACATTTTGAAAGTACATGGTCTCCGTGACTTGCAGCAAATTTCTGTGAATGAATATAAAAACTTTACATAGCTTGGTGTACCTTTTTCAAAATTTTCATAAGACGAGACAAACAAGTAATGGATGAGTCAGACTGTTGAGGAGGAATGAAGGCATTTGACTTGGGAAGGAAACCAGAAAAACAGAAGAAAGGTGACATGGAAGTAGAGGAATGTTCAGAATTATTATATGCAAATTCACTAAAATGCAGATGGTTAACCCAATCATTTTGACACTTGGAAACAT
Organism: Pseudophryne corroboree; assembly: GCF_028390025.1. Classification (NCBI taxonomy): domain Eukaryota; kingdom Metazoa; phylum Chordata; class Amphibia; order Anura; family Myobatrachidae; genus Pseudophryne; species Pseudophryne corroboree. Next base: position 297,367,712 of record NC_086446.1, on the reverse strand, counting down.
AACAATGCAGATACTGTTCCAGAGATTGATTCACACGCTCCATTTGCCCATTGGACTGTGGATGGTATGTGGATGAAAGACTAAGATTAATTCCCAATTCGGAACATAAGACTTTCAGAAATGTGCAATGAATTGAGTACCCCTATCTGAGACAATGTCCTGGGGCAAACCATAAATTCTAAAAATATGCTGAATGAAAAGAGAAGCAAGATCCCTGGTACTAGGAAGCTTGATCAGAGGAATGAAGTGGACCATTTTACTGAAGCGATCAACTACGACCCAGATAACAGAACACTTGGAAGACTTTGAAAGATCCACAATTAAATTCATGGACAGATGGGTCCAGGGCCTGGAGGGCATTGACAAAGGCAATAAGTGTCCAGAACATTGAATTTGAGGAGTCCTGGCACAGACACTGCATGCCTGCACAAGCTTCTGCACATCTTTCTTGATGGTGGGCCACCACACAGAATGTGACCAGAGATCCAATGTTTTAGAGATCCCTTGGTGTCCAGAGGTCTTGCTAAAATGAAAGATCTGAGATTTTCAGGAACAAATAGATGTCCAGTTGGTGTTTTTAAAGGTGCATGTGCTTGCATTGACTGGATACGTGAGGCAAGATCTACAGTTAGACCAGCAAGGATACGCTTTGGTTAGATGATTTGTACAAGAGACTTAGAAATGTCTTGAACTGGGAGGAAATTTCGAGACAGGGCCTGTGCCTTCACGTTTCTGAACCCGGGTCTATAAATGGTTACAAAATTAAACATTGCAAATAAGAGTTCCCACCTTACCTGCCGGGAATTCAATCTCTTTGAAGATTAAATGTATGACAAGTTGAGTAAATACCATGACCACATGTCTGCCACATTTCAGCGAATGTTTTCATTCCTCTAGTGTCCACTTGACCATGAGAAGTTTATGATTCCACCATCATAATTGGCTTCCGCGGGAGAGAACTTTCATGACAGAAAGGAACAAGGATGAAGCCTGAGATCAACTGGATATTCATGAGAAAGAATAGCTCCTACTCCGACCTCAGAAGCTTCAACTTCTACAATGAAAGGCAGATCTGGATCAGGATAACAAAGGATTAGAGATGAGACAAAAACCTTCTTAAGATTCTCAAATGCCTGCAGTGCTTATGGAGACCAAAGAGTGGGGTCTGCACCTTTCTTAGTCAGCACCACAATAGGGGCGACGATGGTGAAGAAGAAATTAATAAATCTCCTACAATAGTTGGTGAAGCCCAGAAAGCATTGTATGGTCTTTAAATTAGTGGGATGAACGCAATCAATCAGAATAAGAATCAGAATAAGAATCAGCTTTATTGGCCAGGTGTACTCACGTACACTAGGAATTTTTTGCGGTACAATGCATTGCCAAGCAGCAACATAAAGGGGAATACATAGCATAAGAAGGAGGAAGAACATAGCATACATTACAAACATTACACGTATGAGTTGATACTGCACATTGCAACTGTATGATAGACTCAACATATTACACATATTATACATGTAAAAATGAAGGCTGCTTGACAGAGCAGCACCGAGGCAGCCATCTGCGATGCCATCTTGAACTTATTTATAATGTTATGTGATCCAAAAATGATAATGGGTTCATGAACAGAGTTATTAATAATAATAATAATAAGAAGAAGAAGAAGTATGATTTTATTTATTTAGCGCTCTTTTTCCAAACAGGACTCAAGGCGCTTTACAGATATCAAAACAATAAACATAATGCAAAAGATTAATACAGCAATACACCAGCCACACAGACATAAAAATGAAAACCTAGAAAGCATAGAGTAATCATAATGCAGGATTGCTGTAGGTATTTTGGGTAATAACTTCCAAGGGTTATGTATTCCACCCTCACAGGGTACCAGGTACGGCAGCCATCTTGGGCGCACTGCGTAGGAATACCCTGGGTGGAATAGTCCATCCCTGGAAGAGATGACACAAAAAGGGGGTGCAGCATCCTAATGTTAAGAGTAGGGTACCAACAAAACTATCACGTCCATGTATTTTCATTTCATCCACAAGTGTACCAGATGAGGCAGCCATGTTGGGCGTACTATGAAGGTTAATCTGTGGGAGGTAAGCCATACACAGGCCCAATGCATACATGGGAAAACAGGCACTTGTGTAGTTGTATGATATAACCTGTATGAACAATCCACGTGAGACACATTCTGCCTGCATAGGAATCATCAGAGGCCCCCATTTAGGGTGCACTGTGTTAGATGCTGCTGGCAGGGTGTGCAATCAGTGGAGGTACACCTCACAGGAATACCACACGGTGGGGTGTAAGTATGCAGTAAAAAAAATTGTTTTTTAAAGAAAGCACATGGTGAGATCACCTTTGCAGGCAAACAATGGAAGGAGGGAAATTATCCTGGTCTCATAGGAGCAGTACGGTACATTACAGTATCAAGAAAAGCTTGGTGTTTTTTGAGGTCCATGGGAAACCCTTTAGGAGTAATGATAAATTCCAAGAAGTAAATTTTCTCCCCTTTGAACTCACTTTTCTCCAGTTTGGTGTACAAATGATGTTCTCTGAGCTTTTGGAGGTTCGCCTTGAAATGAGCACAATGTTTCTGATGGGACTTAGATTATATCAAAATGTTGTCCAGGTAAATGACAATCTTCCTAAGAATTCCTGAAAAGCATCATTCATGAGGTCCTGGAACACTGCTAGGGCATTTGAAAGACCAAAAGGCATTACCAGATATTTGTAATGTCCAGAATGGGTGTTTAAGGTGGTCTTCCATTTGTCCCCTGTTTTATCCTGATAAGTTTATACACTTCACGCAGGTCACTCTTGGGGAAGATTATGGCCTCCCTTAACTGATTGAACAGGACTGAGATGAGAGGTAGTGGGTACGAGTTCTTCTTGACCATAACCTTATTTAGGCCTCCATAATCAATAGCAGAGTTTACCAAGCTTGGTATGATACAGGCGCTGAGGTGAGCTGTCTTTCCTAAGCTGCTACTTGGATAGGGTTAGTCAGACCCCTCGGTTAAAACAACAAGAAAAAAGTATACACACAGTGGTATGAAGACGCGCTAATTGTAGGCTTTGATGTAATGATTTTCAGAAAATTAAAATTAGTACAATATAAAATATTTTCTATAACTTTAAAATGGCTAATTAATAGCAGATTAAGAACAACCATTTGATAAAGCAACTGGTAACTCACCCATGGCAATGATCAGATGATAACATATAAATGATTAAGTCCTGGTATTATTACTTTTGTAGTCTCTGATGTTATTTATTGATGGAGTTCAGGGGAACTATGATATATCCAATCGAACCTGAGATGTGCTGTAATAATGTCGCTAGAGGGTAAGTCCTTTTGGCAGCATGCAAGCCTGTTGGTTATAAGGCAGATCCTCAGTTTTGTATGGTCATATTTGGTTCCAGGTGATTGGTAGAGAGAATTGGTCCCCAGGGAGCTGGCTTTCTCCTTTTTGAGGCTGGTTTTGTATCCAGGTAGATTTACGGTCCAATGGGTGGTTAATTTGGTACACCAATGTTTTTCGCTGCATGTAACCTGCAGCTTTTTCACCTTTAACCCGGATACATCTGTCTATCCTGATCGCCAGCTGCATGAGAGTGACAAGTGTTCTGGGAGTAGGATACTGCACCAGATGATCTTTTATTTGTTTGGTGAGGCCCAGACGGAACTGACTCCTGAAAGCCAGCTCATTCCAATCACAGTCATTAGCCGGGCATCAAAATTCAGTGCAGTAAATCTTTGCAGAAGTCTTCCCCTGTTTCAATAAATGCGGGTGCACCTCTGCGGATGCTGCCTCAGTCCAGGTCATCATAAAGCACTCCCAGGACTGCGAAGAAGGCATCCACAGTATGAAGACTAGGATGATCATATGGAAGACCAAAGGCCCGAGACTGAGGGTCACCTTGGAGGAGGGAAGTTACAATAACCACACACTGAGCTTCAGGTCCAGAAGAGTGAAGTCTGAGCCAAAAATAGAGTTTGCAACTCTCTCAGAAGTTCAGAAATGGTTTTCAAACTCCAGAGAACCAGTCAGGGAGGTTGAATTTAGGTTCCTTCACCGCGGTCTGAGGGTAAGCAGTGGATTTTCTAACCTCCTCTTGAAGAGAAACATGAATAGTAACAGCTCCTCCTGTAGCTGTTGGGTCTGACCCTGGATCTGATTGGCAAAAGTTTGAGCAGCGTTTTGCTGAATTGGTTCCATTCTGACCAGCAGGATCACCCAGTTACAATTGTGGGCTGGTTAGGAACCTTGGACTCACTTTGTGTTGAGATCCTTGGACTTGCTGAATATGAAGATTCTTGGACTTGATAAGTGTGCAGATGCTTGGACTTGCAATATGTTGCAGGGAACTCCAGAACTATTGGGGTGAGACTCCTAGAGCCCTCAAGAGGGTCTTCTGCCATTAACAACCCCCTGCTGTTCCCTTAGAACTGGATGCATACACCGATACTTAGGGGGTCACCTGGATGTAATACCTCCAGCAGTATTAGCTCACCCAATAGTATGAAGAGTTGTACTGAATGACTGCTGAGAATAAGGCACAGGAATGCCGAGGTATTATGCATGAGCTGGATAAGCCGCCATCTAGGCAGATGTTTAGCAGTGCAGATGGTGAGCAAGCTCCCGGCTGGGGTGCTATGGTCAGCAGATGGTAACACCACACTAAACCAAGGTCAAATAGGCAGAACAGGAAACTGGACACAGACAGGCAGGGATTCCAGCTGAGTATCCATAGAACAATGACCAATATAGATATAGGGACCAGCGGTTTACCAAGCAAAGTAAACTATATCCAGCACAGAGGTATATAAAGGCCAGCCAGGTATATAAAGGGTATTTGACCAATAAGCACTCAGGCAGTCAGGAGGGAGCTGTGATCTCTAATGACATGTAACTGCACATCCATCTAATCCAGACTGTCCAGTGCTAAAAGCTGCTTGTGTTATGTTGTCTAGCAACTGGGAATGCCGCCTGCATCCAGCGTCCCAGTTGCTAAGCTCCCGGTCATTGTCGCCTCGCAATGACCGGGACCTGCATCTGGTATGGGCCGCTTGGCGGATGGTAACAAAACTCTGATACTATCCATGTGTGTCCAATAATTCCAATCTAGGCCTAAAACCCCACTTCCAGATATAAAATTCTACTACAACAGACACTGAAATAGCAGATTACCAACAGTTTTTTCATATTACACAGTAATAACTGCTGATATAAATATTGACAGTGAAAATATCCAATGTATTTGCGCTGCAGCATGTATCCACTAAACAGCCCAACAATGCAAGGGATCAGTGTCGTTATCTACAATGAAAGGGTAAAGGAGAACAAATTGTCACATCACAGCAGGTCCCTCAATACCTGGCACAGATACAGCCACTATGTACAGATGTATCCACCGTTATCTTGAGTAGTTTTCTGTGCCTAGTCACAACATGACTTATTAGCATAAACCCAGTCACAGTTAGTCCTATTAACCGTCAAGATAAATGTGTATACATCTGTAAGTCCTGGATAAGTCCTTTCATAATATTTCATAACAGTAAAAAAAAACCCTCTGAATAAAAACTCTGACCAGCCAAAATGGCTTATCAGCCTAGCAGCTCTCCTATAGTACCATAACTGTATGTTTCATTGCATTTTACATTTGGGAATAAGCAAAGTAATAAAACAAGACTGGGAATCAACAGATACAGAGGTAAGACCTGCCTGCAAACATACAACCTATAGAATAATAGGAGTTTGATATGTGAGGTTAAGTGCTACAGTGAATATTGGATATTGCATATTGGTCTAGTTAGATTTCAAGGGTGACAGGTGCTTCATAGGCCACATGATTCAGTCATACAGCAAAGTTGGTCTTGGATCAGAGGGTTGTTTGAGCATAGAAAGAGAACACACGTAAGTCTTGTGTGAACTGTGTAGATGGGTGTTAATTGTGTAGAATAGCTTAATGTCACGTCAACTAGCTAGCAAGCTCTGAGAGAAGTCAGCAAGCTGGGGTCTGGTACACTAAAGCTCATGGATATGTCACAATAATTATGCAGAGTAGAGGTAGGATCTAGCCGAAGGTTATACACAGTGAAGGGCTAATGCACAAACAACTTATTATGAGACAATGTTTGGATGTAGATATTTTACTAATGGAATGCTAATGTGACTATGCACACAGTGTTTTGCCTGGTAGTGCTGCCATCTTTATTACTATTACCATTATACCTACTGCTAGGTGCAAGAGATCTTCCCCCACAGTATACCCACAGCTCTAGCTGCATGCCCATGACACTCTCATGACACCTACAGTACATTACACTTCCATTACTCTTCCATGTGTCCTCCTATTTGCCACTCAATTGACCCAATTCATGTATGGAGAAAGACAGCCGAGATCTATCTGGAGATACACAAATATATAGATCGGGTCCGAAATACTGACAGTGTTCCAGTGTTTTGGTATTTGACCATTTTCCCTAACCCTATTCCTTACCGCTATCCCTCTTTCTAGTGCCTAAACCTAAAATCCTCCCAACGCTGCCTAAACCAAATCCTTTTGCCGGCAGTCTAATCGTAATGTTGACATTCTGACAGTGTTGACACATTCCCTGTTATTATTTAAAAACTTTAACATAACTGTCGACATTGTGGCGTCAACATTATAAATGTCAACGTTGCTATTGTTGACCTATCGACTACATCCCCAAATATAGGTACAGTATGTTTGTTACAGTGCAAGCACACTTTGCTCAAATGGACTAGATGCAACCATATACAGAGCTGTGTGCGGCTCAGAATTACTGTAGGGCAGATTCTGCTGTAGGCATTCTGGAACTCAACAAATCCAACTTTAGACCAACATGACAATGAGTGACAGGGCAAAATGATGGGGGTTATTCAAAAGTGAACAATTAATTAAAAAACAAGTTAGGTGTACAGTTCGAGCTTCATTTCATAGTAAGTTGACCGAAGCATTACATTACTATTCTGTGCTTTAGGTGGAACCTGTACCATTCTCCCACCTAACTGTCTGTCTGTGGCTTCCTGCTTGCCTCCATTTCTCTTTTCAGGAAATGACAGTGCCCCTCTCACATAAGGCTCTATCCTCATTAATACAACCAGACAAGTGGTGACTGGTTCCCAAATGATCAGCAAGCATAACCCTGTCAATACAAGTGTTAATGAAAATATTCTGATAGTTTGCTTAGATAGAGCATCCTGGTTACAGGTTGTTTCGGCAGGATGTAGTCAGTATCCTGATGGTTACAATCCCGGCTGTGGAATCCCGACACTCACAATGCAGATAGATCCTAACAGTGAGTATTAGGGTTAGGGTTAGTTTTAGGGTTAGGGTTAGGCACTATGGAGAGGGTTAGGCTTAGGCTGTGGGATGGGTGGGTTAGGGTTGTGACACAGGATTGTGACCGTCGGGCTCCTGGCCATTGGGATATCATAACCAACACGTTCTGTTTACTGAGCAAAATAATTCTAATACTGAAGCTTCTGTGCCCAGGTAATGCTGAAGGCCTTACAATGTCACTTTATACATGTGCCATACCTTGAAGGACATCTAGAAATGCTTGCCTTGCAGAAATGTCCAGGTTAGAATTCCTTTACTTTGAGACTTTGAGATATATTAAGACTTAAACTGCCAAGCAGTTCACCCTCTGCCTAGACTGCTGCCAACCCCTTCCGGACACCTGTCTTCAGTGTGACACAAAACACGCAATCACTTGATGAGTGCGACATTCAAGGAAAGTTCTATGAACTTGGCTATAACAGATTTTGACACATAATGAGTCTAGCTTCTATCCACAAAGGTGACTTCAAGATAAAATAAAAGACACATTTGGTCAATATACGGTGTAAGAATTTAGTGGAAAGTAACATCACATTTATTTTTAATTTTATAAGATGAAATTAATTTATGTCAGAGTCCACACAGGCAGATGTCTGGATATGTGAAACAGGCAATGTATTCTAATGAGTACTTAAAAACTACAAAATGAAATATATAAAGAAGGATACTGCAAAGTTTCTGGTGAAAATAATACAGACAGGAAAAACGAACAGCCTGCATCTTTAATGTCCTGGAAATGTGTTTCCTTTGCGGAATTTTGCTCATAATAATTGCCCATCATTTTAAAATGGTACTGAGTAAAAAGCTAGATTTTCCCATATGATCTTTAGTAAGGTAAATGAAGGCAGGGAAACTTCTAGAGAGAGCTGTGAAGTTTGGAGAGCTTCAACCTTTGTTGCTTCAGTGTCTTTCTCTCTCTCTCTCTCTCTCTCTCTCTCTCTCTCTCTCTCTTTCTCTCTCTCTTTCTCTGATGACATCTTCGGGTGCCTGATACTTATTAGAAAAAAATGTCTTTGCACTATGAAAGACAGAGATGGCCTTCTACGATGTACTGAGACCACACAGAAAATGTTCTGGAGCAGCGAGGGCTGCTCGTATATGATCTTTTGCTGAAAACCTGTACAAGAAAATGAATGCCATGCTTTAGCAAAAAGAAAATGTAATTATTACACTTTAAAAAAGAAAACGTCTGCTAACAAAAATTCTTCCTTGGTAACATATCTTGAAACTTTTTATACAGTAATTGTTTATTAAGTGTGGGAAGACAATCTTCAAGTTCTTATTAATCTATTTATATATAAGACGAGTGTAATTCATTGTGCAAATGATGTTTATATACTGTACACTGCAGGGTTTTTTTTTTTTTTACTTGCACTAACACTTATGCACAGTAAAAGCAGCAGCTTAATGTGCTGAACACATATTCATAAACAAATGAAGCTTAATAAATAGGATCTGGTGACATTATGGGTCCTATTCGGACCTGGACGCAGCCACGCATCTGTATGCAGCGGCTATGTCCATCGGGACCCTTCCCTATGCGGCTGCATCCCAAAAGGATGGGGCAGCAAGGTGATTGACAGAGACGGCCATCAGGGGGGCATCGAGCCGGCATTTTGCAGATGTGTTGAGAGCATTTTTGAGGTGGCTGCGTGATGTCACATAGAGCCGCTACAAGAAAAAAATGGTGCCAGTGTTGGACACATAGCGAGGTGACACCACACACATACTGGGCAGCCTCGCCCTGTGCTATGCGACACGCAGCATGTGAGTAGATGGACGCAGATCTTGCGGCAGAAGCAAGATCTGCATCCATCTCTGAATTACCCTCTACGGGCCCAGGGTCGGACTGGCCCACAGGGGCACCAGGGAAACCACCGGTAGGCCCCACTGCCTGAGGGCCCACTCCTTCCTTTAGGGATCAGGTTCCAGACTGTGCACTTGTATTATACATGGTAGATATGTTGCATTACACTGCACTAGACTATTGTGTATTTCAAGCCTCTGTGGAGGTTGGCCACACCCCCTTTGTAGTCTGGCCACACCCTTAAGTATGGGCCCCTATGCATTCCCCCGGTGGGCCCTTTATGACCCAGTCAGACACTGTATGGGCCTCAATTTTATCAATAGTTCTTAGCCTTATGCCTCAAAAAGTGCCTCTTACATCATTGATGTTATCAATCCTTATGGAATTTATAGATAACATTCAAGTGAACATTTGTTCAGCTCATAGAATGGTTGAAGTTCCTAAAGTTTCTGTAACACCAAAGATTCCTAGTGAAAGGATATGCAGCAGTCGCATGAATATTGTTTTAGTGCATAAAATGTAGCTTCCACTATGTGTAGGAAATTATAGGATTAAAATATACTTTGCTGTAATTCTATTTATTGATCATTTCAAGCAAATTTTCCACCATATTTTATTTTATGGAGTTAATTTATTGTAGTCTAGTAACTCATTAAATAATCAATATGGCACATTCCGGAACATACCCATATATATTACTTTACCCTAATACAAAAAAAATTATTGGTTTCTAAAGAACATAAAGACACATAGATAGTACAGAAATCCACAAGTGATTTTTCTTGTCTTTATCAAAGCAAAGCTAAAAAGAATGTAGCACTTTCAGACATTCATTGTATTGAGATTACAATTTCTACATTTAACCCCTTTTGATCGACTGAATCTCAGCATTATATGAATCACTGGGAGCATTTCAACAAAGACACAATTACATTGAAATTGTTAAGAATCATATGCGGTTCAAACCTTCAGTTCTCAATGCTGTACAATACAGAGCTAGACCTTCCACTGATTGATTAATAACCTTTAGAAAAGACCCTACTAACAGGAACAATAGTGGATTATTTGAATTTTTGGGCAATTAAGGAGTTCTGACTCAGGCTGCTGACTTATCAAGCTTGTCAGAGACAGGTTGCATTTAAGAGACATTATTGCCCCTTATATTTTAACTGAACCTGTCAAAGCACCTACGTCTGCAAAGAGGAAAGTATTTTCAACAAAATGCCACGCTGAACTTTTTGCAGTAATTATAGACATAAAATATATTGCCCTCAGTGCATTCTATTCTGATCTCTGCAAAAACATCTGTCTATATTGTAAGTTCCAGCTGCTGGGAGCGACTCTATGCCTTACAGACAGGAGATGTTTATATATACAGTGGGGATCGAAAGTTTGGGCACCCCAGGCAAAAATTAATTTTAATGTGCAAAAAGAAGCCAAGGAAAGATGGAAAAATCTCCAAAAGGCATCAAATTACAGATTAGACATTCTTATAACATGTCAAAAAAAGTTTGATTTTATTTCCATCATTTACACTTTCAAAAGAACAGAAAACAAAAAATGACGTCTGCAAAAGTTTGGGCACCCTGCAGAGTTAATACCTTGTACTGCCCCCTTTGGCAAGTATCACAGCTTGTAAACACTTTTTGTAGCCAGCCAAGAGTCTTTCAATTTTTGTTTGAGGTATCTTCGCCCATTCTTTCTTACAAAAGTCTTCCAGTTCTTTGAGATTCCTTGGCTGTCTGTGACGCACTGCTCTTTTAAGGTCTATCCATAGATTTTCAATTATGTTGAGGTCAGGAGATTGTGAAGGCCATGGCAAAACCTTCAGTTTACGCCTCTTGATGTAATCCACCGTGGATTTTGAGGTGTGTTTAGGATCATTATCCTTTTGTACAAGCCAGCCTCTCTTTAACTTCAGCTTTTAAACAGATGGCATCAAGTTAGCTCCAAAATTTGCTGGAATCTTATTGAATCCATTTTTCCTTCTACTCGTGAATTGTTCCCTGTGCCACTGGCTGCAATACAACCCCAAAGCATGATTGATCCACCCCCATGCTTAACATTTGGACAGAGGTTCTTTTCATTAAATTCTGTCCCCTTCCTTCTCCAAACGTACCTTTGCTCATTCCAGCCAAAAAGTTCTAATTTAACCTCATCGGTCCACAGAACTTTATTCCAAAATGCATCAGGCTTGTTTATATGTTCATTTGCAAACTTCAAACGCTGATTTTTGTGGTGAGGACGTAGAAGAGGTTTTCTTCTGATGACTCTTCCATGAAGACCATATTTGTACAAGTATCTCTTTATAGTGGAATAGTGTACCACAACTCCAGTGTCTGCCAGATCTTCCTGGAGGGATTGTGAAGTCAAACGTGGATTTTGACTTGCTTTTCTCACAATCCTGCGAGCTGTTCTGTCTGATATTTTTCTTGGTCTTCCAGATCTTGCTTTAACTTCCACTGTTCCTGATGACTGCCATTTCTTAATTACATTCCGAACAGAGGATATGGGCATCTGATAACGCTTTGCTATCTTCTTATAGCCTTCTCCTGCTTTGTGAGTGTCAACTATTCTCAGTTTCAGTGTTCTAAACAACTGCTTAGAGGAACCCACGGTGCTGATTGTTGGAGCAAGGTCAGATGAGTCTGGGCTTTTAAAACCTTTGAGATTGACATCACCTGGTCTTTCCAGACGATGATTGAGAACAATCCATGACACTGCCAGGTCTCAGCTGTCCAAAGGGGGCAGTACAAGGTGTTAACTCTGCAGGGTGCCCAAACTTTTGCAGACGCCATTTTTTGTTTTCTGTTCTTTTGATAGTGTAAATGATGGAAATAAAATCAAACTTTTTTTTGACATGTTATAAGAATGTCTAATCTGTAATTTGATGCCTTTTGGAGATTTTTCCATCTTTCCTTGGCTTCTTTTTGCACATTAAAATGAATTTTTGCCTGGGGTGCCCAAACTTTCGATCCCCACTGTATATATATATATATATATATATATATATATATATATATATATATATATATAAAAATAGATACAGAGAACGCGGCACTCCTGGTGTCTCAATCAATTGCTTTCAAAGGCAGGTAGTAGGCAACGTTTCAATGACATTTATTAAGTCATTTTCCTCAGGTCAAGATAAACAAGTGAACAAGTCTTACCTTATAAAGTGTACCATCACCCATGTGCAAATGCGTGCTGCGGGCTGCGGGACGCCGCCCGCCCCGTTCAGCGCACCTGGGGATGACGTAGCACTACGTCATCACCCCTTGCCGTGCGCCCCGTCACCATGGTTGCAACGTGCAAAAAAAACCAAAGGACGTACAGCTGGAAGTACAAGAAGTAGCGGGCATGATATGAATACAAACTACAGACGTCTGTGCAAGCATCACATACTGGAAGCAGGCATATAAGCATTATTAAAAGCAGTCATATACACATTACTAGCTTATTAACGTTATACCTACTAATATAATGGAGTATAAAACATACTATGCTGCATGTAATACATCATACCTAAACCATACATGATGACCATAATGAGTATGAACATACACAAATATATAGACTGCATATTAAAATTATGTCAGTCTCAACCGAGTGGTACACTGACTAGCATCCAATGCGGACTATTATTCTGTAAGAGGTAGCAGCAATACATGGATACAACACTTGAGGATAACAGGTGCCTTGCAACACACAAACTTTAGCATAATCCACACAAATTTATATACCAGCTGGCATGTTAACATCAATTAATATTAGAAACAGTGCAGCATCATGCTAAGACCCTCTACAGGAAACTATTGAAGCCATGCGACTCATTTAGACCCCGTGGATGAACCGTATCTAAACGGTAAATCCACCGGGCCTCTAAACGAAGTAACTTGGCACCCCGATCCCCGCCACGTATGGTAGCTGGCACATGATCAATCATGCAGTATCTAAGCGTGGTTAGTGGATGTCGCTGAGTGGCAAAGTGTCTCGCCACCGGCTGGATATTTAGAGACATCAGTTTTAACCAATATGTCTCGGATGTTCTTGCTACGTTTATAGCAGGACATTAATTTAGTATTCTGTAGTTGTAAATCGGGGTCGCTTTGCACAATAGGCCATCATTTTTTAGATATTTGGTTGATACCAGTACTAGATGAGTGATATTGTGTCACACAAGGGATCATGGGGCTATGTGACTCATGAGTCTGGGGAGGATCAATCAACGTGCTTCTATGTATATTCAATACTTTTTGTTTAGCCTCCTGTAGGAGTTTAATTGGATACCCTCGTTGTAGAAACTGGGCGATCATCTCATCCATTTGTAAATTCGCTGCTATAGGGTCAGATGTAATGCGTCTAATACGCAGAAGCTCGGAGAACGGCAAGCCACGCTTGAGGGGCTGCGGATGAAAACTACTATAATGTAGAACATTGTTTTTATCGGTAGGTTTACGGTAAAGTGATGTTACAATGCGGCCCTGATGTATAGAGATCTCAACATCTAGGTAATTAACTGATTGATCACTAATTGTGTAAGTCAGTTTGATTGGATGTTGTTTAGCATTGTGCCCCTGGATGGTTGCCTCCAGCAGTTCCTGGGGACCCTGCCAGATCAAAAATAAATCGTCGATGTAGCGGCAGAAAAACACTATACTGCCAGCTACATCGGGATTTTCAAAAAATATTTGCTGCTCAATTTCAAACATAAAAATGTTAGAATATGCAGGGGCTACAGAGGACCCCATAGCGCAGCCCTTGCGCTGCAAATATATTTTCCCATCATACAGAAAAAAAAAAATTTGGAGCGTCATCTGTAGGAGCTGCATACATAATTGAAGGTCCGGGCCCTGGTATTCCCTATGATTAGTTAAATAACGCTCTGCTGCAGCCATACCCATATCATGCGGTATGACGGTATACAGATTTTGCACGTCAATACTACATAACAGCACATTTGTTTCAAAACTAGGTAACTGCTGAAGTTTATGCAAAAGAGTGGTGGTATCAAGTAGAAACCGGGGATGGGCCTGTATGCATGGCTGCATAATAGCATCCAGAAATAATGCTACGGGTTGAAATAGAGATGCCCTAGCCGATATTATGGGGCGCCCTGGTGGATTATGGAGGGACTTGTGAATCTTAGGTGTCGTGTATAAAACCAGCATAACCGGATGAGCCGGGATAAGAGCATCACGGATGGAGCTGGAAATTAGTCCTTCCCGGACTGCACCGTCCAGAGTCCTGATAAGTTGTTCCTTAAATTCACCGGTAGGGTCCCTATGTAGGAGGCAATACGTATCAGAATCTCGTAGTTGACGTTCAATTTCTGTTTTATACTCCTGTAGATTTTGGATTACAAGAGCTCCCCCTTTATCCGCCGGGTGGAAAATTAGATTTTCTTGGACAGATAGATGCCGTAACGCTTCATTTTCTGCTTTAGTTAAATTATGGCGTATCGGTTCATGATGAGCTATATGGGCACTGGTTTGTTGATCAAGAAGACGTGCAAATGTCTTTATGGACGCATTGTGAGACTGGGGCTCAAATTTGGATTTGGGCAATATCTTTTGTAGCTTAGCTGGTATGTCTGGACGTTCCGTGGTAGTGGATTGTTTGTTGAAGTATTCTTTGAGCTTAAGCTGGCGTTGCAACCGGTATTTCTCAATCTGCCATTCAAATGGATCCTGTTTACGTGCCGGAACGAAGGATAAACCCCTGGAAAGCACACGTTGTTCCACAGCAGAAAGTTCATAGTCGGATAAATTCACTATTAGCGTCTCTGTTGTTTGGGTGGCCTCCCCACTCTGCCTCTGCCATTGTTTGCTACTCCTTGGCCGGAGTACGGATAGAAGCCCCTAAAGGGCGTCCCGCTTGTGTTGATTGACCAGCGGAGTCAGACTCGCTAGACGTGGGAGTATGCTCATGTGATGTTTCCAAATCTCGCTCTTTATAGCGTCTGCGGCGAAAGAACGGCTGTTTATGTACATAACGGGTATATGAATCTGTCCATTTGTAGACATTGTGGTTGTCATAATCGCCATCAACTTTACTGCGTTTCTGTGCCTTAAATTTAATAAGGTCACGCTTATAGATTTGTAATTGCCCGTTCAGTTTTTCGTACCAATTGGTACCGACATTATTTCTGGATGCTATTATGCAGCCATGCATACAGGCCCATCCCCGGTTTCTACTTGATACCACCACTCTTTTGTATAAACTTCAGCAGTTACCTAGTTTTGAAACAAATGTGCTGTTATGTAGTATTGACGTGCAAAATCTGTATACCGTCATACCACATGATATGGGTATGGCTGCAGCAGAGCGTTATTTAACTAATCATAGGGAATACCAGGGCCCGGACCTTCAATTATGTATGCAGCACCTACAGATGAAGCTCCCAAAAAATTTTTTTCTGTATGATGGGAAAATATATTTGCAGCGCAAGGGCTGCGCTATGGGGTCCTCTGTGGCCCCTGCATATTCTAACATTTTTATGTTTGAAATTGAGCAGCAAATATTTTTTGAAAATCCCGATGTAGCTGGCAGTATAGTGTTTTTCTGCCGCTACATCGACGATTTATTTTTGATCTGGCAGGGTCCCCAGGAACTGCTGGAGGCAACCATCCAGGGGCACAATGCTAAACAACATCCGATCAAACTGACTTACCCAATTAGTGATCAATCAGTTAATTACCTAGATGTTGAGATCTCTATACATCAGGGCCGCATTGTAACATCACTTTACCGTAAACCTACCGATAAAAACAATGTTCTACATTATAGTAGTTTTCATCCGCAGCCCCTCAAGCGTGGCTTGCCGTTCTCCCAGCTTCTGCGTATTAGACGCATTACATCTGACCCTATAGCAGCGAATTTACAAATGGATGAGATGATTGCCCAGTTTCTACAACGAGGGTATCCAATTAAACTCCTACAGGAGGCTAAACAAAAAGTATTGAATATACATAGAAGCACGTTGATTGATCCTCCCCAGACTCATGAGTCACATAGCCCCATGATCCCTTGTGTGACACAATATCACTCAGCTAGTACTGGTATCAACCAAATATCTAAAAAATGATGGCCTATTGTGCAAAGCGACCCCGATTTACAACTACAGAATACTAAATTAATGTCCTGCTATAAACGTAGCAAGAACATCCGAGACATATTGGTTAAAACTGATGTCTCTAAATATCCTGCCAGTGCTAATTCCACGGGGGGTAGACATAGGGGTTGTATTCGCTGTACGTGCACAACCTGTCAATTTATGATAGCGGGAGATACGATCCAACATCCCCATTCGGGTAAGACGCTATACATTTTACATACCCTGACATGCGCTACCCGGTTCGTGGTCTATCAGCTGATGTGCCCCTGTGGGCTGTCATACATAGGCAAGACCCAATGTATGTTTAAAGAACGTATGGCAGCCCACAGGTCAGCTATTAAGTTGGCCATCACTAAGGGCACCAGTGAACAGCCGGTGGCGAGACACTTTGCCACTCAGCGACATCCACTAACCACGCTTAGATACTGCATGATTGATCACGTGCCAGCTACCATACGTGGCGGGGATCGGGGTGCCAAGTTACTTCGTTTAGAGGCCCGGTGGATTTACCGTTTAGATACGGTTCATCCACGGGGTCTAAATGAGTCGCATGGCTTCAATAGTTTCCTGTAGAGGGTCTTAGCATGATGCTGCACTGTTTCTAATATTAATTGATGTTAACATGCTAGCTGGTATATAAATTTGTGTGGCATATGCTAAAGTTTGTGTGTTGCAAGGCACCTGTTATCCTCAAGTGTTGTATCCGTGTATTGCTGCTACCTCTTACAGAATAATAGTCCGCATTGGATGCTAGTTAGTGTACCACTTGGTTGAGACTGACATAATTTTAGTATGCAGTCTATATATTTGTGTATGTTCATACTCATTATGGTCATCATGTATGGTTTACGTATGATGTATTACATGCAGCATAGTATGTTTTATACTCCATTATATTAGTAGGTATAATGTTAATATGCTAGTAATGTGTATATGACTGCTTTTAATAATGCTTATATGCCTGCTTCCAGTATGTGATGCTTGCACAGACATCTGTAGTATGTATTCATATCATGCCCGCTACTTCTTGTACTTCCAGCTGTACGTCCTTTGTTTTTATTGCACGTTGCAACCATGGTGACGGGGAGCACGGCAAGGGGTGATGACGTAGTGCTACGTCATCCCCAGGCGCGCTGGACGGGGCGGGCGGCGTCCCGTAGCCCGCAGCACGCATTTGCACATGGGTGATGGTACACTTTATAAGGTAAGACTTGTTCACTTGTTTATCTTGACCTGAGGAAAATGACTTAATAATTGTCATTGAAACGTTGTCTACTACCTGCCTTTGAAAGCAATTGATTGAGACACCAGGAGTGCCGCGTTCTCTGTATCTATGCATGGTTTTACACGGAGACACCCGGTGCAGTAAGGTATATTATAGGAGAGCCGGAGCACATGGACATTGTATATATATATATATATATATATATATATATTGTCGAAAAATGGAGAGCGCACTCTTGATTATATAAGAAGTAACAACTTTTACTTTGTAGCATTTGATTACATACATTAAAAGTTAAAATTCATCAGCATGGTGTTTCCACCGCAACTTAGCCGGTATATCTCCCGAACCACAGCTCGTCTAGTCTCCGGCTCTGAATCCAGAGGATGACGTCACGGCGTCTACGTCACTTAGCTAAGTGACGTAGACGCCGTGACGTCATCCTCTGGATTCAGAGCCGGAGACTAGACGAGCTGTGGTTCGGGAGATATACCGGCTTAGTTGCGGTGGAAACACCATGCTGATGAATTTTAACTTTTAATGTATGTAATCAAATGCTACAAAGTAAAAGTTGTTACTTCTTATATAATCAAGAGTGCGCTCTCCATTTTTCGACAGTCTTTACCTTTACTCCAGTGGCTTGGAGGGGATCTGAAGCTGCACTCATTGTGGTATCATAAACTCTGATTTACAACAGTTCCTGTTGCGCAACACCTGAACACTTTGAAAGATATATATATATATATATTTAGTAATTGTAAAATGGGCACTCAAATATCCAAGAAAAACAATTTGCTCATAGCGGAAAAAAAATAGTCCATTTATTACTTACAGACCATATTAAAGTGCAATTGTGCAAGGGAAATTAGTCGACGTGACGTTTCGGTCCAGTGGGGACCATCATCAGGACTTGCAGCGAAACATCCTATCACCAAGACAGCTGAAGGCAGACTGAAGTACTATCACCAGCTATACACCTATAAATACCCCAGAGTATCACCCAGAATTCCCTGTCAGGACAATGCTGCATCATGGGAAAATAGATCAGTAACACCTTTTAATTCAGTGCTTAACAATGAAAGTATTGATCAATGAATAACATATCCAGCACTAGAGCCAAAGCGCCCACCATGTGATTTACATCTTGCTATGCCCATGTGGTTTAGTTTATGTTGGTATGACCAAAAGAAGTTTCAGAGACCGTATGGCCAATCATAGGTCAACTATAAGAGCAGCTCTGGATTCCATTTGGATTTTAATGGAGCACCACACTGTTGCTGATCAGAATCATTTGTGTGCGGACTCTTGAACAGTATATATATATATATATATATATATATCTATCCACCATGGCTGCTGACTCACCAGAACAACTATATTTGCACTTGCTGAAATTGAAAAATAGAGAAACAGATTTCTACTTATATGGGGTCTGTCTTTTGGATTATTATCGGGAACGGATGCTCCCTAGGGGATTCTGCATCCGCAACACCCCAACCATAGGCAGACACAACCCTGAGTTTTGCCGTAAATGGGCCGCAGTGCTCAATAAAGCTTCCTTCGACCTCATTCTACTGGTGGTAGAGGAGGCAACGATGGAGCTGGAAGCAGTACGGGCAAAGATACGGGACCTGGAACTTACTACTCTGCCAGCCCTGAGTGTGGACACGAGCTGCGACTGGATGTCTAAGATGGCATCACAAGTTGAGAAATATAAAGCAGATCTGGTCAAGTTCAAAACCAAAAAGTTCTCCACCGTCACAAAAGACTATGCAGAAAATCAAGTCTACTTTTGGGTGAATAATACCACATCAAAACCTAATACATATCGACCTAGGGATAACTGAAGAGCGCGCCACTTTCCATTGGAGGGGGACACCTACAGCGTCGCCTCTAATAGTGAGTTGGACCTTGCTACATCTAGACGTCACCCCATTGTACCACAAGTCCCTTTGGGGGTCCAGACAAGGGCCCAGCGAGAAAGCCCAGCCGAGCCAGAACCCGACGTGGTGGGTAGTGCGAAAGGGAAGGGTGGAAGAGGCGCAAAACCGAAGAAGTAATCTATAATCTATCTTCTAGGTCCCTCTCCCAAGATGAGATCAACGTGCTGTCTAAAGGTCTCAACTTCGTACCCACCAATTTGCATAGTGACTTTGACAGTAGAATTGACCTTTGCAGATTTAATAGACAGCTACGTCTTAAAGAGTTTTTAAACTCTAGAGTTGATGTGAATGTTAATCCCACAGATTGCCCTATTAGGTCTAGATCCTCGTTTTATCCGTATTCTACTAATCTGGCAATCAGAGTGTTTACGAGGACTGTCTCTCAATGTATTGATGATTGTGGAAAACACAGTGGTCCACATGTTTCTAACATGACCAAAGCAGAGCGTTTGGCTTTGCGTGATTTGTCGGCCTATCCTGATATCACGGTGCGCCCTGCTGATAAAGGGGGTGGCATTGTGATTCAGGATTTGGCCGACTATAAAACTGAGGCTTACCGCCAGTTAGATGATCAGTCTGTGTATAGTAGACTGGCAGTTGATCCCACTATTGAATATACCGGTGAACTTAATTCAATATTACAGCGGGCTGAGGAGAGTGGCATCATTAGTAGAACCACGGGGATGGCGCTTGTGGTTACGGCACCTTGTGTACCATTTTTTTATACGATTCCCAAGCTGCACAAAAATCCTGTTCGGCCACCGGGGCGGCCTATAATCGCAGCTAGGGATTCTTTGTATTCTAAAATTTCTCAATATATTGATTATTACCTACAATCGGTTATTCAGAGTGAGGCCACCTACCTGAAGGACACAGCCACTTTTCTGCACAAACTCAGGGAAATAGATATTTCCCCTAGTGAATGCTGGTTGTGAATGGCAGATGTAATCAGCCTGTACACAAGCATTCCTCATGACCGAGGTTTGGAAGCAGTTAAAACATTAATTGATTATAATTTGAAGTATACAGGTCCTGATATCAGTTTCTTCATGTCATTATTGCATCTAACATTGTTTAGAAATTATTTCCTTTTTAATAATGAATTTTTCAGACAAGTAAAAGGTATTGCAATGGGTTCTTGCACCGCACCGGCATATGCTAACTCTTTTATGTTCAGTGTGGAGCAAGATCTAATTTTCTAACATTGAATTCAAGACGTGTATAGCTATGTATACTCGCTACATAAATGATATCTTCATGTTGTGGACGGGTTCCCGTGAGGGTTTTATTGAGATGATGTAAGCAGTAAACATGAAGGATGATTCTATAAAATTCACGTTTGATATCCAACCCGTTAGCATTCATTTTCTTGACGTAAGGATTACTATATCGGAGAGCAAATTCAATACTTCTGTTTACAGTAAGCCCACTGATGTTAATAGTCTGCTACTATCCTACAGTCATCATAATATGGCACTAAGGAATGGCCTCCATTATTCACAGTATCTGCGGGTGCATCGCATTTGCAGTAACGTTGAAGATGAAAAAGCTCAAATGGATCATATGACCAAATTTTTTTTAGAAAGGGGCTACAATAGTAAACTTCTGCAGTCATCCAGGGCTAGAGCTATGCTCCAACCTAGGATTCCGGTACCTAAGATCAGGGACGAGAGTAGTCCACTTAAAGCTGTAGTATGTGTTACTAATTTTACTACAGCTAGTCAGCGTCTCACGAGTGCAGCTAAAAGAATTTGGCTGGTCATCCAGTCGGATGCAGACCTCACTAGCCTAAAATCCAGTAAATTCATGCCGTGCTATAGGAGAGGTAGTAATATTAGAGACATGATAGTGCATAATGATATTTTTCAACTGTCAACTCCTGACACTGGTTCATTTTTATCAAGAAAACCCGGCAATTACAAGTGCACTGGTTGCACTGCCTGTTTATACCTTGAGACGGGTGATTACGTGGTACATCCCCATACCGGTAGTAGAATCAAGATCAAGAAAATTTTAACTTGCACCAGCAAGTTTGTAGTGTATTGTATAAAGATGCACATGTGGGCTATTTTATATAGGAAAGACCAGTTGCCAATTTAAGGAGAGGATGTCCCAGCACAGAAGTGCCATTAAGCAAATCTTGGAGGGTAAGAGCATTGACCAACCTGTAGCTAAGCACTTTAAGCAACATCAGCCTGGATTAGCCACCTCACGTTACAAAATGTTGGAACAAGTGCCATTTTCCAAATGGGGGGGAGACAGGCACAGGATATTATTACAAAAAGAGGCCCGGTAGATACACCGGCTGAATACGGTGGCCCCAAACGGCCTCAATGAGACCCTATAGTTTGCATGCTTTTTCTAAGTATATTTTTACAGGTGTATTTTTGTAGAGATACTTTTATAAACATTTTGCAGAGTACAACTTTATCATGTACGACTATAACAGAATAGCCATAGTGTGGATCTAGCTTTCGTTTTGATATATGTGGCTTTTTTCTAATGAGCTGCTTTATAATAACAGATCCTGAGGTAATCCGGCATCGGAGCCTGTTTGTTTGTATGTTGTTATGGTGATGGGGATACACACATGCCGGTATGCGACATCGTCAGGGCAGGATTGTCCATGAAAGATGACGTAACCGGAAGTTGGTCGTTGGGTGAGCCGAGGACGCTGCACGAGTGGTGATTTCAGTATGTATAAAGGTAAGATTGGGTAACATTGTTTTGTGACTTCTGAAGACGTTTTAATAAAAAAACAAAACGTTAAGCTTACAAGATTGAGTGATCTCGAGTCTTGTTTCATATAAAGTCCGTGAGTACCGCCAAGTTTTCTTCACTACATGTCTCCATCATTCCGGAGGGCACCCAGCGAGCTGATTGATTCATCTAACGGGAGTGCCGAATACCTTTCTTTCATATATATATATATATATATATATATATATACAGAGTGAACGGAAGATAAGGCGGCACTCGAGAGGCTTGATTATGCAGTAAATGAGCAGAAGACTTTATTCAACATGTTTCGGCTAACTCGCTGTCGTCAAGAATCAAGTGAACATTCAACAAGACAAAACATATATAGCATGATTTCCTAAGTGATTGGTTAACTCACCATCCGCGCCACCGCCGGTCATCCCGCCCCATGCACCTGAAGCTTACACAGTGCCGAATGATGGCAATCCCATCATACAGGACAACGTTGCTCCATCGTGCATGTTGATAATGTCCATCCCACCCAATGCGCCCAAAGCTTACACCGAGCCGAATGATGATGATCCCGTCATACAGGACAGTGTTGCTCTGTCACGCAGATTGATGATGTCCCCAGTCAACTGCTACGGAGGTTGTAAAGCTCACTCACCATGGAGATCTGTGTATACAAATAGACATCAACAGATCATGTCATTGTATACTTTACATGTAAGATGAAACTATAAAATTAAAAACATATAAACAAGTTAAAAACAGATCATCTACTACAGTAGATGTACATTATAAATCCTACCGTGACTGTGGTATATGAAATTCATATACTATATAATTCCAAAAAAGTGTTTACACAATTATATTTTTGCAGTCATTTAATAAAGTACCTTATAGGAATGCGATTAGGTCGGAGTACTCATTAGGTCCCCTTGGCTCAAATGAGCCGAGGTATCCAATTGATATATCCATCTGCTCTCCAATTGTAGTACTTCAGTCCCCCCCCCCCCCATTACTAAGCAGAATGTGGTCAATAATTTTGCACGAGTAGATGCCACTCCATGCCCATTTATTACACATTGACAGGCAAGTGGTTGGTCACTATTCCCTGTACTGGGGGCCACATTGGACCCCATCGCACAGCCACACCTCTGCAGGTAGTAGGCTCCATCAAAAATAAAATAATTTCTAGTTAGAACTAATGACAAAAGCTCCAACAAAAAATCCACAGAGGGACCTTGATATAATGTGTTATCAGTGATAATTCATTTAACATCTGCAATACCCTCAGCGTATGGTATACACGTATACAAGCTTGCTACGTCGGTGCTACACATTAACATGTGTGTCGGCAGCGTGCCCATATCTCTTAAACAATTAAGCAAATCTGTGGTGCCCTTTACATATGATGCCATTTTTTTAATGCAAGGATTTAAGTGTGTATCCAAAAAGATAGATACTGGCTGGTACAGTGACCCCTTGGCTGATATAATTGGTCTGCCAAGGAGATCCCTTGTACTTTTGTGGATTTTCGGGACCATATAAAACAGTGGTGTTACTGGAGTATCAACGGTCAATGCCTTTTTGGTTTCCTTACTAAATCCACTGATTATTATAGTAGATAGTCCAGTTCTTTTTTGTACTCCACGGTGGGATCTCTCAAGAGGTGTTCATAAACCAACTGGTCTTGTAGTTGTTGCTAACATTCATTTATACTGTATACTGGGATAGTTCTTTAATTACCACAGCTACCCCCTTGTCCGCGTTTCTAATGATAATGTCCTTCCTCTGTCTTAGATTGTTAATTGATTGATGTTCGGTTTTAGTCATGTTATTTTTACCTTTATCGTGTTTTTTAAAGGTGGTTTTACCCATATCATCCATTAGCTGAGAAAATGTTCATACGGATGCATTGGCAGTACCAGGGTCATATTCTGAATTGCCCTAGATTTTTATAAATTGAACAGGAACTTGCTCTTTATGGTCTGAACCTGCAGGTTGTAGATATTTACCAAAATGATCTTTCAACTGCAGGTACCACGTGAATCTGTAAGTTTCTATTTGCCATTGAAATGGGTCATGATGTGAAGAGGGGTCAAAAGACTTACAAGCTCGATATACAGTATCTCTCACTTGATGCAAGCATATACGAGAGATAGAAATCTGAAAGATCTTCTGGTTAAACTAGATGTTACTGAACTAAATAAGCAACCAGAGACACCTCATTTCTTGACAAGAAACAGTTGTGTGGGGTGCGTTACCTGTAGATCTTTATTAACAGGTGACACAATAGCACACCAACACACCGGCAAAAAATTTACTATTAAATACCCTCTCACATGAACATCTAAATTTGATGTATACATCCTGTCTTGCCCATGTGGGCTGTACTACGTGGGCAAGACGGACTGCCAATTCAAAGAAAGGATGGCTAACCACAAACTGGCCCTCAATACAGGGAATAGTGATTAACCACTTGCCCATCATTGTGTAAGAAACGGGCATGGAGTGGCATCTATACGTGCAAAAATGACTGCCCACATTATGCCTAGTAATAAAGGGGGGAACAGAAGTAAAAAATTACTCCAATTGGAGAGCCGATGGATACAGATACCTTGGCTCCAAGGGGACTTAATGAGTACTTTGGCCTTAATGCATTCCTATGAGGTACTTTATTAAATGACTGCAAAAATATAATTGTGTAAACACTTTTTGGAATTAAATAGTATATGTATTTCATATACCACAGTCACGATAGGATTTATAATGTCCATCTAGTAGATAATCTGTTTTTAATTTGTTTATATATGTTTTTAATTTTTTAGTTTCATCATACATGAAAAGTATACAATGACATGATCTGTTGATGTCTATTTGAATATACATATCTCCATGGTGATTGAGCTTCACAACCTCAGTAGCAGCTGACCGGGGACATTATCAACATGCACGATGGAGCAACGTTGTCCTGTATGATGGGATTGCCATCATTCGGCACTGTGTAAGCTTCAGGCGCATGGGGCGGGATGACCGGTGGCGGCGTGGATGGTGAGTTAACCAATCACTTAGGTAATCATGCTATATAAGTTTTGTCTTGTTGTATGTTCACTTCACTCCTGACAATGTCAAGTTAGCCAAAACATGTCGAAAAAAGTCTTCTGCTCAATCACTGCATAATCAAGCCTCTTGAGTGCCGCCTCAACTTCCGTTCACTACAATTGGGTCAAACACCTAAGGAGAGCACCGGAGCATGCTGATATAACAGAGGAGTTCTGGGTCATTGTTAATATATATATATAGTAGAAGTAGGTCGGCAATCCAAGAGAAGGAATATTTTGCTCTGGTGCCCTCTGTTATGTGGTTAGTATTGATTGAAGAAAATACAGCGGCACTAGGAGTCTTTATAAATAGTTAAATGTATTGAAGAAACATCAAACAGCCACCAACATTTCAGGCACCCACATGCCCCTTTGCAGGGACCTACTCACCTTGACAAAGGAGTGTGTGGGTCCCCGAAACATTAGTGGCTGTTTGATGCTTCTTCAATACATTTAACTGTTTATAAAGACTCCGACTGCCGCTGTACTTTCTTTTATATTTATATATATATATATATATATATATATATAGATCAGAAGAAGTTGCACTCGCATACTGAACTGTCACATATGCTGGGGTGCAATAGCCAGAGATCAGTCCCCTCCAGAAGCTGTCTCAAACATAGAAAAAGTGACAAGGAATGCACTCACCAGTTAGTGAGTATACACATTGACATGTATCCAGTGCATTTTTCATCTCGCAATTATACACTAATTTTTGGTTGTTCAATATACTGTATCACTATTATTGATGACTTGATGGCAGCTATGCATGTCAGTGTGTATATTCACTAACTTTTTTGGGTAAGGTGTTATTTTGATAGCGCCAGCCCTGTCATGTTGTAATGTTGTAATTCTACAATACTACCCACTGCTACACCTATCCCCTGTCTCCAGCGCCAGAGCGGGCATTGCGTCCTAATGATACATGCAGGGCTGGTTGCTAAGAGACGCGGGATGATGCACGCTGTGTCAGATTACGCACAACCGGAAGTGCGCGTTCTGAGACAGGAAGCACGATGCGTTCCACGGCGGTGGCGTGCGTTCCACCACTGGGAACTGCTTCCATTTATCTTTTGTATGGTTATTTCATTATTGCCTTTTTTATTTCTTTTTGCTGCTTGTAGTTATTAACCTATACACACTGGTCACAGCTTTTTGGTGGACATTATACTAGTATTTTGATGCAAATAATAGATACGAGCTCCCTATTGGTTAGGAATTAATTGGTGGGCTGTCCCTTAGGGTATTTATGGTTCCACAGGCAGGTTGTGTGCAGGGGAGATGGCAGCCTAAAATTTTGGTCTTGACAAAGGTTCCCTAAGAGGACCAAAACGTTGACCCTGACCCTGTAAACTATGTGAGCTGAATTAAAGAAATCTTATTTTCACTATTGAAGAAGACTGGTGAGTGCGTTCCTTGACACTTTTTCTATATATATATATATATATATATATTAGAGATGAGCGGGTTCGGTTCCTCGGGATCCGAACCCCCCTGAACTTCACCCATTTTACACGGTTCCGAGGCAGCCTCGGATCTTCCCGCCTTGCTCGGTTAACCCGAGCGCGCCCGAACGTCATAATCCCGCTGTCGGATTCTCACGAGATTTGTATTCTATATATGGAGCCATGCGTCGCCGCCATTTTCACTCGTGCATTGGAGATGATAGCGAGAGGACATGGCTGCGTTCTCTCAGTTTCTGTGTTCAGTGTGCTGCAAATATCTGTGCTCAGTGTGCTGCAAATATCTGTGCTCAGTGTGCTGCAAATATCTGTGCTCAGTGTGTTGCAAATATCTACATTCTCTGCCTGAAAAATGCTCCATATCTGTGCTGCATTGTAGTATATAGTAGGAGGACAGTGCAGAATTTTGCTGACCACCAGTATATATACAGCAGTATGGTACAGTAGTCCATTGCTCTACCTCTGTGTCGTCAAGTATACTATCCATCAATACCTGTGCTGCAGTGTAGTTGTGCGCAGTATATAGTAGGAGGACAGTGCAATATTTTGCTGACCACCAATATATATATAGCAGTATGGTACAGTAGTCCATTGCTCTACCTCTGTGCCGTCAAGTATACTATCCATCCATACCTGTGCTGCATTGTAGTTGTTCGCAGTATACAGTAGGAAGACAGTGCAGAATTTTGCTGACTACCAGTATATATATAGCAGTACGGTACAGTAGTCCATTGCTCTACCTCTGTGTCGTCAAGTTTACTATCCATCCATACCTGTGCTGCATTGTAGTTGTGCGCAGTATATAGTAGGAGGACAGTGCAGAATTTTGCTGACCACCAGTATAAATATATATATCTCTGCATCATGTGCTGTTTGGGGACTATTTTTTAAAGTACCATCCTGTCTGACACTGCAGTGCCACTCCTAGATGGGCCAGGTGTTTGTGTCGGCCACTTGGGTCGCTTAGCTTATCCATCCAGCGACCTTGGTGCACCTCTTTTTTTCTTTGCATCATGTGCTGTTTGGGGACTATTTTTTGAAGTGCCATCCTGTCTGACACTGCAGTGCCACTCCTAGATGGGCCAGGTGTTTGTGTCGGCCACTTGGGTCGCTTAGCTTAGCCATCCAGTGACCTTGGTGCATCTCTTTTTTTCTTTGCATCATGTGCTGTTTGGGGCTAATTTTTTTAAGTGCCATCCTGCCTGACACTGCAGTGCCACTCCTAGATGGGCCAGGTGTTTGTCCTGGCCACTTGTGTCGCTTAGCTTAGCCATACAGCAACCTCGGTGCAAATTTTAGGACTAAAAATAATATTGTAAGGTGTGAGGTGTTCAGAATAGACTGGAAATGAGTGGAAATTATGGTTATTGAGGTTAATAATACTATGGGATCAAAATGACCCCCAAATTCTATGATTTAAGCTGTTTTTGAGGGGGTTTTGAAAAAAAACACCCGAATACGACAAAAATTTTCAGGGAGGTTTTGCCAAAACGCGTCCGAATCCAAAACACGGCCGCGGAACCGAATCCAAAACCAAAACACAAAACCCGAAAAATTTCCAGTGCACATCACTAATATATATATATACATACTGTACTTATTTTTTTCTGATGATAATAAATGCCATTTTTTAAGGCAAAGTGATTTTTAGTGGACTTTGATGTCTTATTATGCATTTGTTTTCTTTTTTTGTTTAGGTGCAAGTCTACACGAGTCGGGTTAGAAATGATGTCAGACGCAATGCCGGTGGTAAGAATACTAACCGCGGCACCCCAATATTCAGAATCCTGACACGGAAAGGTAAGTATACTTACCATCCCCCAATGGCCCCCTAATCCTCCCTGTCTGCAGCCTAAACCTAGAGTGCTAAGGCCATAACTATTTCCCATGATTTTGGTGTGAATGATGATACAGAGGTCACATGACCTCCCTTAGCCTATAACACATTGTTAGATAAAGTTGCAATGCTACTAAGCCACAAACAAAAGAACTGATTGGAGCTCATTCATTCCGATTGGCGGGTTATGTCTGTTTGTTTTAATGTATAAGCCACTATTGCTATTAAAATTATATTATTAGATCTTAAATTGTACTCTTTATGTAACTGCTCTGCCTCCATATTTCTCTCATATTATTATAGATTGTGGTTGTTCAGATTGTATTGATTGTACACAGTGCCAGTGAGCTGCCATATTGGCAGGGGGATAAATATCTGACAAGGACTAACCCAAATCACTTTTTATAAAGCTGCTACAGAGATGCAGCGAAATGCATAAGGTGCACTTACCCATCTACCAGGACTACAAGGACCTTTTAACTACGTGCTCGAACCAACCCTGGACTCTTCATTTAATTTGGATGCAGTGAGTGACATCTAAAATAAATAGCCATTGGATCCTATTGGAACTTATACTGTATCATCTGAGGACCCCTGCCCATGTACAGGACCAGTATTCCAGGGACTTCTCCTGTAGCGGTTGTTTGGTAAATATACCTCTCACTGGACTATGGGCCTAATTCAGACCTGGTCGCACACAGGCTATTTTTTGTACTGCTGAGACCAGGTAATCGCCGCCTACAGGGTGAGGGGGTAAGGGCTTGCAGGGGTGTGATGGGCTGTGCAGTGAGCTGCACAAACAAAAGTTTGTGCAGTTTCAGCACAAAGTGATATAGATTTGGAAAACATCGCGCTATTAATAGAATAAAATATAATAATATTGATTTTTGTGATATTATTTATCAGGCTGTAAAAGTTGTCAGAAATGAGGTCGGGAGACTTTATATGAATAAAAAAATATATGTATACTTTTTATTTTATACCAAATACTACACCATAAACATAAAACATATATATAAAAAGATTCTATTCTATGCAAGCATCAGATATTTAATAGTCATAGCATAATTCGGGACCTATAAATGAATTAAACTATAATAACAACTCAAGTGAGTGTATTATAAAGTAGATACCACGTGTCCTTTATAGACAATATGTGTCAGATTGTATTTCTTTGCAAGATCCACACGGGTTTAATAGATGGTTCTATAAGCCGGCGTCCCGGCTGTGATGATTACTTCAGAATACAGTGAAGGTAAGATAGTTACTGCCTGTGGCTGTCAAAGTTATACCTTATAGCGTCCTTCCTTTCCCGGTGGTGAGGCTATCACCGCCCCGGGCGTGTTGTATCGGGTGTCCGTGATATAATAGGAGACAGATTACTCACAGGTGGTTCCTGCCGAAGCTGCGTGCCGTCTTTCCTCTCCCGGTGGTGAGGCCGTCACCGCTCCGGGTTGCTGCTCCAATGTGCTCACGAATGCAGCCCGTAGGTCTCCCGCTGTCAGTGTGTTACAGCTGGGATGTTCAGTGAACAAATTGCCGGACTAATTACCAAGCAGGGCGGAGGGTAATCTGGAAGGTGCTGTTGGTATTAAGCGGCTGTAGTAGCTCTGTATAGGCTGTCAGAAGCCAAGTCCGTTTCTCCCGGTGGATCGAGACACTGCTGGATATCCAATATACGTCAATGCGTTTCGTCCCACAATGCACTGGGACTTCCTCAGGACTGCCATTTAGTTGTGGTGTTCCTTTTTTATATAGCCAACAATGATCCCTAATTGATTAATTGATTATAGCTGTTTGCAGCAAATTGGTTCAGAGCCATACAGATTCTCTAGGTTTTTATATATGAGTCATCTGATTCCTGATGCTTATAGATATCTTAATACTTATAGAATAATAATAATAACCATAAATAATAATTACATATAAAAACAATATAATATAATATAATATAATAAAAAAGGTCTCCCAACCTGAAGCTTTAATTAATTCTAACCTACATAAGACATTTATATCTTTGGTTTATCCCAGCTGAATAAAATTTCACGCAATTTGAGTATTGAGGAGGAAATTCACTACCACAATTCTACATTTATAAAAGATAAGTATCACATAAGAAAGGGAAAATTAACAGTATTATTCATAATAAGATGTATATAAATATGCAAAATTTA
The DNA here is from genome assembly GCF_028390025.1 of Pseudophryne corroboree. NCBI lineage: Eukaryota > Metazoa > Chordata > Amphibia > Anura > Myobatrachidae > Pseudophryne > Pseudophryne corroboree. Next base: position 297,336,953 of record NC_086446.1, on the reverse strand, counting down.
CTTATGTGGAGAAGCATTTTACTGGAGAGGAGTGCTTTAGTTCTTATTAGTATTTTGCTTAGAAAGGTAATATATGATTATACCACATAAAAGGAGAAAGGGAGAAGGGGAAGGGGGTTATCATATATGCTGGAATATATATATATAAGTGAAAAGACCTAATATAGAAATTATTTCAAACTTCCTTATAACTCAATGGGTATTTATTCAGTATTCAATACCTCATATTTATTGTTTTAGTATTTGAACCAGATTACACCTACATTTGCGTTCAATCGTCAAGACATGTATAGTCAAGTGCCTCATTTAAACCCTTAGGTATGAGAGTCTCTAGTTTAAATATCCAAGAAGACTCACCAATACACAGTTGTCTGAATCTGTTTCCACCTCTTTTGGTGTTTACAAATCTTTCCACTCCTACAATGGACAGACCCATGGGGTTTCCTCCATGTTGTTTAGCAAAGTGGCGTGAAACACTATGTGTCATTTTCTTATTTATGATGTTACATCTATGTTCCCTAAACCTACTCTTTATACTCCTAGTAGTCCTTCCTACATATTGTAGGGAACATGGGCATTGTAAGACGTAGACACAATAGGTGGATTCACAGTTGATATATTGTTTTATATCAAAAGTATCCCCATTGGAGCTAGAGGTTATGCTAGTGGTTTTATTAAGCATAAATTTGCACGTTAGACAAATAGTCTTATTACATCTATATGACCCCACCATATTTGTTGTCAACCAATTCTTCGAATTTATTGTTTCTCCTATAGATTTTAGCATACTTGGCGCTAATATGTTTCCCAAGTTGGTATTCTTTTTGAATACTACTACTGGTTTTTTTCCAATAATATTCCTCAAGATGGGGTCTTGTTCTAGTAACACAAAATTGTTACAGATTATCTTCTTTATTTCTTTTGATTTATTGTTAAATTTTGACAGAAAAAGGATGTTTTCACATTCTTGTTTGTTTTGACTGTGGGTTTTTGTCTCTCCTATGTTCATTATAGATGTTTCCATTCTTGAACTGAATGATGTTCTTTTTGTTGTTTCATTAGAAGGTTGCATGCTTAGTAGATCTTTTCTGCATAGTTTCTTCGCATACTTTCTGGCATTATTTAACAGATTGTCAGGGTAGCCCCTTCTCTTGAAGTGTCCCAACATGATTTCCATTTGGGAATGAAAATCTTCATCCCCTGCACAATTTCTTCTGAGGCGCACTATCTGATTTTTCGGAATGTTTTTGATCCACGGTCTGTGGTGACTACTCATATAGTGTAAGTAATTGGATGCTCCCACTGGTTTCATCTGGTTGGATGGAATAATAATATTATCCCTAGCAGAGAGTGCAATATCCAGAAATACTGTGTTCTCAAAGCTAAAAGTGTGAGTGAAGTTTAAATTAAATTTTATTTTTTTATTCATATAAAGTCTCCCGACCTAATTTCTGACAACTTTTACAGCCTGATAAATAATATCACAAAAATCAATAATATTATATTTTATTCTATTAATAGCGCGATGTTTTCCAAATCTATATCACTTTGTTTATGCTGGAGACCCTAACCAAGTCTCAAAACAGACGCTGCTGTTTGCTTACATGAAATAAATAACAAAAATATTTCTATACTAACAATATATTGAACAGCGCCGGGAGAGTGGGATCAGCATACCACTGGGGATTTCTTCTCCTTTATATCTCAGTTTCAGCACAGCCCAGGACTTACTCAGATGCAGTGATGATCGGGGGCCAGTGGTGACGTTAGGATCCCTCCTCTGCATCGGCTTGGCATGCCTGCATTTTTCACAACACTCCCAGAAAACGGTGAGTTGCCGCCCAGGAACGCCTCCTGCCTATCAATCTTCTTGCCATCGCCCCTGCGATCGCTTTCATTGTTGAAGCCGTCGCTCTCCGGCAACTTCCGTCGCCAGGCAGCGATGCACCTGCGCATTGCGGGTCACACGCATGTGTAGTTAAGACCCATTCGCATGGCTGCAAAAAAATGCGGCATGTGGACGGGTCTGAATGAGGCCCTATGACATTTGGTTAAAACAACTATTGCTGCTCTCTGTGGAGTCCTGTTAAAGGGGGTATTTATAGGAACGGACACTGGCCTAATACAGATCTGATCGTTGCTATGCATTTTTGCACAGCGGGTGATCAGATCTGAACTGTGCATGTGTATGAGCCACAATGCGCCGGCGTGTCGGATGGCTACAATGGGCATCGACAGTCAGCGACGGGATGGTGCAAAGGATCCATTCGCATGGGCATTCGCAAGGTGATTGACAGGAAGAGGCCATTTGTGGGTTGCAACTGACCGTTTTCAGGGAGTGTCCTGAAAAACGCAGGCAGGCTCAAGTGTTTTCAGGAAGGGTGTGTGACATCAGCTCGGGCCCGATCAGCGGGATTCAATCGCACTGGAAGAGTAAGTCCTGGGCTGCGCAGAGACATCACAAGCAGCTCAGCTACACATGCGATTGTACACTTGCACAGCTAAAAGACACTCACTCCCCCTGAAGGCGGCGACTATCTGATCGCAGAGCAGCAAAAATCGCAGCACAGCGATCAGATCTGAATTCGGCCCACTATTCAGTACATACATTAAGTTAACAACAATGAAAGCAGATCTCATATTTTCGGTGTTTTTTTTAGCAAGTTGCATTTGTGATTCTTACTGTATGTAATAAACTGTAATAAAATTGCATTTGTCCATTATATAAGACCAAGCATCATCCATACCCTTCCCCTTTTTTTTGCATTCTTTCTTGAATGAGAGGGACTTTCCCTTTTTCTTGGTAGCTGCATGGTAAAACAAATTATACTCAGGGCCTAACAAATATATATTGATATATATTTTTTTCACCTTTTTTGTTTTTACCATGTTTTTTATTTTGTTTCCCAGATTTATGTGCGCCCTGTTTTCCCACTGTCTGTCTCTTCAGCGCATTGTGGCACCTTATTAATAACAATAATAATATACTGTATAATAATTATACTAAATTCTATAAAACTGTCATAAATCAGTACTTGTTCCAATAATTACAATTTGCAGTGGTCACTTGCAGAAAGTAAACTCAATACATTATAGATAAATAAAATCAGAGCATAAATAATGACATAAACAAAAGCATTTATTAAAGGGAAAGAAATATGACTTTAAATCAAGGGCCCTCATTCCGAGTTGATCGGTCGCAAGGCGAATTTAGCAGAGTTACACATGCTTAGTCTACGCCTACTGGGAGTGTATCTTAGCATCTTAAAAGTGCGAACGAAGTTTACGCAATATTGCGAACAAAAAAAACTTAGCAGTTTTAGAGTAGCTCCAGACTTACTCTGCCTGTGCGATCAGTTCAGTGCTTGTCGTTCCTGGTCTGACGTCACAAACACTCCCAGCGTTCGCCCAGACACTCCCCCGTTTCTCCGGCCACTCCTGCGTTTTTTCCGGAAACGGTAGCGTTTTCAGCCACACGCCCATAAAACGCCGTGTTTCCGCCCAGTAACACCCATTTCCTGTCAATCACACTACGTTCGCCGGTGCGAACAAAAAGCCGTGAGTAAAAATCCTTTCTTCATAGCAGAATTACTTAGCGCAGTCGCAGTGCGAACATTGCGCATGCGCTCTAAGCTGATTTTCACTGCGATGCGAAAAAAAAGAACGAGCGAACGACTCGGAATGAGGGCCAAGGTCCTTACCTTCTCTGACTTTTTTTGGGATACACTCAAATGAAAGAAAATTAGTAAAGCTTTAAGTTATTGGGAATAGCCAATCATGAGATTACCTGATGATGATGATGATGATAATGATGTTTGTACTTGTGAAAGCTATGCACTTCCAACTGCAAAAAACTGCAAGAATCGTTCACAATGGATACAAACATTGGGGGTCATTCCGAGTTGTTCGCTCGTTATTTTTTTCTCGCAACGGAGCGATTAGTCGCTAATGCGCATGCGCAATGTCCGCAGTGCGACTGCGCCAAGTAAATTTGCTATGCTGTTAGGTATTTTACTCACGGCATTACGAGGTTTTTTCTTCGTTCTGGTGATCGTAATGGAAGTGGGTGTTTCTGGGCGGAAACTGGACATTTTATGGGTGTGTGTGAAAAAACGCTACCGTTTCTGGGAAAAACGCGGGAGTGGCTGGAGAAACGGAGGAGTGTCTGGGCGAACGCTGGGTGTGTTTGTGACGTCAAACCAGGAACGACAACCAATGAACTGATCGCAGATGCCGAGTAAGTCTGGAGCTACTCAGAAACTGCTAAGAAGTGTCTATTCGCAATTCTGCTAATCTTTCGTTCGCAATTTTGATAAGCTAAGATTCACTCCCAGTAGGCGGCGGCTTAGCGTCTGCAAAGCTGCTAAAAGCAGCTTGCGAGCGAACAACTCGGAATGACCCCCATAGACCAACCAACTTCAAGAAATGTACAGTATGCTTCATACACATAAACAGGAACGCTACATGCGTTCAAAAGATATATTGCAACAAAGCCTTTTTGCAATGTGATGCTGCCTCAGATGCATAGCCAGATAAAGGGGGGGGGATGCAAGGCATACTGTACCCCAGGCCCCCCTTTGACAGAAGCCCCACGGCGAAAGCACTCTGATGTCATTTAGAGATGAGCGGGTTCGGTTTCTTTGAATCCGAACCCGCACGAACTTCACTTTTTTTTCCACGGGTCCGAGCGACTCGGATCTTCCCGCCTTGCTCGGTTAACCCGAGCGCGCCCGAACGTCATCATGACGCTGTCGGATTCTCGCGAGGCTCGGATTCTATCGCGAGACTCGGATTCTATATAAGGAGCCGCGCGTCGCCGCCATTTTCACTCGTGCATTGAGATTGATAGGGAGAGGACGTGTCTGGCGTCCTCTCCATTAGAATAGAGATAGATAGATTAGATAGAGAGAGATTGTGCAGAGTCGCAGACAGAGTTAGTTTACCACAGTCAGTGACCAGTGCAGTTGCTAGTTAACTTTTATTTAATATAATATATCCGTTCACTTCTCTCTGCTATATCCGTTCTCTGCCTGAAAAAAAAAACGATACACAGCACAGTCAGTCACACAGTGTGACTCAGTCTGTGTGCACTCAGCTCAGCCCAGTGTGCTGCACAGTCATCAATGTATAAATTAAAAGCTTATAATTAATTGTGGGGGAGACTGGGGAGCACTGCAGGTTGTTAGCAGGAGCCAGGAGTACAATTATATTAATTAACAGTGCACACTTTTGCTGCAGGAGTGGTGACCAGTGCCTGACCACCAGTATAGTATTGTTGTATACTACTAATATCTCTTTAAATATCAACCAGTCTATATTAGCAGCAGACACAGTACAGTGCGGTAGTTCACGGCTGTGGCTACCTCTGTGTCGGCACACGGCAGGCAGTCCGTCCGACCAGAATTGTATTATTTATTATTATATACCTACCACCTAACCGTGGTTTTTTTTTCATTCTTTATACCGTCATAGTGTCATCCTAATTGTTACGAGTATACTACTATCTCTTTATCAACCAGTGTACAGTGCGGTAGTTCACGGCTGTGGCTACCTCTGTGTCGGCACACGGCAGGCAGTCCGTCCGACCAGAATTGTATTATTTATTATTATATACCTACCACCTAACCGTGGTTTTTTTTTCATTCTTTATACCGTCATAGTGTCATCCTAATTGTTACGAGTATACTACTATCTCTTTATCAACCAGTGTACAGTGCGGTAGTTCACGGCTGTGGCTACCTCTGTGTCGGCACACGGCAGGCAGTCCGTCCGACCAGAATTGTATTATTTATTATTATATACCTACCACCTAACCGTGGTTTTTTTTTCATTCTTTATACCGTCATAGTGTCATCCTAATTGTTACGAGTATACTACTATCTCTTTATCAACCAGTGTACAGTGCGGTAGTTCACGGCTGTGGCTACCTCTGTGTCGGCACACGGCAGGCAGTCCGTCCGACCAGAATTGTATTATTTATTATTATATACCTACCACCTAACCGTGGTTTTTTTTTCATTCTTTATACCGTCATAGTGTCATCCTAATTGTTACGAGTATACTACTATCTCTTTATCAACCAGTGTACAGTGCGGTAGTTCACGGCTGTGGCTACCTCTGTGTCGGCACACGGCAGGCAGTCCGTCCGACCAGAATTGTATTATTTATTATTATATACCTACCACCTAACCGTGGTTTTTTTTTCATTCTTTATACCGTCATAGTGTCATCCTAATTGTTACGAGTATACTACTATCTCTTTATCAACCAGTGTACAGTGCGGTAGTTCACGGCTGTGGCTACCTCTGTGTCGGCACACGGCAGGCAGTCCGTCCGACCAGAATTGTATTATTTATTATTATATACCTACCACCTAACCGTGGTTTTTTTTTCATTCTTTATACCGTCATAGTGTCATCCTAATTGTTACGAGTATACTACTATCTCTTTATCAACCAGTGTACAGTGCGGTAGTTCACGGCTGTGGCTACCTCTGTGTCGGCACACGGCAGGCAGTCCGTCCGACCAGAATTGTATTATTTATTATTATATACCTACCACCTAACCGTGGTTTTTTTTTCATTCTTTATACCGTCATAGTGTCATCCTAATTGTTACGAGTATACTACTATCTCTTTATCAACCAGTGTACAGTGCGGTAGTTCACGGCTGTGGCTACCTCTGTGTCGGCACACGGCAGGCAGTCCGTCCGACCAGAATTGTATTATTTATTATTATATACCTACCACCTAACCGTGGTTTTTTTTTCATTCTTTATACCGTCATAGTGTCATCCTAATTGTTACGAGTATACTACTATCTCTTTATCAACCAGTGTACAGTGCGGTAGTTCACGGCTGTGGCTACCTCTGTGTCGGCAGTCGGCAGGCAGTCCGTCCATCCATAATTGTATTATTATTATAATATATACCACCTAACCGTGGTTTTTTTTTCATTCTTTATACCGTCGTCATAGTGTCATACTAGTTGTTACGAGTATACTACTATCTCTTTATCAACCAGTGTACAGTGCGGTAGTTCACGGCTGTGGCTACCTCTGTGTCGGCAGTCGGCAGGCAGTCCGTCCATCCATAATTGTATTATTATTATAATATATACCACCTAACTGTGGTATTTTTTTTTCTTTCTTTATACCGTCATTATAGTGTCATACTAGTTGTTACGAGTATACTACTATCTCTTTATCAACCAGTGTACAGTGCGGTAGTTCACAGCTGTGGCTACCTCTGTGTCGGCAGTCGGCAGGCAGTCCGTCCATCCATAATTGTATTATTATTATAATATATACCACCTAACCGTGGTTTTTTTTTCATTCTTTATACCGTCGTCATAGTGTCATACTAGTTGTTACGAGTATACTACTATCTCTTTATCAACCAGTGTACAGTGCGGTAGTTCACGGCTGTGGCTACCTCTGTGTCGGCAGTCGGCAGGCAGTCCGTCCATCCATAATTGTATTATTATTATAATATATACCACCTAACCGTGGTTTTTTTTTCATTCTTTATACCGTCGTCATAGTGTCATACTAGTTGTTACGAGTATACTACTATCTCTTTATCAACCAGTGTACAGTGCGGTAGTTCACGGCTGTGGCTACCTCTGTGTCGGCACTCGGCAGCCCGTCCATAATTGTATATACCACCTAACCGTGGTTTTTTTTTCTTTCTTTATACATACATACTAGTTACGAGTATACTATCTCTTTATCAACCAGTCTATATATTAGCAGCAGACACAGTACAGTGCGGTAGTTCACGGCTGTGGCTACCTCTGTGTCGGCACTCGGCAGCCCGTCCATAATTGTATACTAGTATCCAATCCATCCATCTCCATTGTTTACCTGAGGTGCCTTTTAGTTGTGCCTATTAAAATATGGAGAACAAAAATGTTGAGGTTCCAAAATTAGGGAAAGATCAAGATCCACTTCCACCTCGTGCTGAAGCTGCTGCCACTAGTCATGGCCGAGACGATGAAATGCCAGCAACGTCGTCTGCCAAGGCCGATGCCCAATGTCATAGTACAGAGCATGTCAAATCCAAAACACCAAATATCAGTAAAAAGCCTCTTTTTTTCTTTGCGTCATGTGCTGTTTGGGGAGGGTTTTTTGGAAGGGACATCCTGCGTGACACTGCAGTGCCACTCCTAGATGGGCCCGGTGTTTGTGTCGGCCACTAGGGTCGCTAATCTTACTCACACAGCTACCTCATTGCGCCTCTTTTTTTCTTTGCGTCATGTGCTGTTTGGGGAGGGTTTTTGGGAAGGGCCATCCTGCGTGACACTGCAGTGCCACTCCTAGATGGGCCCGGTGTTTGTGTCGGCCACTAGGGTCGCTAATCTTACTCACACAGCTACCTCATTGCGCCTCTTTTTTTCTTTGCGTCATGTGCTGTTTGGGGAGGGTTTTTTGGAAGGGACATCCTGCGTGACACTGCAGTGCCACTCCTAGATGGGCCCGGTGTTTGTGTCGGCCACTAGGGTCGCTAATCTTACTCACACAGCTACCTCATTGCGCCTCTTTTTTTCTTTGCGTCATGTGCTGTTTGGGGAGGGTTTTTTGGAAGGGCCATCCTGCGTGACACTGCAGTGCCACTCCTAGATGGGCCCGGTGTTTGTGTCGGCCACTAGGGTCGCTAATCTTACTCACACAGCTACCTCATTGCGCCTCTTTTTTTCTTTGCGTCATGTGCTGTTTGGGGAGGGTTTTTTGGAAGGGACATCCTGCGTGACACTGCAGTGCCACTCCTAGATGGGCCCGGTGTTTGTGTCGGCCACTAGGGTCGCTTATCTTACTCACACAGCGACCTCGGTGCAAATTTTAGGACTAAAAATAATATTGTGAGGTGTGAGGTATTCAGAATAGACTGAAAATGAGTGTAAATTATGGTTTTTGAGGTTAATAATACTTTGGGATCAAAATGACCCCCAAATTCTATGATTTAAGCTGTTTTTTAGTGTTTTTGGAAAAAAACACCCGAATCCAAAACACACCCGAATCCGACAAAAAAAATTCGGTGAGGTTTTGCCAAAACGCGTTCGAACCCAAAACACGGCCGCGGAACCGAACCCAAAACCAAAACACAAAACCCGAAAAATTTCAGGCGCTCATCTCTAATGTCATTAGCTTTCCCTCTTAATGCGAGAGCCAGGATGTGAGCAGGACAGTATGCAATGCAGGCAGAGACACAGGAATATCATGTTTCATGAGCTACCGACAGAGCTTTCTGACCAGAGGAGAGATAGGAGGGTGGAGAGAGCTGTAAGTGACACAGGGATCCCAGCATCTTCTCCTCACTACCAGGGTGTCTGAGTCCTGTGTAAACTGTTATGCTACTAAACCATTTGGGTCTAGAGATAGAGACACACACAGAGAGTCCTCCTGAGTCCTGTCCTATTGTGTAAGTAGTACAGAAGATGCCGCTATTCTTGCATGTGACAAGATAAGTTATTTTATTTTTCTATGTGTATTTTAAGGTTGTTTAAGTTGAATTGCTCCACTACAAGAAAATTATATAAAATAGTTGTCTTTCAATTAGGTGGAGCTACTGTATAAACAGTACCCAGGTATTATTAAACTATTAGTTTAAAACTAATACACACCATTGGTTTAACTTTTATATACACAATCTATACCTCCCACCATGATCCATTCCAGGGGTCTAGTGCTCATTGTCAGGGGTCTCATGTTTGTTGCCAAGGGTTTCATGTTTATTATCAGGCGTTTCATGCTCTGGGTACCATGCTAATTGCCAGAGGTTTCCTGCTTGTTGCCAGGGGTCTCGTGCTCATTGCCAAAGATCTCATACTCATTGTCAAGGGTTTCATGCTCGATGTCAGGGGTTTCATGCTGTGGGGTGAATGCTCATTGCTAGGGGTTTTCTGGTCATTACCAGGGGTTTCCTGATCATTGCCAGGGGTTCTGCTCATGGCCAAGGGTTTCTACTCATGGCCAGGGGTTTTTTGCTTGTTGCCAGGGGTCCCACCTGCACACTGCATCCTGATGCAGAAGCCTGTTACAGCTGACACCATTGATGGAGACAGTCAAATGCTAGAGGTCTAACTCAACCTCTAGCATGTTTCCCTGCTCTCTTCCAGACACCTATAGGATCTGATTGTCTCCCTCAGTGGTGTTGGCTGCAGCGGGTGCCCACAAAGCCCATGGCTGCCCGCCCTGCTTGCTGCACATAGAACTGCTCCTAAGTCCATAAATAGTTCTAGACTTTAAATATAGAGGACAGGATGTACTAAGGGTAAAATGTGATCAAAACCCTGAAAAATGCTGCTTTCTGAGGTTTTCAGCATTCCCCACATGTATCAAGCTCTAGAATCAGTAGCGTCAGAAGGGGGGTGTGGCCCACACCGGGGTGTCACCCTTGGAGGTTCATTTTGCAGTTAAGTAAGTTGAAGCAGCATGCAGATCTCAGCTTCCGGTCTCTATGTCTGTTTGCATGAAAGAGCACCTGCACAGACACCACAATTCGTGATGAGTGGTTTCTGAACCCAGGCCACCTTTTTTAAACCAGAGAGGACATGGAGTGGCAGTATTTGTGAAGGATTCACCATGCACTCCGTTCAGCTGCAAGCACCAGTAAGGACCCACTGCCCTGGCTATGCACATAAGCACATTAACTGACTTTGACATAGAAAAAGATGACTGGCTCCTCTATGCAGAAAGGCTGGAATAGTATTCTTTGGCAAATAACATTGCTGCTGAGAAACACATACCGGTGCTATTAAGTGCAATGGGGGGGGGGGGGGGGGGCTATGATCTGCTTAGCACTTTAACATCCCCTATGAAACCTGCTAGAAAGTCTTACACAGATATTATGAAGATTTTACAAGAACATCTGTCCCCTAAGCCTCTCCTGATAGCAGAACGATTCAGATTCCATAAATGGAACCAAGATGAGGGGGAATCAGTGACTGCATATGTGGCAGAATTAAAAAGACTCTCAAAGCACTACCAGTTTGGATATGGCATGAATGATGCCCTAAGCAGTGACGTGCAGTCACTAATGATTAAATTAATACGAATAATACGAAGAAGATACTTATGACAAATATTTTGTGTTGTAAGTATCTTCTTTAGCCTTAATATTATTTGAATCAATTTTATTAAGTTAAAAAAAAAAATTACAATATGTTTAGGAGGCACCTCTCTTGGTGCCTCCTGCTGATGTTAGTGTTAAAGAACAAGGTGCGGGGCCAAGCGGGGGCATGGCCAAGCATCAGGCAGTAAAATCCCATTAAAAATAGCCTTGTAAGTGGCACCTACTGGAAGTGCCTTTTTGACAGGGGTGTGCTTTCAGCCCATATTAAAGCACGCTCCTGTCACTGAGGTTGATTTGATTGGACAGTGGGCCGGGCAGGACTGGCTACCCTTCCCAAACCACCTCCCTTCCTGGGGTCGGCTATTGTTAGCGACCCCCCACCCCCACCCTGTCGAGCTAACACCCGCTGGAGTTTTTAGCCACAGCATTTCCTCTTCTGCTGCTAGCATTAGCCACCTCCCCACCCCACCGAGCTTACACAAATGACGGCCTATAGTGCCCCCACCACGCTGGAGTATACAGATGTGTCATTACCTCTTCTATGGTCGCATCATATGCAGGGCTGCAGCGGAGTTCCTGCCCTCCTCCCAGGGTCTCCCACACCGACTGTCACACACACCACGCTCAGTGGAATGTCTGTAGGTTGCAGCTAGTGGTGAGGTGGACACTGCTGGAAGCACTGAAAAGCCGAGGTGCGGCACCCCCCTCCCCACCAGGCCTCATCCACCCCTGTGTCTTATATCAGCAAGTAAGAGATGGGTGTGAGCTGCTGAAGGAGCGGGACTCATCACTTCCAATCAAGCTGTCTGAGTGTACATCCTGTGTGAGCTTGCTGTCAGCATGGAGGGAGCAACAGTGGCTGGAACCCAGTAGCTGTAAAGATGTGAGATCCTTGTTCATCTTATTCTAACTTATGCTCGCCAAGGCCCTTACACTCTCATATTTCCACCCCTCCTATTACTCCCTGCCTGCCCGTCTACTCTGCATGGGATGCAGTTAAGTTTCCGAACCCCGGCGGTCGATATACTGACCCCGAAATCTCAAAGGATGACACAAGCCCGGCATCTAAATACCAACACCGCTCGGGATAGTGGCATCAGAATACCAAAAGCCGGATTCCCGAACGTCCTTCCAGCAGAGCGTGCTGGCGTCTAGACGCAGGAGGTGGTCAGGTTTAGGCATGAGAAGGGGGGTTAGGCTTAGGGTGCAGGGCTGGGAAGGTTAGAGTTAAGTACCGGGGATGGAGGGTTAGGTTTAGGCACTTAGGGAGGTTAGGGTTAGGCACCAAGCAGGAGGGTTTGGTTTAGGCAGCGGGGAAGGAAGGGTTAGGGTTAGGCATCACCCGGGAGGGTTAGGGTTAAGCACCACCCTGGAGGGTTTGGGTACTTTACAGGGGGCTGTTGGCATTTTGATGGTTGGGATGCCACTGTCGGTATTCTGACTGCCAGCATCCTGTCAATTAGTAAATCATACTAAACCCCTCTGCACTACTATTACCCACTGCCAGCCCTCCTAATCTGCACTACTATTACTCCCATCCTTTCCCCCTGCTCCACACTACTATTCCCAGCCTGCCCCCTGGTCTTCACCACTACTACTCCCAGTCTGCCCCCCTTCTCCTCACTACTACTACTACTCTCAGCCTGCCCCTCTACTCTGTACTAATATTACTCCCATCCTGTCCCCCTGCTCCCCACTTCTATTCTCAGTGTGCCCCCTGCTCTCCACCACTACTACTCCTAGTCTGCTCCCTCTTCTCCTCACTACTACTACTACTCTCAGCCTGCCCCCCTGCTTTGCACTATTTTTAAACCCATCCTGTCCCCTGCACCCCACTACCGTTCCCAGCCTGCCCCCTGCTCTCCACCACTAATACTCCAAGTCTGCCCCCCCTTCTCCTCACTACTACTACCCTCAGTCTGCCCCCCTACTCTGCACTATTATTACTCCCATCCTGTCCCCCTGCTCCCCACTACTGTTCCCAGCCTGCCCCCTGCTCTCCACCACTACTACTCCCAGTCTGCCCCCCCTGCTCCTCACTACTACTACTACTCTCAGCATGCCCCCTCCTCTCCACCCTGACTACTCCCATCCTACCCTCTGCTCTTTCTCCCATCTCCCCATATTTCCCATCTCTCCAATCTCTGCATATTCCTCCTCTCTTTTTCCCATAAATTTTTAAAAATTAACAATATATTAGCAGCCAGCTCTTTACAAGTTTGATGAACAGACAGGCTACAGGCATTAGCAGCGGAATCGGACTGAGATGTGGATTAGCAGTTTAGGCCGGGCAGTTGATGGCAGCAATTTTGTAGGCCATTGGCGGTGGCAGTGGCAGTAGCGGGCATTGGCTCGGCAGCGGTAGGAGTCATTGGCGGGACTCGATGGACATTATAGCTGTAGTACCTCACCAGCCACTGACCTCACCACACACCACTGGCCCTAAGAGATCATCTGGTGTGTGGGATTTTAAGTGACAGTGTGCAAAAATGTTTACTAACAGAGACAGATCTCACATTTACACGCGCAGTAGAAGTGGCACTATCAATGGAAAATGCAGCTAACACTGCACATGGCGCCCCATCAGAGAAGTATGCTACCGCTGTGGTGCAGATACACATTCATCCAGGGCCTGCAGGTTCAAGCATGAACTGTGTAGGAAATGCAACAAAAAGGAGCATAACAAAAGGGTTTGCCTGCTGCAGGCATATCACACTGGGGCCACTGGTGGGAAACAGAGTCATAGTAGATTAAGGAATACATTTGCTTTGGATGACTATACAGTGGACAGTTTGGAAGTGTTTGCAGTAAAATGGGGTGACAAACAAGCAATTTGAGTCACTACACACATTAATGGCCACCCTGTTAAAATGGAACCGGACAGAGGATCAACAGTCTCTGTAATGTCACAAGAGTACAAACACCATTTTAAAAATGTTAAATTAAACAAAACTTTGATGCTGCTTAAAACATAGACTGTGAAGACAGTAATTCCATGCGGGGTGTTGTCGTACTTGTGCAGTATAATGGCCAGCAGGAGACTCTAGACTTATACATCATTCAAAAAGGCGGCCCAGCATTGTGGGGTCGACAATGGCTGCGAAAAATTAAATTAGACTGTTCAGTCTTCAAAAGCCTGAGCGACACACACACCCTGCCCTTGTCCCTTAACACAGTACTTAACCAAGCTACCACTGTTTTTCAACCAGGCATTGGGACTTTGTAACATATTAAAGGGAAGCTAGTGATCAAAGATGGAGCTGTTCCTAGGTTCCATAAAGCTCATCCAGTACCGTCCGCTATCAGGCAGAAGGTGGAGCTAGAGTTAGACTGGCTGGAAGGTGAGAAAATAATATCAAAGATGGCTTGGATTCCTTGGGCAACTCCAGTTTTTCCAATTGTAAAAAGAAATGGCACAGTATGGCTGTGTGGGGACTTCAAGGTCACCATAAATCCAATATTGCAAACAGATCACTACCCGTTACCGAAAATTGAAGATACTGTACAGTATTTTTGCAAATCTGGCAGGACAAAAGTTTAGCAAGATTGACCTAGCTGATGCATATCTACAAATGAAGATAGAGGATGATTCAAATGTGTTTCTCACCATTAACACACACAAAGGTCCTTACAGGTACAATTGGTTGGTGTTTGGCATCGCTTCTGTCGATGCCCTTTAGCAACGAGCTATGGACCAAGTGTTACAAGTGGTTTCGGTTATCTAATGCTACCTGGATGGCATTATTGAGGTTTGTCTGAACACCTCCAAAACATTAAACTGGTGTTGCAGTGACTTGAACAATATGGGCTCAGAGTCAAAAGAGACAAATGTGAGTTCTTTATGGCCTCTGTCACATACTGTGGGCACATTATTGATGCAAACGGACTGCACAAATGTCAAGAAAAAGTGGAAGCTGTTTTAAAGGTTCCCTCGCCAAAAGACGTGTCTCAGCTTTACTGCTTCTTAGGGTTCATTAACTATTACCACAGATTCTTGCCTATCTTAGCAACAGTTCTGCATCCTTTACATTAGTTGCTCCAGCAGGGAAAATGGCTATGATCTACAAAATGTGAGCATGCTTTTACAAAGGCAAATGACTTGATTACATCAGACATGGTGTTAACCTACTATGACCCCTCGCTTCCTGTTAGAGTGGCCAGTAATGCCTCATCTTATGACTGTCATGCCACATGCTATGCCAGATGGACAGGAGCATCCAATAGCTTTTGCATTTCGAGCATTATCCAAAGCGGAACGTAACTATGCACAGATTGACAGAGAAGCCTTAAGTCTGGTTGGGGTGTAAAACAGTTCAGTCAGTATCTATATGGCAAGAAATTCACGCTCATAACTGACCACCAACCACATCTTTAACCCTCAGAAGGGTATTCCTGTCACGGCAGCTGAAATGAAGCAGCGCTGAGCCCTGTTCTTAAGTGAATATTGCTATACTATAGAATTCAAGTGGACTGCACAACATGTTAATGCAGACGGGTTGTCCCAAGTGCCTTGACAGACTGCCCCATTGCCACAGACAACCGAGGACTCATGGAATATTTTCACAATGATGCAAGTGGAATGTCTTCCCATAACTGCCAGTATAATCAGATGAGAGACTGCTTGAGACCCCATCCTGGCTCAAGTACTCACAGCCACACAGAAAGGGTGGGTTGCATCAGTGCGTGAGCAGCTGGCCTATTACTTTCATCGGAGGTGTGAGTTCACAGTTGATACTGGCTGCCTCCTCTGGGGATTGCAGATCATCATGCCTGTCAAATTGCATGCACGAGTCTTGGAGGAATGCCATGTGGGTCATTTGGGCGTGGTCAAAAGGAAGGCACTGGCCAGGAGTTTTGTTTGGTGGCCAGGATTGGATCACCAGTTGGAGGATCTAGCTCGAGAGTGTTCCGGGTGCCAATCTGTTCAAAATATGCCTGTTCTAGCACCATTGCATCCATTGGAGCGGTGGATTCATGTGGACTTTGTGGGACCATTTCTGGGGTCCATGTTTCTGGTTGTGGTGGATGCCTGTTCCATATGGCCTGAAGTTTTTACAGTTATTTCTACTACAGCTGCACACACAGTGGAGGTGCTAAGGAATTTTTTTTACATAACTGGGGTACCAGAGCAGTTGGTCAGTGATAACGGGCATCAGTTTACAACTGAAGAGTTTCATATAGAAAATGGAAATCGTCATATTGCCTCTGCCCCATATCACCCAGCTACAAATGGACTGGCTGAATGCCTCATACAAACCTTAAAGCAAACTTGCCGCACAATGCGCATAGACAAGGGTTAATTACAGCACAAGCTCTCCAATTTCTTGTTTGCATACAGGAATATGGTTCATGCCACAACTAATCAAACCCCAGCTATGCTGTTCCCGGGTAGAAAAACCTCTGGATTTGATCAAGCCAGATATTCATGGATGGATTTGTGATCAGCAACTGAAGCAGTTTCAAAGTTCTGGTGGTACCAAAATGCGAGTTTTATCTGTAGGTCAGACTTTGTGGGCACGTAACTATCATGGAGAACAGAAGTGGGTAAGTGCAACAGTTACAAAATGTAAAGATAGAAATTACCCAGCGCCAGCTGATAATATTTAAATACCTGCCGCCTCTCAAGTGGGTAAGCTCTTCCCATTAATGGTAGAACTAGAGACAGAATTTTCCCCATAAAGTGGAGAAAGTAGAAGCGCTGATATTGAAATATTATAAATTAATAATTAAAATACAACATATATCAATATAAACAATTAATATTTATTAAATCAATCGGTAAAAAGAATAAAATATGCCCCACTATTAAAACCAGCGGGAGGATTGCATATAAAATCACGATCGGGCTTTTTTTCAGGTGAAACAAATTATCAGCATTTGGACACTTTAAAACCCTTATAAAGGACACCTACATTGTAGTTCTTTCTGAACGTATTATATGTGTTTGTTTTAATAGTGTGGCATATTTTATTCTTTTTACCGGACGGTAATTCATTATATATTGATTTAATAAATATTAATTGTTTATATTGATATACGTTGTATTTTAATTATTAATTTATAATATTTCAATATCAGCGCCTCTACTTTCTCCACTTTGTGGGGAAAATTCTGTCACAAAATGTAAAGGACCATTTTCATATATAGTGGAAATTTAAACCCCATGGAACTGTGGCACAGACACCTGGATCAACTACGGGAGCATAATGGATCACCTATACTTGATGGGGAAAAACCTGCTACAGAAGCTCTGGTGTCAATACCCATGCCAGTAGACACAGCGGATTGTTCGGATGACTTGTCCAGAGTTGCACAATTGTTCCAAATTAATGATAATGTTGAAGTGAACACTGATACAGTGGAGTCCACAGACATCATAAGTGCTCCTGATCCTAGTTTACAGGTCATTCATGAGGACTGCAGCTACCCTTCCCATGTAAGACATGCACTACAAAGACTGGACTTGTAAGATGGGTTTAAGAGGAATATGGGGAGGGAATTGTTAGCTATGGTAATCTGACTTTGCTAGATTCACACTGCTATACCTTTCTGTTGCATGCTTGCAGTACCATGTCTCACCACTGTTTTGTTGCGCAGTGCTATTTTGCAGCTTGCTCTATGGGGGTCATTATGACCTGATCGCAGTGTGCTTTCGCTCGCACAGCTGCAACCGGGTCACTACTGCGCATGCACAGGGGCCGTAATGAGCACGTGCGTCATTGCCCGGCAACAGACGTCGCCGGGCAACGACGAAAGGAATGAAGATAGTGATCGCAGCGGGGATTGCTTGAAGATTGACAGGAGGTGGGCGTTCCTGGGTGGCAACACAGCGTTCTGAGCCGTTTTCTGGAAGTGGTAAGAAAAACGCAGGCATGTTTGAAGAAACACAGGTGTGTCCAGGGCGGTTGTTTGACGTCAGAGCCAGGACCGAACAGGCTGAAAACGTTGCAGCTGGTAAGTATGTCTAGACCTACTTAGAAACTGCACAATTTTTTTTACCATAGCAGGGCTGCACAAGCGATCGCAGCCTT
Organism: Pseudophryne corroboree; assembly: GCF_028390025.1. Classification (NCBI taxonomy): domain Eukaryota; kingdom Metazoa; phylum Chordata; class Amphibia; order Anura; family Myobatrachidae; genus Pseudophryne; species Pseudophryne corroboree. Next base: position 297,318,850 of record NC_086446.1, on the reverse strand, counting down.
GCTATGGGAAAAACCCCATCTCCATAGGCGGAGTATAGTTGATCGCACAGGCTGCAAAAAGCAGCTTCGTGCAATCAACTCGTAATCAGACCCTATGTCCGTTTTGCAGTTAGGTAAGTTGAAGCAGCATGCTGATCTCAGCTCCTGGTCTGTTTGTATGAAAGAGCACCTACACAGACACCACAGAGTGTTCCAGGATTTTACAGTAGCATTCAACATCCAGATCGACACTATCTGGCTGGACAACTCTGGTGGGAGGCATTAAGAATCGTCCTACTCTATTGGCCTTTTCACAAGAGTTGGCAAGTATGATGGAAGGGCTTTAAACAAATACATACAATTTCACAGAGAAATAACAATTGCTAATATGAGAATAGTGTATTGGTGTACTTTAAGTGTACAAATGTTTTGAAATATAAAATAATATATGTTTGATTTCAGTACATAGTTGTAGTAGCCTTTGGATCAAATGTGCACTTTAAATAAAATTAAAAATGTGCATACCCCTCCTACACATCTGTTTTACCAGATAACACTAGGCATGTGCTGCCGTTACGCATAATTAAACTTTAATACGCATTAATATAACTGATGGGTGTCTGTAATACCTCAATTAGAGCCCTATGCAGTGACCAGGCAAGTGATGTGGCTCAAATAATCTGTCATTACAAATGTAAAAAAATGTAGTCTTTCCGATTTGCCTGTACAGTAAATCATACAAAAGTCCAATTTCCTGACATCCCTTCCCATATCTTAACTTCCAACACGATTTAGTCTAATTATCTTTTCAAAATACCACCTTGGGGCTTAAATGTGTTATCGGAAAATGGGGACAGATTTGTCTATCGGCTCTGAATATGGTTATAGAGAAGATTACCAGGATGTAGTATTTTACTGAGGGGAACAGCTGCCAATCAAATGATTAGCCAAGTAATACATAAGGTTTGTATTTAATAATCATGTACTTTGCTACAATATGGACAGTGACACTGCTTAATTATATATCTAAAGCCATTAAAAAAACTTAAATATGTTGTAGAACAGGCTGAAATAACCTATAATTAGGTTTTAGATAATATGTATTCTGGATATTCATTTATTTTTACTTACTATAAGATACATGTTGGACATTGTCTGTGCTCAATTTCTCCATTGTTATTATCTGCCCATCGGCTTCAGAGTATGTAAATTACATTTTATCTCATAAGCAAATATAACTCTGTTATCATGGAAATTATTTTATTTGCTACTCTTTCACATAGATTATTATGAGAACATATACCAAAATCAAATTTATAAACAACACTATAAACACTGTCACAATTTTGAAGCATTTCTTTCAATGGGCAACATGCCCTCTTGCTGTTTTACAACAAAGGGGTTAGCACCTGCAATAACAACATCATGAGACGATGATAACATTAAAAACACAGTAATGCTTAAAACATAAAATTAATTGTAACTATTTTTAAACATCTTATTTTTATTTATTTTTATTCATCTAGTGCAACTGAAGCTCATTTATAAACACAACTAAGGAATGTGGTCTGTTGCCTGCGCAATATTTTTTTGATAAATACAGGTTATCAGATATGACCCCTCCAGGCTGGGCTTTCCCTGATTTGGTTGTGTCTGATGCAACTAGTTAGAAATGCCCACTGGGTTACTGCAGGAAAATAATCTTCCAGCAGCTGGCAAATTTAGAGGGACCTCCTGATCTCTCTGCATCCTTGTTCCCTCCCCCACTGCCTGCCATACAGCCGATCGCTGCATAAATGCAAAGATATGATGTCCTGTTCATTGGTGGTGTAATATATTGGTAGTCAATATCTAAAAAAATCTTGATATTCCAAAAAGTGTTTAAAAAATATTTTTGAAAAAATAAAAAATAAAAAAATGTGTTGGATAAGTTTTTTTAAATAGATGTTCTTAACCTAATTCAGTCATAAAAACCCAACAACTAAATTGCGGTTTTTGGAAAAATAAATTGGCCAGATAAATGGTTAACTGCCTTAGTTAAAGGGCCATAGATAGTGAACGTTCCATTTGTTCCTGGCTTTTAAATTCACCTAGATACATAATAATAATAATAATAATAACAACAATAATAATAATAATAATAATTAATAATTTATATAGCACTCTTCCTCCAGTGGGACTCAGGAGGTAGTTTGAACATAATATAGCAAATTTCAAAACATAAGCTATGAACATACAATAATAAGAGGTTAGATATGCAGGAAAATACAGAAGCTATGGCGGTAATCCATATGGTGTGGCAGCCATTTTTGGTCATCAACTACTAGGATTATTCATGCCACTGCCGAAGTTTCAGTGTGAGGCAACCAGTTTAGGCACACTACATACAATTTCACTGGCCAAAATGAGGCATGCCTGCAACACACAATGGGACAAATAAGAGTTCTAGGCAAGAGCCTTGCAAGGCCTACTGAACCCTGCATTGTCATTCTGCAAAGAGCACCAGGTGAGGCAGTCATGTTAGGTGCAATATTTTGGATTACAATGTGCGAATAAACAATAAATGGAAATGAGAGACACCTAGGATAAAATAAGCAGCGATCTGATAGGCTTCCCACTACATAGATGATTCATCCATCCGTGGCACACTACATAGGTTACAGTTAGCAGGATGAGCAATTCACAGAAGTGTAACATACAGTGGAAAATTAGAGCCAAGAGAACAGCTGAAGTGGAAACCATGAAGTGGAAGTAAGGACAGACATTAGGAGGCAGTATCATCATAAAGCAGGCAGAGATACAACAGACTTAAACAGAAAGAAATTATAGCTAAATCACGTGTACCAAAACAAACAAAATGAGCAGTATAAGGGTTAGTCCAGCAATGAGCCAATGTCTGAGACAACAGGAAGCTACATGTAGAAGAGAAAGATCCGGATGAGGAGCAGTGCAACAGCCAAATTCCAGACACATTATGCTGCAACAGCAAGGGGCCAGGTGAAGGCAGCCAGTGAGGGGGATCAGCACAGGATTAAGATGGCCTGGTATGCACATTCGCAACAGCTAGAAGTGCTGGGGCAGCTGTTGTGGTACACAGTCAGTGATGATCGGAGGAAGCCGGAATCCACAGCAGCAGGCTGAGAGCAGTTGGAGCCATTCACTCAAAAGAGGCACAGGCAGAGTCCAGGATAACATGTAGGTGGCAAGATGGAGGTTGCGATAAGATGGCACCGGTGCCTTCTTCCAGCAGTGGCAGTGTGAGGGGAACTTTTTGGGCAGTGCAGCAAGGTGTGCACACCTTGGGGAACAGCAGCATGGCCAGCACTGATGGGCAGAGCTGGGCCTTGTGTAGGAGCCCAATGATGCTGCTGTTTTTTCAGTCTACAACTTCAGAGATACAGATGATGCTGCAGTTGAGGTTGCAGTATTTGGCCGACTCCATGGTGTGCCAGCTCTTTGAGGCTCCAGAGTGAGTGTGGATTATGGAGGAGAGGATGGGAGCTCTGTTAGCATGTGACCATCACCGACCCTACCAGAAGAAGATATTTACTTCATTATATTAAAGTTAAAATTAATATTGCAAATGTAGTTAAGTCAGCTTCAGTACGGATGGTGTAACGGGTTCGATTCCTACCATGGTCCTAATAGTGTGGAGTTTGTATATTCTCCCTGTACTTGTGTGGATTTCCTCCGGGTACTCTGGTTTCCTCCCACAATCCAAAATATACTGGTAGGTTAGCTGCCTCCCAACAAAATTAACCCTAGCGTTAATGTTTGTGGGGTACATGTGGTAGGGAATATAGATTGCAAGGTCCACTGTGGCAGGAGCTGTTGTGAATGGACAATTATCCTCTGTGGAATATGTGTGCACTACATAAATAACTGTTAATAATAAATAATAACTTCCACATCTTACTGAAACCACTGTAAAGTCCAGGGAGTAGAGCTCAGGGAAAAAAGTCACTTAGATGTCTCCCTACCAAAATGCAGCTACATCAGGACAGTTCTTTCAACTATCCAGTTAGGTGGTATAGCAAGAAACTCTGGAGATAGCAATTTTTATATTTACATATTCTCTTCCAGACTCCTGATCCCACCCAATTCACCAGTGAAGTTATTGTGACAGGATATGATTTTTTCAGTGTTTTCTGTAATTAAACTTTGTAGGTAAGACCTACTCAGTTGCCCATTTCCATGGCTGTTGATACAAAACCACATGTGCCAATGCAGAACCCCTCCACACCACACCCCATCATTTATCATCCTCCAAACATCCCTCTTTATCACCGCACCTATTACATTACTCATCACCCCCTAACAATCTCTCTTCATCACCCCCACCCATTACTCATCACCAACCATCACTCATCATCACCCCAGCCATGTTATTTGCCCCCAACTACCCCTCTTTACCAGCCACACCCATTATTCATCAACCACCATCGATCCCTCACATTATTCATTACCTCTTTTTTATCACTCCTACATCACTCTTCATCACCCCCACCCTGTATTCATCACCTCTAACCATCTCTCTTCATCACCCTTACCCATTATTAATCACTCACACCCATTCCTCTTCATTACACCAACCCATGATTAAGAACCCACCACACATATCTTTTCATCACTCAAACACATTATTTATCAGGCATCAAACACCCCTGTCACTCTCTCCTTTCATTCATCAACTGCCAACCATCCCTCTTCCTCACCCCCACCCATTATTCATCCCCCCCACAAAGCTTTCTCCATCACCCCCACACATTATTAATATCCCACCAATCATCCCTCTTCAACACACCCACACATTCTTCATCATCCCCAACCAGTCCTCTTTATCACCCCCACTCATTATTCATTGACCCAAACCATCCCTCTACACATGCAGTAATTATTCATCACCCCCATTCAAGCTTATTCATCACAACCACCCATTATTTATCAGCCACCAACTATACATCTTAATCACCAAAACCTGTTTATTCATCACGTCCCACCCAATATTCAGCCCCCCAACAACCATCCCATTTAATCACCCCACCTGTTATTTATTAGTTGACAACCATCCCTTTTCATCACTCCATATGTTATTTATCTTCCACAACCACCACTCTTTATCACCCCCACACTTTATTCATCAGCCACCAACCATCCATCGTTATCACTCCAGATGTTTATTCATCCTGTCCCACTCATTATTCAACCACTTTTCAAACATCCCTCTTCCTCAGCCTCCCATTCATCAATTCACCATATTGGTGACTTAAGCAAAGCAGCACCATGATTATAAAATCTAAAAATATACAACACACATACTGTATATATGCTACAGAGCTAAATTGCCATCAGTTCTGTAAAAGTATATTAGACAGAAAAAATATTTTGCAACGTTGCGCTAGCACCTGGTTTAGTATGCAGCTTAATACAGTTAAAGAAAGTTTCACAACTACTCTCTGCAAACAAGTAACAAAATAAAAATAAAATAAATGTATCCAAGCGCAAACACCAGACAGTGATAAGGAATAAACAATATTTACCCTTTTTATTAAATGTTCCAAGGTGAGTAGACCTCTAGGAAAAGGTCACAGTATAATAGTTCCAAATGATGTTGGGTCCATGCTCCCATGGTCTCTGTTTTTCATATGTAATTTCCTCCATATATTTCACTCATGGTGAACAGTGGTAAACCATATAAGAGAAGAAATAGATGCCAATAGTGCACCACTTTTTTGGTAAAAGTTTTAAATTATTTAATACAAATGCACTCACAAACATAGAAAAAATAGCAGCATGTAACAATAGGATGCTCTGGTTACAGATTTGAAATACTCATTGACCAGTTCTTTCAGCACGGAAAACAGGGTCCACAGCCAGCAAGTTCTCAATCCGTGACCAGTCCTATTCTAGAATAGCCACCTCACTTCCTGAGATGTGTATAGCAGCAGACTAAAAAATACAGATACCTGTACCCCTATCTATTGTCCATAAAGATGCAACAGCTGAGTTCATTCAATTAGCACCGGAGAGCAACCTCCGCTTCATGGATTTCCATTTCCGCGGTATGCGTTCCACTGCATCACACGAGTCATGTGACCAGAACTTCCGGATTTACATCTCGATACCCCTAAAGAGCCGGGAGGACTTCCGTGTTTAGCGGCCCACCATGCGTTCCACATGGTGGCGTGCTTAGATCAATTGAAGGTTCAGATCCTAGATTTCCATTACGTATCCTCATTACAGTGTCCAAAGTAGTTCAAATAAGTTTTACCAGTCCAAGTTCATTAAAAATAACTCTAGGGGATGCATAAAAAAGAAAAAACATATATAAAATGGGGTATTAGTAATATAGGTATAGCAATAATAAATATCACATATAAAAATAATAAATAAAATACATTAAGTTAAAAAAAAAATCATTTTGAAGTCTGAATTAAGGCCAACTGGTAAAAGGGTATTAAGATTAAAAATCCATTTCATTTTGCATTTTAACAGCCTCGTTCTCAGATCCGTTGTCCTCCGAGATGGTTTAATTTGCTCCACTGCCCAGAATCTCTTAAATTACACTCTTTTTGATTATGATCTGTTTTAAAATGGGCTGATAATGAATGTGCCTCATTTCCTTTACATATCATATATATATATATATATATATATATATACATATGTATATGCATCTGCGAGCCTAGTTGTTAGGCATCTCGTGGATTTTCCAATATATATATATATATATATATATATACACATATATATAAATTATGCTTAAACAGAAAGAAAGCTTCTGGACACATAAGCTTGACACGGTAGCCCCAAGGGGCCTCAATGAGGCTAATCCCTTAAATGTATTCTTATAACTGTTAATGTCCAAATGTATCCTTATAATGAGTCTACAGTGTCCTTTTTAATAGGGCCCCCGGACTGTAGTTATATGGTGGTTATTTTTAGGGTACCTGTGCAACTCCATATATTGCAGTTGTCATATTAAATGAATATCTGTACATACAGTTTTCTGTATAATGTCTTTAATATTATTCATGTGTTGTTTATCTGTTTTATTTTTATTTATTTTTTTGTTTTATTTTTTTCCGGAGCCACCCAGGTCCTTGGCAGAATTTCAGTGGGATCCACTGCTTTTTATCCCCCATGGTGATAGTTCATAGACAGATGTACTTTATTAATTGGTGTTATGCTTTTATTCCTTATTGAAAAGAAATTATGAATATAATTAAATACAGCCTATAAATATCTATGAGGGATTTTTCGCTACTGGGTTTCACTGATATTTAACAATTGTCTCTAGTTGCCTTATTGGTATGCCTTTGTCCAATATAACTCACTCTAATATACTCTGTTGGTTTATTAGCATATTCCCCTCCCATCTATGCTTAGTAGATGGTGCCGTCACTTCCGGTCAGGTCGACTTGACTATTGACCGAATGTGGCTAGCTACATTGTTGCTATTTTGGCTTTCACCCATGTGCTGGAATGTTTCTTGGCACCCGTTTTTTGAGTTTAGTTTTGTCTTTGTCACTTAATGAGAGCCCCTGCGGCTTGGCCGAGCGGCGTCCGCGGGACTTCCGGCCCGTGGAACGCATCCATTTCCGGTCGCTGGAACGCGGAAGTGGCGTTGCCAGCGGCCACGAATGCAGCCAATATTGTACTTTTGAGCTACATGTGATGATTTTGGCCTCTGAAATCAGTAGCGTTGGGTATATCTAATGGTTTGATATCTACGAAACACTCTTTTTTCTTATGGGGTTAACGTTTAACACACATATAGTTACATCTCAGGGTTAAGTGGCATTTCCTGTCCCATTGTGTTAAATAGCATGCAGCTGCTGATGTGCAGCATGCAGCTATCATCAGATACTAAACAGCAGAGTGGTGAGTGGACTGGCCGGTGTGGACCCCAATGGAAGGAATATCTTATCTAGTTTGGATTATTTTATATATCTTGTTTGTGTTTTAAATTGCAGACCTTGCTGCTGAAAACTATATGGCCTTTGCTGATTGATCTGTAGCTGCCTAGTGTTACTTTTTAATTATCCAGGTATGACTTCTATATGGTATATTGTGTCCTATTATACACTGGTGAGGGTCAGTGTTTTAATAAGCTTTCCAATTTTCTTTTATAGTAGTCCTGTGTTCCAGGAGCTATCATTTGACTCATTGTGTCTAATATTGACCCAGGTACATTTGTGAAGTTTACTGTAGAGTGAGGTGCTATGCTTGTCCTGTGGGAGTATGCTGATCTTTATCCTTGTTTCCATATAGAATATGATTCTATTAATTAATTAATTAATTAACTTGATGTCACTATTTTCTGCTATAAGGGCCTGGGAGGCACTGGTGGTGGTGGTGTGGGTATGATCTGATACTTTTAGTCTGATTTTATACATATTGTATTTATCTTTTTGATCATGTAGATGCTCTGAATTGCCAGTCTTGATAAAGGTCCTATAATAGGACCGAAACATCGAATGTTAAAGGCAACGTTATTGAACCTGATTAACCTGAATAAACTGATTGACACATCAAGATCTTCAAAGTGATTGATTTCTACGAGAGTGCACCCACCACACGGGTGGTAGATGCGGTATATTTGTGACCTGACAAGGTCATTGGCTGCACCCACCTATTTATCTCTATGAACTGATGAGAGTGCAGGATATTCTGTGGGTATGTTTGGTTTGAACTGCGAATGAGAGCAGTTCTTTCTTCCTGGCACCCATCCCTCTGTTCGGATCTTTTTAACACATCTGTTTCCACTATTGTATCCGGAAAAGTGTTATTGTATATATTTTTTTGTATGTTTGTCTTGTTTTTAAAAAAAAATATATTATTTGTATGCACCAAGTGTTATGTCACAGAGTGGGGTGTACTTATTGGATGATGGGCTATTGGCCCAAGCCGAAACTGGCACTGTCTCCTTCACAGATGAGGATACTGAAAAGCTTCTGTTTGACAAACTCGAATTCGAAGCGTTGCCAGCTGAAACGCCAATTGACCTGTTTTACAAAGTATTAAAGCATAAACAAAGAGAAGTTGACCTTACTTTATACGGGCAATTCCTTTCCGAGTATTTGAGACGTAAACAAATCCCGCAAGGTTTTCACATTTCCAATTTGCCCACATTGGGCAGAAACAATCCGGTCTTCTGCAGCCGGTGGTGTGGAGTACTAAACAAATGCTCCTTAGATCTTATGACCCCTGTGGTAGAAGAAGTGGGCATTGAATTGAAAAAACTAACCATTGAAGTTGATTCTACCATTAAAACACACACCACCTGCTGCAGAATGACAAGACTCAAAATTGGACTGAGAAATTGCAGTCTCAAATAGATACCTATAAAAGGGATTTGATCTCATTTAAACGGAAAAAACTATCAACAGTAACCAATGATTATCAAACACATACAGTATACAGATGATTGCTAGGTAGTAATACCAGCAATCGGTCTACTAGGCAACCATTTAGACGAAGAGCTCCACCATTTTCTCAAGAATTTGTTTCTTCTGCCTCAACTTCTGATACAGATTATTATGAAGGTGCTAGTGAATCCACCCGTTTTTTAGGAGCAGGAGGGGAAATAACCTCTACACACTCCAGGGTTTTAAGAAGTGGCACAGACCGCACCCGCGGAAAGGGGGGTATCAAGAGAAGAGGCCGGAGGAGGCGGCATTGAGTACTGTGTTTAACTTGTCAGATACTGAGCTCGGTGAGGCTGAAGTTAGGCTTCTTTCGCGAGGTCTATCGTTTGTCCCCACTTGTAGGACCAACACGTTTAATAGGGTTATTGACCAGTATAAATTTGGCTGTTCTCTCCGCCTTCGTGAATTCTTTGCCAATAAACCCACCAATGAAAATACATCTGTCTTTAGGCCCAAATCTGCCTTTGATCCTCCCTCCACGAACCCCAGTATCAAGACGTTTTTACGTCTGGTACAGAAGGATTCTGAAATTCCTCCACCTAAACGGATGTTTGATAATCTGTCCCCTGCAGAAAGGAAAGCCATTAAATCCCTAAGGGATTCCACTGAGATAGTAATCCGCCCGGCGGATAAGGGCGGAGCCGTCGTTGTACAAAGTTGGACTGACTACGACCGTGAAATTAACAGGCAATTGGTGGATGAGTTGACCTACAGCAGGTTGACTTCAAATCCCATACCCAATATTAAATCCAGGATTGATGCATGTTTAAAACGGGGACTTGAACAAGGCCATATCTGTGATGATTTATTCAGGTATTTAACGGTTGATTCACCCAAATGTCCCATTTTGTACACCCTTCCCAAGGTGCATAAAACTTTGGTGCACCCTCCCGGTAGACCCATCATCGCAGCAGAGGGTTCCTTATTGCAACCTATAGCCATCTTTATTGACAGTCTTCTACAGCCTTTAGTTTTGGGAACTGAAAGCTATTTAAGGGACACTGGAGATTTTCTTTCACTTCTTCAACAATTTGATCAGTTGGGCGAACATACCCTACAAGCCACCATGGATGTGTGCTCTTTGTACACTGTTATACCGCACCAACAAGGTATAGAAGTTTTACGGACTCTGTTTTCCAAATCCACATGTAGAGATTACCCAACTGAGTTTTTTCTGGAATTAACGACATTGGACATTGCTATTGACCTGTAATCATTTCATGTATAAAAATGACTATTTTTTACAGGTTGCAAGCACGCTGATGGAGTTGAATTTAGCCCCATCGTACGCCAACCTGTTTATGGCCAACTACGAGAATACGTATGTATTACCAGTTTATGGGCAGAAAATCCTTTACTTTAAACGTTTTATTGACAATATTTTTTTTACTTTGGGAAGGTACTGAATCAGAATTTATCGATATGGTGAACCAACTTAATACCCTTGACAGTCCTATCAAGTTCACATATTCGGTTTCTGCAATGTCCATTAATTTTCTGGACGTCAATGTCACTAAGACTGGGAAACAGTTAAAAACTACGATGTTCCGTAAAGCAACTGATCGTAATCTAACTCTACATGCAACGAGAACCGAAACGTCGAAAGTTTAAGGCAACATTATTGAACCTGATTAACCTGAATAAACTGATTGACACATCAAGATCTTCAAAGTGATTGATTTCTGCGAGAGTGCACCCACCACACGGGTGGTAGAAGCGGTATATATATATATATATATATATATATATATATATACACACACATATATATATTTTATATATATATATATATATATACACGTCCACAAGTACATTCAATGGCATAAACTACGTTTTTACTTTGGCATGCTAAAAAAATCTTTAATCTTGTACAGTATTTCACATCATTCATAGTAAAATCCACTATCTTACTGGATGTACTTTTGACACTGCGGCATGTGAAACAAAGTCCACATCTATAAAAGCCCTGGATTCTTATACTAGATCTGGGTATTTGTTCTATACTACTGTACATCTTACAAGTTTATTCTTTAAGGATGGTGCCTTATGATAAATAATAGTCGGCTTATCTGGTAACTCTGGTCCTAGAACTGAGTCTTTTTTGAGGATACCCCAATTCCTTTTAAAGACACTTTCAATTTCCTTGTGGATGAGATTAAATTTACTAACAAAGGCCCACTTGAATTTATCATTCCCATTTTGAGTGGATGTGTCGTGTGGGTTTTCTTTCAAAAGGTCCTTTCTACTTATTTTTTCTTTTGCTCTTTTTATTTCAGTTTCAGAGTACCCTTTTTTTAGAAATAGGTCCCTATTTCCTCAATTTGTTCATCACAAATGGCCGCATCACTGCAATTTTGTTTTGCTCTGATAAATTGACTAAAAGGAATACTATCCAGGCAATTATGATGATGCATACTATTGTTCTCAATATAACCATTAGAGTCTGTGGGTTTTTTAACATTTTTAGTCATTAATGAATCATTTTCTATATAAATCCATAAACCTAAAAATGATAATGCCTGGTGACTAATCGTAAAGGTTAATTTAATGCTAAAACCATCCCAAATACATAAAATATCATCTATAAAGCGATGCCAGGATACCAGGTTTGCCGCCATTGCCTTATTGGTAAAAATGTAACGATCTTCACAATAGGCCATGTATAAATTGGCATAACTGGGGGAAAACCTGTAACCCATTGCTGTCACCACCTGTTGCACAAAACAAAATCCATCAAAATAAAAATAGTTATTTGTTAAGATTAATTAAATACTGTCTAAGATGAATTGTCGAGTTTTCTCATCATAATCACTTTTATATAAAAAGTAGGAGACAGCCTCTATACCTTTCAATGGATCAATAATAGTATATAAAGTGCTTACATCAGAACTTCCCAGGAAATACGTATCTTTCCACTGAATCTCTTCTATTTTTCTTAGGACATCTCCTGTGTCTTTCAGGAAGGCTTTTGTTTCCTGTACTAGTGGTTGCAGGAAGAAATCAACCAGTGCTGACAAATTCGAACTGTTACAGGCCAAAATTATTGTGCATCCAGGGAAATGGAAGGGGCAATACATATATCATTGGTAGTGAAGGTTCATCTATATTTAGAAATTCTTCCTCACAAGTCTTTGTAGTCAAGGTAAGTAATGCTTTAGCTATTTCTGCAGTAGGATCAGTTTTGAGTTTTTTTATATGTGTTACCAGTAGTCAGTTGCCTATTTATCTCCTTCTTATAGTCAACCACTCTTTATTACCCCACACTTTATTCATCAGCCACCAACCATCAATCGTTATCCCTCCAGATATTTATTTATCATGTCCCACTCATTATTCAACCACCTTTCAACCATTCCTCTTCCTCAGCCTCCCATTCAATTCACCACATTGGTTTTGTGACTTTAGCAATGCAGCACCATGATTATAAAATCTAAAAATATATAACACATACTGTTAATATGCTACAGAGCTAAACTGCTATCAGTTCCGTAAAAGTATATTGGTTACTTGGATACATAAAACAATTACTCTCGGTTTAACTTTCACAAGTTAAAATAGTCTGTATTAACTCACAAAGGGAGAAGGAGAGCTGCTGATACCAGCAGGGGACACCACCACTTCATTACCCCTGTGAAATCCAAATGTATATGTAACTTATATAATATACAGTAAAATTTATAGTAAAAGGAGAATATTGGGGCAGATGTATTAAGCCTGGAGAAGGTGTAAAGAAGTGATAAAGCGGTGATAAGTGCAAGGTGATAATGCACCAGCCAATCAGCTCATAACTGTCAATTTACATATTGGAGCCAATTGGCTGGTGCGTATATGTAACAGTTAGGAGCTTATTGGCTGGTGCATTTATCACCTTGCACTTATTACTGGTTTTTCACTTACTTATGCCTTCTCTAGGGTAATACATCTGCCCTAAAGTCTCTTTGTTGGCGCACAAAAGAATAATTCATTAAAATATAACTTTTATTATATCCATAAAATTTGTCTTATCATGAAATGAAATAAAGACAGTACATACAATACATATAGTGAGTAAAGTGTTCAAAAAAGTGATACTAAAATCAGAGCACGCTACCGATCTGATAAATTTAAATTTTATTTCATACCATAAGTGAGGATGGAGCACAATCGTTATCAAATTATGGGACTTCTATGGGTAAGTATTAAGGATAAGCTATCTGTTGGAAAGTCAATTCCAGGTAAGTATATGTAGTAATAAGGTGCATAACTGTAATATAATGAGCTTGTAAGTATACTCAATCCTTAAATTCTCACCACTGATCCATATTTTTGTAACAGGTAAGTATATATAGTAATAAGTTGTATATATGTGTAATGAATCCATAAGCATACTCAGTTCTCAAATTCACACCATTAATCTATAATTTTAGAACACATTGGCCAATATTCACTAATATTCGTGTTTGAGTCGGTTTGTGTATTGTTTAAACTCGTTTTGTATCCGGTGCATTTTCATGCAACTTTTTGAATCCATATACGCCAAGTTACTAAGCATTCAAGTTTATTGTTTTCGTGTTTTCCGATGTCGATGTCAGTCGATTTTTTTTTTGGCACATTTGCCGCCGTCATTGTCGTTTGCGTACGTGTTTTTGTTGTTTTTGCTGGGTTCTTTTCTAAGTTAAACGCGGCAGGGTTTTTTTTTCCCGCATCCGCATTTTCACTTTTAGTTTCGATTTTCATCCACGTTCGTGATTGGTTGTGTTTCAGATGGTAGGAGTGTCTGTGCGCAACCATATAAATACGCCCCAAACCGTCTGCACCTCGTGGGTTTAGCTAGTGGTGAGGAGGGAGGTTGTGCTGTGGAGGTTGGTGAGTAGTTGGTTTGGTGAGGAGTTTTTTGGGCGATTTCTGAGTGTAGTATTGTGTTTGAAAGTAGTCTTGTCATTCTTGTAGTCTTGTATTTTGTGGTTTTGTCTAATTTTTGGTCCAAGTATTTTTTATTTATAGTCCCTTGTCACTGTGTGTGTGTGTGTGTGTGTGTGTGTGTGTGTGTGTGTGTGTGTGTGTGATTTGTGCAGTGGTAGTGGAAGAGTGTGTTGTTTGTCTTTTTATTTTTCTGTGTTAAGTGTTTAGACACACAATTATGTGTGACTCAGAGGTGGGTGAAGTGGAGGGTGTGAGTGAGGGGGAGGAGGTCGGTGAGCTGGAGGAGGTGGGTGAGGTTGCAGCAGCAGCCTCAAGTGACAGTGATAGTGACAGTCAGAGAGCTCCGCAGCCACGCACCACTACTAAGACTGGGCGTAATGTAAAGTTTAGTTATGCAGAAAATGTGGCATTGGTGCGGGAGCTGATGAAGTATCAGCGCCAGCTATTTGGCCTGAGTCAGCCAAGGTGTCAACACGGAGGAAGACGGTGTTGTGGGCGAAAGTAGTTGCTGCTGTAAATAGTGAGGGGGTGGTGAAGCGGACGGAGGAGACGTGCCGCAAACGGTACTATGACATAAAGCGACGTGTCAAGTCCAAAATGGCCAAGGAGGCGAAGTCGGCTCGCAAAACCGGTGGTGGTCCGCCCTTTATTGCCACATATCTGGACTATGAGGAGCCCATGCGGACTATAATCCCTCCAGAAGTAGTGTCTGCAACCCATGTCCGGGATTCCGATCGCCCCAGGAAGGATGGTGAGCATGTGTATTTGCCTTAACATTCTATGACATTACTTCTGGCTTACTGTATGTTTTAAATGTGTGTCATGGGATGTTGCATATTACTCCCATCTTCAAGTGTGCGTCATCAAATACATTGTTCTGGGTCATGTTTTATACAAAAGTCAATGTAACGTCTTACTTGCTTGTATGTCATGTGGTTTTTGGATAGTACATTTTCCATGTGTAGTTTGGACTTGGTGTGTCATTGAATTGTCCCGCAATAATGTTTTCCTTTTGCACATAGTACATTTTGAAAGTTGGAATATGTTTTTTATTTCAGTTATCCATGTGCAATGTTTCCAAATCAGTGGTTGATATGTTAGAGGCTGGAGTAGTGCAAAGTGTCTTTGAAGGCAGTTACATGTGTAATTTCATTAGTACTCAATGTAATATTGTTTAAGTCAAGGCCACTATTTGCTGGTTCATTTTGAGTCTATATTTGTACACTGACACAACAACTGCAGACTTAGTTACCTTACTGGTTTTTTTTATTTATTTATTAGTTTTTTTTGTTGGCCTCATATTGTGGTAATGTGTGTTTGGAGTGCCACATCACAGACCTATTTCTATATTGCATCTGTAATTTTTTTCCTTTTATTAGAAAATGAAGCTGTGTGTTTTTTGACTTGTTAGTGTATGTTTTTGGACTTGTGTCCTATGTCTGTGTCCTGTATATGATACCCTGTGTTGCACTTTCCATAGTGCATATGGCTATTGGACGATGTTTTGGGTATGATGTTGTGCTTTTTGTGTTAAATGTGCTTATTTTTAAATTCATAATAAAACATCCATTTTTTAAAGATGTAATGTTTATAAGCATAATGGGTGGATGTATTAACAATAGCATGAATATTTTTTTTTGGATTTACAGTGTTGAAAAAAAGCAGTACTGGTCGTCCTACAGTCACTCCCATCACATCTGATGATGACGACGCTGCGGAAGCAGGTAAAGTGTCCATTGTAGTATAGGTTAGGTTTGTAAATGAATGGCCATAACAAAATGTCACTTTCAATACTAGGTCCATCCAAAGAAGTCTTAAGCAGCAGAAGGCGCACTTCTGGAACACACCACAAAAAACATCTGCCAGCAAAGAAAGCAAGGTCTGATGTCCAGGGCCAACCACAGCACGATACCCCGCCACAAAGATTATCTACTGTTTGTTCGGTGCCCCCACTCCAAATTTTGGACACACCTCCAAGACGCCAACCGCACTCCCCTCATCTTGATTGTGAGTAACAAACTGTGATAACAATTAAAAATGTCAGATCTTTAAAAAACCATTTACTTAAACTCATTAAGTAAATACCCATCAAAATCTGCTATACTTACCCAAGTCAGTAAAACATGAAATGGAAACCTATCAAAATGGCATCACATCATCCAGTAAAGATATGTATGTCCACATCAGCCATACAGTAGCACAATGTGTGGAAGATGCTGCAACAGAAACTCATGTGTAAGCTTTGCAAATAGTAAGGTTGTTAGAATCATTTACACATGTGTGTTTGTCCTAACATTGCCAACTGCATACAAAAACATTACTATGTTTTGGTTGGAGACACTATAAGGCAAAACATAATGGATTACAATGTGTTTTTAGGCAGGAGTATGTCTGATGTATCATACAACTCATGTGTTTGCTTTCAGAATGAAGTAACCAGACACATTTGCCACAAACAGGCATCCAGATGTGTCCACATACATCTTTGCTATATCTGGCCATGTATGGCTTGGTTTAACATACTATAGACTCAGAGATTTAGCCATGCCTTGTGATTTTTCTTAACTTGCTTCTTTAATATGTTACTTTATACATATTCTATTATGGCAAACATAAATTTAAAAATCCATCCACTCATTACTCATGCAAAACACCTTAGCCATGTTTTGCATGTTGTGCCAAATTTAGCAAAAGATGTAAGTGGACACATCTGTATGTATGTATTTAAGTAATGAGTGATGATGTTGCTAGGCCGGATATCTGAAAGCACCAGTCCATTACATGTGTTCCATGTTTAGTGCTTTGTACCACTGTATTAAACATATGGATAAGTAACGGATAAATGTTTTTAATTTCAGCTTCTAGTCCTGGTACCAGCATCCCTCTGCAACAACAGCAACACAGTGACATGGATGACACAATCATGTTAGAAATGCATCCAGTAATCGAAGGAATCAGCCCCCCAGCACCTGTGAGTACTCCACCACAGCAAAGCACACCACCACCCCAACACAGCCCAACAACACCAGTAACACAAGGCCCTGATTAAGTGTTCTGGACCATTTGGGCTAGACAGCAGGCCACTAATGAAAATTGCCTGCGTAGGCAGACCCAAATGTTTGCAAGCCTACCATCTCACCTCAGACGAATCAGCAGAAATCTGAGTAGACAAAATGAAACACAAGAATTGCAAATACCATGGAAATCATGCGTGCAGATATTACACATGTCATGGGCAACTTACAGCGCATAATGGAAGAACAGCACAGACAACAGCAAAGCTATATCAACATTTTAGAAAGCAATCAAATGATCAATGAATCCATGTCCAGAATTGTAGACAATCAAAATGCTGCAACACGTGAACTCAATGCCACCCTCACTAACCTCAATGAAACACTCAGATCCCTGCAGCAACAGCAAACAAGCAGCAGTTGTGGTACGACTACTCCAAATGTAACGCCAGTGTCACCACCACCAAGGCGCTCCACCAGAGCACGCCAACACGACAGTGGTAAAGGCAAAGGCCAGAACAAGCAACCACTCAAATAAACATAAAAAAAACACACCCATTTCTTTAAAGAGAAGAGAAACAAAACACTTACCAAGTGTATGATTAACAGAATATATATAACACTTAGCTCCTTGACAATTTGTACAACATCATTAATTATAACTGGTACAAACAACAACAGGAATTTTGTACGCACATTTCTTCTTTATCATCTTTGTATTTTTTGTTAGCAGGAAACTGTTGTTTGAGCTGCACATAGATGTTAGCATGCAGAAAGCAGACCACTTGATTTTTTTCTAATCATTACTCTTTCTAGATTCTAATCATTCTTTGAGCCAGAAGACAGACTAATTGGCAGCCATGCAGATTGTCTTAAGCAGGCAGAAAGCAGACCACTTGATTTTTTTCTAATCATTACTCTTTCTAGATTCTAATCATTCTTTGAGCCAGCAGACAGACTAATTGGCAGCCAGGCAGATTGTCTTAAGCAGGCAGAAAGCAGACCACTTGATTTTTTTTCTAATCATTACTCTTTCTAGATTCTAATCATTCTTTGAGCCAGAAGACAGACTAATTGGCAGCCAGGCAGATTGTCTTAAGCAGGCAGAAAGCAGACCACTTGATTTTTTTTCTAATCATTACTCTTTCTAGATTCTAATCATTCTTTGAGCCAGCAGACAGACTAATTGGCAGCCAGGCAGATTGTCTTAAGCAGGCAGAAAGCAGACCACTTGATTTTTTTCTAATCATTACTCTTTCTAGATTCTAATCATTATTTGAGCCAGCAGACAGACTAATTGGCAGCCAGGCAGATTGTCTTAAGCAGGCAGAAAGCAGACCACTTGATTTTTTTTTCTAATCATTACTCTTTCTAGATTCTAATCATTCTTTGAGCCAGCAGACAGACTAATTGGCAGCCAGGCAGATTCATCCATGACCAATACAATTTACAATGTGAATTGTAACTGTTTAACATTTCTTCTCTAGATGAATTGACAATAAAAACACAATTGAGTTGGCTAAAAGTGTCCTAATATGTTGGGGATAATATATAGATAATTCAGTCCGAAAATGACTGACATTATTGTTGTGCCATGTTTGTGTGTGTTAAAAATAAGTAATCAGATTTAAAAACATGATTCAGAAACAACAACATTTTAAATATTTGAAAGTTGAACACAAATGTGTGTAATAATGGATAGATGTTGAAAAATGTGTATTGCCTTACAAATCTACAAGTTTTGGGCTGCAAACATAAGGAAATAAATTATTTTGCATGAGAGAAGTTTGTGTCCCTTTTATAGGCATCCTAATTCAGGTTAGAATGATTTGTAAGTGTCAACACATGTAAACACGGATGAAAAAAGCAGGTCTATTTTTTTGCCGCTTTTTTTACCGATTCGCAAAAAAATACGACCGCAATTGAGCACTCAGAAACTAACACCCAAATACGAATGAATAGTGAATTCCCGTATTCTATTAAATAACAGCCGCGTTTGACCGATGGTCTATTCATTCGTATTTCTGAACGTTGTCATTCAAACCATTACGAATAGTCCAAACACTGCCGAGATTGGTGCTTAGTGAATTCCCGGATTGGGACTTAGGAAAAAAAACACAAATCGGACAAACTCGAATTTTTTGTAAATACTGGCCATTGTGTCCACTGAAAGTCAGATGATAAGTATTAGTTGTGTAGCCACAAGACTCTTTACAATGGTAAGTATTATATACTGTATGTATGAATTAAAATATATATAATTTATTAACTGTGCAGCAACAGGTGCTTGTATCTCAGCTAAATGCTATCAGTTAATTACCAACTATATGCAGTCATTTGTGATTATACATGTAACGTTATGTACATTAAATTGACTGTGTAGTACTGTGTGTCTGTTCTTCAAATCAGTGCTATTAACTGCCTTAAAATTGTACTCTACCATTCATTGATACAAATGTAGTAGTATATTTGCAATTGTTGCTTTCTATATAGAGTGAATTAGGTAGATTGCACTTCAGCACAATGTATCCTTACTGCTACAATAAGGGCCCTCATTCCGAGTTGTTCGCTCGCAAGGCGAATGTAGCAGAGTTACACACGCTAAGCCGCCGCCTACTGGGAGTGAATCTTAGCTTCTTAAATGTGCGACCGATGTATTCGCAATATTGCTATCACAAACGAGTTAGCAGTTTTTGAGTAGCTTCAGACTTACTCTGCCTGTGCGATCAGTTCAGTGCTTTTCGTTCCTGGCTGACGTCATAAACACACCCAGCGTTCGCCCAGGCACACCCACCGTTTCCCCGGCCACTCCTGCGTTTTTCCCGGAAACGGTAGCGTTTTCAGCCACACGCCCCTAAAACGCCGTGCATCCGCCCAGTAACACCCATTTCCTGTCAATCACAATGCGAACGTCGGAGCGATGAAAAAGCCGTGAGTAAACTTACTTTCTTCATAGTAAAGTTACTTGGCGCAGTCGCAGTGCGAACATTGCGCATGCGTACTAAGAGAATTCTCACTGCGATGCGATGAAAATCTCCGAGCGAACAACTCGGAATGAGGGCCAATATTGGTTTCTCACAGAGCGCTGCACAATACATATACATTATTGTTATTGTTGCCGGAGATTTTAATCAGGCGAATTTAAAATCTGTGTTTCCTAAATTTGTACAGAATGTTTTGGTACCAACTCGGGGGGCTAACACTCTTGACCATGTTTATACTAATGTTGGGGGTCATTCCGAGTTGTTCGCTCGTTATTTTTTTCTCGCAATGGAGCGATTAGTCGCTAATGCGCATGCGCAATGTCCGCAGTGCGACTGCGCCAAGTAAATTTGCTATGCAGTTAGGAATTTTACTCACGGCATTACGAGGTTTTTTCTTCGTTCTGGTGATCGTAATGTGATTGACAGGAAGTGGGTGTTTCTGAGCGGAAATTGGCCGTTTTATGGGTGTGTGCAAAAAAACGCTACCGTTTCTGGGAAAAACGCGGGAGTGGCTGGAGAAACGGAGGAGTGTCTGGGTGAACGCTGGGTGTGTTTGTGACGTCAAACCAGGAACGAAACTGACTGAACTGATCGCAGATGCCGAGTAAGTCTGGAGCTACTCAGAAACTGCTAAGAAGTGTCTATTCGCAATTCTGCTAATCTTTCGTTCGCAATTTTGATAAGCTAAGATTCACTCCCAGTAGGCGGCGGCTTAGTGTGTGCAAAGCTGCTAAAAGCAGCTTGCGAGCGAACAACTCGGAATGACCCCCGTTAAACATGCATACAAACGTCTTTTGTGTCCTCATGTTGGGCAGTCCGATCACTCATCACTCTGGTTAATTCCCAGATATTTGTCGGTATTAGGGAGGGATCGACCAACTACTAAGGAAGTTGAGATCTGACCAAAGGGAGCTTTACTAAGTCTGCAGGGTTGTTTCGAGTGTACCGACTGGAATCAGTTTATCAAGGAGGCCACTGGGGATTTAGGTGTTGATAACGATCGTCAGGCCTCAATGGTGTCATTGTACATTGGCCCTCATTCCGAGTTGTTCGCTCGGTATTTTTCATCGCATCGCAGTGAAAATCCGCTTAGTACGCATGCGCAATGTTCGCACTGCGACTGCGCCAAGTAACTTTACTATGAAGAAAGTATTTTTACTCACGGCTTTTTCTTCGCTCCGGCGAACGTAATGTGATTGACAGGAAATGGGTGTTACTGGGCGGAAACACGGCGTTTCAGGGGCGTGTGGCTGAAAACGCTACCGTTTCCGGGAAAAACGCAGGAGTGGCCGGAGAAACGGTGGGAGTGCCTGGGCGAACGCTGGGTGTGTTTGTGACGTCAACCAGGAACGACAAGCACTGAAATGATCGCACAGGCAGAGTAAGTCTGGAGCTACTCTGAAACTGCTAAGTAGTTAGTAATCGCAATATTGCGAATACATCGGTCGCAATTTTAAGAAGCTAAGATACACTCCCAGTAGGCGTAGGCTTAGCGTGTGTAACTCTGCTAAATTCGCCTTGCGACCGATCAACTCGGAATGAGGGCCATTAATTGTTGCATAGAAAGTGTTACTAAGAGGAAGGTAGTTCGTATCTTCTCAAACGATAAACCTTGGATGAACAGTGAGGTTCATTTAGAGTAAAAGATAATCTATCCTATACGATTGCCCGTTCCAACTTAAAAAAAGGTATTCGTCTTGCTAAGGAAGCTTATTCGAATAAGATTGAAAACCATTTTAAGGAATCAGGTGATGCAAAAACGATGTGGAGAGGAATTAAATGCATCCCTGATTATAAAAGTTCTACTTCTGCTAGGTCAGGTGGTCCTTCGGCTGATGAGCTAAACCATTTTTATGCACGCTTTGCAGAGGTTGAGCCCTTTATTGGTAATTCCTCTAGACTCCACTCAGATAGTTTTTTGACCCTGACTGAAGCTGAGGTTAGGAATTGTTTCATCAGAACAAACGTAAGGAAGGCTCCTGACCCTGATTCCAGGCAGAGTATTACGGGCGTCTGCTGAACAGTTGGCAGGCATTTTTACAAAGATTTTTTAACTTTTCATTGAGTCAATGTACTGTCCCAAGGTGTTTTAAAACTTCAATAATTGGTCCAGTTCCTAAGACTGCGTCGGTCATTGATCAGAATGACTATAGGCCGATTGCTCTCACTTCATTGATTATGAAATGTTTTGAGAGAATTGTTCTGGTCCATCTAAAAAGTGTCATACCATTGGGATTTAACCCTAATCAGTTTGCCTATCGGTCGAACAGATCAACTGAAGATGCAACTTTTATGGTGCTTCACAGGGTACTTTGTCATCTTAAAAATATAGACTCCTATGCTAGATTGTTATGCGTGGATTATAGCTCCACCTTTAATATGGTAGTGCCAGCGGTGTTAGTAAAAAACCTATTAGAGATCGGATATGATACGGCCATATGCAATTGGCTGTTGGATTTCCTGACAGATCGCCCGCAGGCAGTCAGACTGGTATTAAACAGAGGAGTTCTGCAGGGTTGTGTTCTAAGCCCCTTCTTATATTCTTTGCATACCTCCGGCTGTGAGTCTAATTCAGAAACAATTGCTGTGATAAAGTTTGCGGATGATACCACTCTGGTGGGTTTGATAACTGGCGGAGATGAGAGTAGTTATAGAGAGGAAGTGAGAAGACTTGCCGAGTGGGGGGTAAAAAACAACCTGTTATTAAACGGTAAGAAAACTAAGGAGGTTGTGATAGATTTTAGTAAATCTAAAAAAAACAGCATCTGCCCGTTGATACTGAACAGTGAGGAGGTGGATAGGGTTACCGATGTGAAAATTTTGGGGGATTAAATTTACAGAGGATTTATCAAGGTCCTTGCATATCACGTCAGTGGTTGGGAGAGCTCAGCAGCGTCTCTTTTTCTTACAGAAGCTCCGAGTAGCAGGTCTGCAGCAATCAACTTTTGTTAATTTCTACCGCTGCGTGATTGAGAGATGGCTGACCTATGCAATCACGGTGTGGTATGGTAATGCCAAGTGTTCTGATCTTGTTTCCCCTGGAAAGAGTGATCAAATCTGCAGAGAGGATCACTGGCCAATACTTGCCTAGGTTGGTGGATGTACTCACTGCAAGGAGTCTGTTGAAGGCAATTAAGATGATTAAAGATAGGGGTCACCCCTGTAATATGTTTTTTTCCCTTTTGCCATCGGGGAGACGTTATAGGGGTTTAAGATGTCGTACCACTAGGTTAAGGAATAGTTTCTTCTCTTCTGTGATTGTTAGCTTGAATTCTCAACTTTGCTAAATTTTATGTGATGTATTTTATCTGGTGTACATGATATGAGAACTGCATGTAATATTGCTATACATGTTTATGTTATAGTGACAATAAATGATTCTTATCTTAATAATCAGTGCACATGCATAAAGCAGCATACTGTTTATATGACACTGTTTATTTATATATATGTAACTTTGCATGTATGATTACTATCCATTGAATTCAATTATACTGAATACACTTTATTTTTGAACAGTGTATTTCTGTTGCTGCAATGATTTTGTTTGCACGTTCACGGTTATATCACTCTCGGACGTCAACACTCAATATAATACAATATGTCTTTTTCTGATACTGTTATCCGTCCACCTATGTTTGTATGCAGTCAAGGGCAGTTGTATTCAGAAGTATAGTAAAGGCTGTGTTAATGCACTGAGTAACACCTAAAGATATTATTACTACAAATGTGGTTCTTAATTCACATAAGTAATTTCATATGTGGTTTTAATACCATATTATATCATCTGACATTTATATTGACATAAATAATGATTCATGGTTCCCCATCTGAAATGTATTTAGAATAGTAATTGCTCACATATAATTCCTAAATTAATATCTGCTTAGTACTCCTATATTCTCGTGAATTCACATATAAAGTATCATTGATCTGGAGTAAGCAGTTTCATAAGGAACAGCCTCAGTAAAACAAATAATATGTATACATTTCAATGCAGGGTAGCAGCCATAATGCCACTGACACGTGTTTTGTGGTAGACTTTTTCACAAGCTAACCCGATTGTCAGTTCCTAGCAAGGATAAATTGATATCCACCATCCAATCAGATTAAGATTCCAACATCATCTGACATTAGCCGCCAATCGCGCATCTCCCATACTATGTGTGGGAAACATGTGTAATTGTCCTCAGTCCAAGTCTCTCTCTAGTCATGTGATTTGAATAGCCTATCGCGCTTCTCTCATATTAAACATACAGGGGAGGGTTTACTGGATTCTGTACATTGTCATATTTTGCTGCATGATAACTTAACATCAATCACTACATAATAGGAGTGAGTATATGAATATATAAAGTCCTTCTCCCCAATAGCACCTTTTAAAATAATATATCCTGTTTGTAAGCATAGTATTCTCATAAAATTATGGTGAGTTATAGAAATTATTATGAAAAGGCATAACTCCATGCTATTAAAAAAGCACTAATATACAGTATATCCAGTATACTCAGTATTCTGGATATGTATATTGAGCTGTATTTATAATCATATAGGCCAATGAAGTGATTATTGTTATATCTGTATTTATTACTGTAAACATGCTTAATATATACCGTTGGTAAGTATTGTAATCTCACAAAACTAGGGTGAATTATGAAAATTATTATGAAAAGACATATCTTTATGCTATTAATCAAGCACTAATTTATAAACAGTATTCTGGATATGTATATTGATCTGTATTTGTAATTATATAGGACAATGAAAAGATAAACAATAGAAAGATGTGTTAATGAATATATAGTAACTAATTAAATTTACAGTATATGTGTTAATAGTGAATTAAGCAAAAAAATAAGTGCTGAGTGAATAGTGATTAAAGTTATCATATGCTGTGTGATAATGATTTAAATAAATTGGTGAGTATAAAGTAAAAATAAATATCATTAATAATTATATTCATGTATAAGTGAATGCACTACTGTATATATCTGAGTGAGGTTGAAAATAAAAAGTGACATAGTGAAAAAAAAATTTACACACAAGAAAACGTGAAAAAATATTGTGAATATAGGATCTCTAATTACTATGATACAGTGTGAGAAGTGGATCGAGATTTCAATAAAAAATAATAAAATAATATGAAAAATAACATAATGCTATTTCTTAATACAATTAATTACATAATTTTTAGTCCTATTTAGAGATATACTATCAGAGAATTCAAGCAGCATACAGCTCGCTACTCCCATATAATAGGTAGTAATTCATATCTTGTCAGTCACATATGTAAAGTTATATTGGTGTAATGTACCATATATAAAGACTACTCAAAAGTTCACCTAATATATGTGAATGGAAATACGTGCAAGGGAGCTTGAACCAAATCAGTCTCCTCACGAGTCCAGAACATATAAATAAATTGGAACGATATTCAATGAATCCTTGTCCAATTAACAGGTAGTTGAAGAAAAGTTACAAAGATACTAGAATTACCGTGTCAATAGACATAGTTGTACAAACAGAAATCTCAGCATAATAGTTTTGATAGAAATAGGCATCACTTGTTTGGAGATACAATAGGATCCACACTAGAGGAAAGGCGCATAACGGTTCTGTTTATTAACACCAAATAGAACTTGACTATTCATCAGAAAAATATTTTTTGTTTAAAATTTTAAAAGTTCTCTGTCCGCATCGCCATCTCTAATCCCGTGACGAATATGTTTCATCCCGAAAGCAGTTAGTCCCTTTGAATTCCCATCATGACAGTAGAGGAAATGGCCACTGGGGTTACTGTTCTGAATGTAAATTTATCTTGTCTGGCGTTCAAGAAGTCTGGTCTTTAATGCTCTCTGGGTTTTACTAATGTAAATTTTATTACAAGGACATGTGAGCAAGTAAACCACTCCTATGTACTTGCAGTCAATATAGCAGTCAATAGCCCACATTTTGCCAAATTTATCTGTGAACTTCTCTTTGGGTATCATGAATTTACAAGATTTACACTGTCTACACTGGAATGACCCCTTGATAGAGAGGTGGATTTAAAGTTGGTAAGTGGGGGGCGTGGCCTGGAGGCTGATCGGACAGGCTGCACTTCCTATAAACTCCCAGGGACCTGAGAGTTTTTATTGCTACATACAGCCTCCTCAAGCCTGTTTTTTGCTCTGTATACCCTGGCCAGCTATACTTGTTAGTGGTGCTGGCAGTGAGTTGGTGCTGCGGAGCCGGTTTCCTGGCTCCCGCGGAATGCGGCCTACTCACTGCCCTGAAGCCTGGGCCTCAATTTCGGATCCCCCCCGCCGCGCGGTTAGCTCCCCAGGGACGTCGGAGAAGTCTTTTGAACCTTGCCCCCAGCCAGCACTGTTGATCTTACTTTACAGCGGAGGCGACCCGGGACCTGACCATGGCCGGGTGCTCCGGATCTCTGGCGGCGGCAATCTTTGTTTCTGGAAAGCAGAGAGGGATCCGACGAGAGCCCGGCGGAGGTGTCCAGCGATGTTCGGGCGCGCTCGGCCCAGAGCCCCAGCCTGCCTGAGGTGACCACCCCTCCGCTCTTCCCCTCCTCACGAGCTGTGTGCAGGCAGCCACTTCCTGCTGCTGTGGGAGCTCCGTCGGCGCAGCTGCAGCCCCCCCTTCCCTGTCTGTGTTCGGCAGCTCTTTGGGGTTGGCCCCCCCGTGCCCCTGGAGTCTCCCCCCGCAGCTCTACTGATTCCACCACACCCCACACAGCACCTTCCTCCCCCCCTGTGCAAATATTGTTGGCTTGGTCACAGCCCCCCCGGTCTGCATTCTGCGACTCTCTGGGGTTACCCCACGTGTCCCTGGGGTCTCCCCCCGCTGCCCCGCTGATCTCACTGCGCCCCACACAGCCTTTGCCCGCCACCTGTGGCGAATGCTGTCTGGCTGGGGGCCTTTCAGCTACGGCCCTCGGCCCATTTAAACCACATCTCACTGCTCAGGGCATTGATAGGGTACCATCCGGATCTGCATAAGCCGGATTTGCGGGGGTCCTTCTGCTTTACCCCATCTAGGGCTGGCCCATGGGACTTTGCAGACAGGATTTGCTTGCCACCCACCCTTGCGCCCCTTGTTTAAAGAGGCCTCCTGCCTCCCCCATTTTCCCCCCCTCAACTGATTGGCGTGCCATCCCCTTTCGGGGGCCCCTGCTATTTTGTCGCAACCGCCCAGCGCTGCTACGCTCCGCTTTGAACTCTTGTTCTCTACTATCTTGCTTGGAGCCATCTGATGGCCGTCTGAGACCAGGTCGCGGGGAGTGACCGCTCCCCAGGAGCTATGCTGTTATATGTATCTCACTGATCCTGACACATCCTGAGCTAATTGCAAACATCCTCCTGCTGTCCCCCCGGAGTATGGGGCGTACCTCGAAATCCTCTAGATGGAGCAATAACAACCAACCTCAAAAAGTCACAAGGTCTCAAACGGACCTGAGGCCTTTTCTACATCCTACGACCACCCCACAGATGGAAAACCGTTCCTCTCCCCACCCTCCAACATCTCCTTCTGCCTCCTCGATCTCAAATCCGGCTGATGATATGGCAGACTCTGCGTCAACTGGCGGCCGTGATCTCCGGGAAATCCTGACCTTTATGAGGTCCCTTCCTACCAAGCAAGACCTTCAAGACACTATTAGGTCTGAGCTTGCCTACATTAAAAGCGAAATATCACACCTGTCTGATCTCTTGGTGAATCTGGAAGAAGACCAGGAGGATAACGTTTCCTGTATGTCCTTGATGAGAGACTCCATTCTTGCTCAATTCAAGGAAATCCGTGCCTTACAGTCTAGAATGATGGATATCGATAACAGGGGCAGACGGAATAACATCCGCGTCCGTGGCCTTCCAGAGGACCTCCCCCAGTCCGGATTAGTGGACGCTCTGACCAAGCTATTTAATAAACTCTTGAATAAGGACTCAGACAACGTTATCACTTTTGACAGAGCCCACAGAGCCCTCAGGCCGAGAGGCCTCTCCACTGACCGACCCCGTGACGTTATTTGCCGGCTCCATTATTTCGCCCAGAAAGAGGAAATTATGTCCAATGCCCGTCAATTGGACGGTATCGACTTCAATGGCTCTGACATAAGCCTCTATCAAGATCTTTCCTGGTACACACTCCAGCAACGGAAATCCTTGAAATCCCTAATGGACGAACTAAGAAAACGCCAGCTACGTTACCGCTGGGGTTTCCCTTTTAACCTCCAAGCCTGTTCCTCTGGAAAATGGTATGCCCTGTCTTCCCACGCGGACCTCACCTCGTTCTGCTCTTCACTGGGTCTGCTTTCATTGGTCATTCCGGATTGGGAGTTCCCCCTCCCTGATGTTCCTCTCCCTAAATGAGCTCCCAACTCACAGCCACGGCACGAGGTTCGGGGCGCCAAGAATAGAGCTCAGTCGACTGCTTCTCCCTCCAAGACTGACCCTTCTGCTGCCCTTGCCGCCCACCGGCTATTCTTCTTATTGCAGGTTTTTCTCCTTTCTTTTGTGTCAGTTCCGGACTTGTTTTTCACCGTGGTTCCTGTTGCGGTTCACTGCCACTCCCCCCCATTAAACCCGCCTTTGGCTATATGCCGGTAGGGAGGCTGACAATGTTACGGCTCAGTCTCTCTCCTGCGGGTCTTTTGCTGATGTTATTACATTGTTATTGTATTTTTTTCTTCTTTGTCTCTTTTTCCATGCTTGTTCTTCCTTCTCCCCCTCCTTTTTCTGTCCACTTCCGGTTTTATAGGGATTCGTTTTACTTCACCCCACCATGAGTCCCCCGGGGAAGATTAAAGTGAGTGCTGTCCCTCAATGCACGTGGTCTCAACACGCCAGAGAAGAGATCTAGCATTCTACATCTGCTGAGATCTGAAAGAGCGGATGTTGCACTAATACAGGAGACCCATTTTAAGGTTGGAATTCGTAACCCTACTCTTACGAATCGCTATTTCTCCACCACATACTATAGTAACACCCCAAGTAGCAAATCCAAGGGAGTGGCTATTGTCTTCTCTAGAGACTTGCATGTTTCTGACGTCTCCGTACACAGGGTAGTACCGGGTAGGCTCCTCCTCTTGACTTGTACAATCTTTGAGCGTATGTTCACTTTTGCAGTGATTTATGCCCCAAACCAAGCCCAATCGTCTTTCTTCAATTCCCATCTCCCTAGGTAAGACTATTTATTCCAGGGTGTCACTGTTTTGGGTGGGGACTTCAACTGGACATTAGACCCTAGCATGGACACGTCATCCCAAACCTCTAGATTTATTGCATCCAAGTATCGCCGTGTCAAATGTTTACTCCACACACAACAGTTGGTTGACTCTTGGAGGACCCTTAACCCCTCAGGACGTGACTACTCCTTTTATTCGCACCCCCACCGGGTCCACTCCCATATTGACTACTTGTTCCTTAGCCATAGACACCTCCCGCTTCTCATAGATGCCACCATTGGCTCTATCACATGGTCGGACCATGCCCCGGTGACTTTGACTTTGGACCTCCCTCACGGTCCACATAAACAATGGACCTGGAGACTTAATGAGTCTCTTCTTTATGATACACTTTGTAGAGATGCCTTAGATAGGACTCTGGACGATTACATTGCCACAAATGTTACAGATGATGTCTCCTACCTAACTGTGTGGGAAGCACATAAATGTGTACTCTGCGGCAAATTGATACAACTGGGCACTTACAAAAAGAAACAGAGGCAAGCCCTGATCTCCGGTCTTCTACTTAAGATCCATGCCCTCGAGACCTCCCACAAGGCATCAATGTCGGATGAGACCCTTGTGGAGTTACTAGAAGCCCGCTCACAGCTGAACAAACTCCTCTCTGATAATATAGTCCATTCCATCCATAAATGCAAACGGAAATATTATCAATGGGGTAATAAACCTGGCCGAGTCCTGGCTCATGCGTTACGTACCCAACACTCGGCTTCGTTCATTAGCTCAGTGAGGGACGACAGAGGAATCCCCAAATTCAAATCACCTGAGATTGGGGCTTGCTTTGCACGATTTTATGCCTTGCTATACAACCTAGAGAAAGCTCCCTCACTCCAAAACATAAGGGACTATCTGAATCTCATAGATTATCCCGTTCTCCCGCCCTCAAAGCTCGGTTTAATAGAAGCCCCTTTCACTGCCCATGAACTAGATCTGGCCATCTCCTCTATGCCGTCCGGAAAGAGCCCGGGCCCTGATGGATTCACTATAGCATATTACAAGGTGTTTAAGGATAAGCTGATCCCCTTACTCCTTCGAGCGTTTAACTCAATTGCATCTGGTTCTCATTTCTCTCGCGACTCTCTGGAGGCCCATGTTTCGGTGATACCGAATCAGGGCAAAGACCCTTCTGTCTGCTCTAGCTACAGACCCATTTCCCTCCTAAATGTGGATCTCAAACTCTATGCTAAGATTTTGGCAAATAGATTAAGTGAGCTGGTCCCTCTCTTAGGCCCTCATTCCGAGTTGTTCGCTCGCAAGCTGCTTTTAGCAGCTTTGCACACGCGAAGCCGCCGCCTACTGGGAGTGAATCTTAGCTTATCAAAATTGCGAACTAAAGATTAGCAAAATAGCGAATAGACACTTCTTAGCAGTTTCTGAGTAGCTCCACACTTACTCGGCATCTGCGATCAGTTCAGTGCTTGTCGTTCCTGGTTTGACGTCACAAACACACCCAGCGTTCGCCCAGACACTCCTCCGTTTCTCCAGCCACTCCCGCGTTTTTCCCAGAAACGGTAGCGTTTTTTCAAACACACCCATAAAACGGCCTGTTTCCACCCAGAAACACCCACTTCCTGTCAATCACATTATGATCACCAGAACGAAGAAAAAACCTCGTAATGCCATGAGTAAAATACCTAACTGCATAGCAAATTTACTTGGCGCAGTCGCACTGCGGGCATTGCGCATTAGCGACTAATCGCTCCGTTGCGAGAAAAAAATACAGAGCGAACAACTCGGAATGACCCCCTTAGTTCACAACGACCAGGTATGATTTGTTGTTGGCCGCGAGGCTAAAGATAACACAACAAAAATCCTCAACCTCATCCATTTAGCATGCCACAGTTCTACCCCTACTATGTTACTATCCACTGATGCCGAAAAGGCATTTGATAGGGTCAGTTGGAAATTTATGAAATCACTGTTGGAGCATATAGGCCTGGGTCCCAATGCACTTACTAGGATACTGGCCCTTTATGACTCTCCGACAGCAAGGGTGCGCGCAAATGGCACCTTATCTGTCCCATTTGCCATAAGCAACGGCACTAGGCAAGGCTGCCCACTATCTCCATTGATCTTTGTGCTATGTATTGAAGCGCTGGCCAGAGCTATTCGAGCCAACCGCGCTATCAGGGGTTTTGCCGTGGGAGACGGTGAATATAAGCTAGCCCTATTTGACGATGACCTCTTAGCCATAATATCCCATCCCACTGACTCTCTACCGCACCTAATGAAGGAACTTGACCTCTTTGGACAACTTTCTAATTTCAAAATTAATTATTCTAAATCCAGCGCTCTTAATATTTCCACCCCTGCAGAATCTGTCATGGCCCTTAAACGTTCTTTCCCTTTCTCATGGCAATCTTCCCACATAACTTATCTTGGTGTTAAGCTGTCCGCTAACGAGTCCCAGCTGTTCCTGTTGAATTATTTACTTCTTCTACAAATGATTCGGAATGATTACTCTAGATGGAATATGAAATATCTTTCTTGGTTTGGGAGGATAAATATAGTTAAGATGAATACCCTCCCTAGATTATTGTATGTAATGCAGGCTCTCCCGATCCACATCCCAGAATCCTGGTTCCGCTCTATTTCACTTCTGATCCAGCAGTTTGTCTGGCAGAGGAAGAGACCCAGGCTTAAATGCTCCCAATTAACTAAATCAGTTGAGAATGGCGGCCTCCAACTTCCTGATATAAAATGTTATTACCATGCCATTCTTTTGAGTAGAATTATAGACTGGACAAGAAACTGCAAACATAAACAATGGGTGGAGCTAGAGGGCCTGTATGTGCAGCAGTTCCCGGAGATATTCCCCTGGCTCCCCTCCTTCCCAAAATTGTCTCTCCCCCATCCTACTATATCTCCCACGCTAGCCGCCTGGAAATCGCTAAGGGAACTTCCTTATATCTCTTCCAAATTCGGCCCCTTGACCTCCTTTCTGGCCAACCCTGATTTTGTTCCTGGTGTTAACCCCGACCACTTCTTATGTTGGGCTGTGGCGGGACTGTTCAGGGTCGGACAGATGGTATCACCGACTGGAGTCAAACAATTTTCAGATTTGAGGGAGAGGTGGGACGTCCCCCAACAGGACTTTTGGAAGTTCCTACAAATACGACATTTCTTGGTGACTGGCTCTAGACTTCGGAGCACCGTTAGAGAATTGACTCTATTTGAGAATTTTTGTGTTGCTGCCCTTGACCCGACCCACGCCATATCCACCCTGTACAAAATTGTTTGCCATACCCGACCCATCGCTACTCCATCCTTTGCTGTGGCCTGGGAGAGGGACTTGGGTATTTCGCTGACGTCTAGGGACTGGGAAAAAATTTTCTTGAAAACCCACACGAGTTCTGTTTGTGTCCAGATCAGGGAGACTCAATATAAAGTGGTGACACGGTGGTACAGACATCCCTCCCTCCTTCATGCTATGTATGCCTCCTCATCAGGCCACTGCTGGAGCTGCTCTTCCACATCAGGCACCCTTCTACACATTTGGTGGACATGCCCCCTGATCCAACCCTTTTGGTTGGCGGTTATACACATTTCCCAGGTTATTCTTAAGACTCAAATCCCGCAAGACCCAGCATTCTGGCTTATTAATCACTCCAATATTCCAGTGTCCCGACATAAACACTCCTTGCTGCGACACTTAAGTAGTGCAGCGCGTGCTGTTATCCCGGCCATGTGGAGGTCCCACCTCCCTCCTACGAGTCGTGCATGGTTCACTAAACTAGACTACTTCATGAGAATGGAGGACTTACTCCTCTCATCGATAGGTAAATCTCGTGAATTTAATTCCACGTGGTCCCCCTGGTTAGAATACAAGGCTTCTCGGGCCTACTTGGCCACTCCCTTGGTTAATAATTAATAATTGGTTTCCCTATCTCTCTGTTTCACATTGCTTTCTAAGTGGTTCCTCTTATTTATCTCACCCCCCCCCCCTTTCTTCTCCTTTCTCTCTTTTTCTTCCTTCCTACTGCCTCTAGCCTCTATCCCTGATACCTGTCGGCTTTCCGGTTTTGCTTTTCTTCTAGTTTTTTTTCTTTTATGTTTCACATGTTTGAAAACACCTTTTATTGCTGTTGCACATTGCAGCCTCCATGCAGACATAGTAAGACCCCCCTGCATTATCTCATTAGAGCACCTCTTGCTCCTCGGATGTTCTGCTCTAATTGCCTACCCACAGGATATATATTGCCTTTGATGGTCTTGTTCTTTTCTGCTGGTTTGTTATCTTTTTACCAGACATCTGTACAATCAGATTTGTGTGTTGTAACTTTATTCGTATAGGTGTTTCTATATTTGTAATTATATTTTTGTCTTTCTTTCTTGTTCATGTCTTCTTAAAATCCTTAATAAAAATTGATTATACAAAAAAAAAAAAGTTGGTAAGTGAATGCACTAATACATCCTTAAGATTGCGAGATCTTCTCCAGCTGACTTGCACTTTGGGAGGAAATATTTCTTTAAGGTCTACATCCATTTGTAGCACCGACCAGTGTTTTTGATAGTATTAGAAAGGAAATGAGAGCCCACAAAGTGTTCTTATTAATATAGTGATGTCCCCAGTTACACAATAGATCCTTGTTATACAACATGTGGTCATAAACTATCAGAAGTTACATAATTAAATATCCATTAAAGCCAAAGAACAATATATAACTTTATTTACTCTGTAAAATAATCATTAAAACGATTGGGTCTAAGAATATCAAGTGTGTCTATCCAGAAGGGTTCATATTTTCTAACAGTGTAACTCACAATGATAAAAGGAGAGCCTCTGACAGCAACATGGGACATCACTTCATTGCCACTGTGAAGTCCAAATGTAAATGTAACCTCGCATTCAAACTCCCATGTTCATATAAAGGCACATTCTCCATTTCAAATCATTTAAGATTGTGCAGACCAGCATCACTATATGCAGCTCTCCAAAATATGCCAGTGTATATGGCATGAAGAGTACCTTTCATCTTAATTGTGTCGCTATGTTCATACAGTAAGTCCACTCACATACTGTAATGTTGTAATTGTCCAATCTATACACTGTGTCCTATGTAGCCATGCTATAAGAGAAGTACAGTAGCATAATAAGTTTGACAATTTAAGGTCAATACACTCATAATTACATTACCTGTGGGGACCAGTGCAGCAAAAAAAGCTTTACTGGATCCCTGCAGTGTAAAAGATCTGTGCACATGTGCCACGAATGTGTATGTTAGCATTTCCCTATGCCAGTAGTGACCCACTGCAAAGCGGAGGGCTCCCACAAGGACCCCAACATAGTAAATTGCAGGAGTATATTATATAGCGATACATAATAATAATAATAATAATAATAATAATAATAGTTAACACCACCCACTGCACACCAATGTTTTATCAAATCAAATTACATAATTGCAGTACAATAAGGAATTACATTATGCCGAAACATTAAATTAAAGTAGAATGAAGTAAAAAAAAGTACTCCTGAAATCCCCAGCATTTTAAAAACACAGCACATCCATCTTCCACCTTTCACATGGTAAAAGGGTATGGCAAACCATATAAACAAACACACTCATCTGCCTTGCTTAAAACTCCTTACAGACTTGGAACTAGACATGTGTGCCAGACCATTTTGCTACTTTTGGTGTTGGTTCTTCTAATTCATTGTCCGGTTTTGGTTTTATATTTTTTTTTTCAAAAATGTACAAAAACAAAAGTGAAAATCAAATAATTAGAGCCTTTTTTTGTTCCTATGGTATTATTAACATCAATAACATTAATTTGTGCACACAGGTTGTACAAATGTAAAAAATCAATTAATTATTTTTTTACTTGTTTGGCAATGGATAATACAGGGTCACACTGATTATATGTGAATGCAGTGGTTGGGGTATGGTCTGCAGAGCCAGTGCCGCACCCTTATTTGAC
Source organism: Pseudophryne corroboree (assembly GCF_028390025.1). Taxonomy (NCBI): domain Eukaryota; kingdom Metazoa; phylum Chordata; class Amphibia; order Anura; family Myobatrachidae; genus Pseudophryne; species Pseudophryne corroboree. Next base: position 297,283,380 of record NC_086446.1, on the reverse strand, counting down.
AGAATTAGAATAATGGCACTAGACACAGCTAGTGGTTGGACACAGCACTGCCACTTGAAGATGGACACAGCACTGCCACTTGTAGATGGATGCAGCACAGCCACTTGTAGATCGATGCAGCACAGCCACTTGAAGGTGGACATTGCCCAGCCACTTAATAGACACAGCATTGCCACTTGTAGAGGGACACAGCACAGTCACTTAATAGACAGAGCACAGCCACATGTATGTGGACACTGCACACACTTGTAGATGGACACAGCAAAGTACAGCGCAGCACACAGCAGCATGACTGGAGTGAATTGGTGCCGAGTCACTGTTACCAGGTCCTTATATATTATCCAAAACCTGCAAGAATCCAACACCGGGATGATGATGCTTTGCCTCGATCTGGTATCCGAGCACAGCGAAAAACCTAAGCCTGGGCTAGGTTTCATTCAGAAAAAGGAGGTTCGGTCCTGGTTGGATTCCAGGTAATCTGAACCACTCATCTCTACTTGGAATATTGGGCCTTTAGAGCTGCCGATCCCTTACTACTGGGCAGATTTCTCCATAACTCTGATCATCTGTTACAAGAGCCATCTTTTCCTGGGTACAGTATCTCAAGACTTTACTGCTCACTAATTGGTTCAATGGTATCAGTATGATATCCTGGCTTTCAGGAGACTGATGCAGGGATCCCGACAGTGCTCAAGTGGTGGCGTAGACCACCAACTGAGTGGGGATATTGGTCGGCGGTCGGGGTTCCGGTATTTCACTGGGTGTCGGGATTCTGGTGTCGGTCTCCTGACAGCCGGGATCCCGACAACCGGCAAATTTAATGCCTCCAGTTCAATAGTAGTATATGACTTGATCATGGACTTCAGGGAGTTGAAGTTGTACTTATGATACAACATTATGCCTGTTTGGAAAGTCTAAAGCTTACACTGGCAGCAATCAAACGTTACAAGATACCAATCATGTGAAAATAGTTTTGCCTCACATTCAGATGCAAGAACAGCAAGCAGGCAATATCAAGTCAATATGAGGCTCGATTTAGTTCAACTAACCTGTTTGTTTGTTTGTTTGTTTGTTTGTTTTTTTACCCTTAAACAGCTACTGTATTACACAGTATAAGAGTAATTTAAATTTAGTTTATAATATGACATTTCTTTGAATGGATATGATGTGCTTCTACAGTAAACTGGCAAGATATGGAAAAATGCATATTTATGAAACTCTACTAATGCTCTCCCATTAGTATCACATTAAGTTTAACAATTTTTACCAAATATTAATAGATTTCTATAAATTTCTTTTATTATGGCTTGAAATGTTTGCATTCTAGATTTATGGTTACTATTACTATATAATTCTCTACAGGTATGGCATGACCAATGTTATGGCTAGTGTGATGTTATTCTGGACAAACTCATATTGATCAAGGCAAGACATAAGGCTTTGCTCCCTACATACTGTTTCCCTTTGCAGCATCATCCAGCCACAACACTATTTAAGGTCATTTTTCATTTTGGGAATGTTCCAATCCTATTCATTTATCTTATGTCATATTGAAGCCAAGAAGAATCTATCCCAGTGGGCAATCATCTCTCTCCTGTCCATTAAGTGATTTACTATATCCAGACTCTCTTGATAGACCAATAGTTCTCCTCTGTTTGATAATTGGCACAATGTTGTAAAAGTTTGAGTTATTCAGTAGGTCAGAGGTGATTTCTCTTCTCAAAAGATGCTGGATTGCAATGCGCGCTGTATACAATATAAATCAAAAAGAATGTCTATTACTAATATATAAGCCATTGGACATACAGTGCCAGCAAAAACCTTTTAAGGTTCCAAACCTTATTCTGAGCCTTCAGGAAGCTATAATTGGCTTTGAAGGGTTGTAGCACAACAAACAGAACTTTGCCTTGTCTTTAGATTGAAAAATATGTGTGCTTTTGGCATGGAAACGCTGACCGTTTCCTATATCTACACCTTGTAAAATTCAGTCCTAGATTCCCACCCTGGAGAAATGATGAAGGCTTGACAGAACGCTTCTGGGTGGCTGGTGCCAGAATAATGCATAGTAAGATGTATCTAGGAGGAATACTCAGTAATGTGCCACTTCTAATTCATCTTAACTGTACACTTTTACCAGTTGTTTAAATCTAATAGAGTCTACTGAGACATGCTTCAAATCAGATTTGAATAATACATATGGAAATCACAAAATTCTCAAAATTCTCTTATTAAAAGTTGCAAAAAGTATCTTCTTAAAATGTAATATTTGAAAAATGATTAGCAAAATCATTTGTTATATGGGTTAATTATTTTGTTAGGCTTCCGATTAACATGTATATATTTCTAAAATGACAGCAATGTGTTAATTGTTTGTGAACTTGTTAAAACTAACATTAATGGCCTGAGTGAGTCGCATGCAAAAAGTGCACGCAGTAGTGTCTATTGGTGGTCAACTGTGACTTTATGCAAATGCCACTATAAATTCCTTCCTTGTGAACATCTATGCAGGCGAATGTTCAAGTTCTGAATTGCCCACTTCTAGCGCCCGTGCATGCAATAATTTTGATTGATTCACTTTTCCACATTTCTGATATTGTCTATTCCAATTACAGTAGTGCTTTGGTGCATACACTCTGTGTAATGCATGTGCCATAAGAGATTATTAAACAGGCGCATTTGCAAAATATTGTTAACTACATGAACATCGGCATTGTGTGCGACTGTTGATCAGGCCTTAAATTACATTTAATACTTTTTTAGCTTCCACTTCCAGTATGTTAAGACCACTATTAGGACCATTTGTGGACAAATGAGGCCCAGTGCAGGGATATGTGGAACATACAGTATGTAGCAAATTCTTTAAAACAAGTGCCAAGCCACATTTCAGTGGAAAATATTAATCAGGGGTCAGTCAGTGTCATATAGGGATAAACACCAAAAGTGTACGTTCATACTAGGTGCCCAGAGGCAAAGTAGAAGGTGGTGCCCCCCTTCCCCCCCCACACACACACACACACACACACACACACACACACACACACACACACACACACACTCCCATATCTGTTGGCACATGTGCAGTAGCACAGCTGTGGGAGCAAAGGAAGAAGTATTGTAATCTCAATGCAATCACATTACTTCTCATTTATCACTGGATGAAGCTACTATTGGAGCCTCTGTCCCAGATTACGCACCAATAGTACATCTGTGCAAATTCACAAATCCTTATTTGGGTGGCTGGACGCAAATGATAAGGAAACCTAAAAGTGTTAAATTAACAATTAGTACACCCATTGTTACCCACAAAAAGAAAATACATTATTCACCACAAATAAAAAAAAACATATTATCCCCCACAGAGAAAACCATTATCCTCCACTGAAACAAAAACACATTATTCCCCACAATAAAAAAACATTATCCCCTATAAAAAATAACATACTGTAATCCACCACAGAAAAAAACACATTGTCCCCCATAGAAAAAACTAAATTATCCCCCCGAGGAAAAAAAAACACATTACCCCCCACAGGAAAAAAAGCACATAATCCACCCCAGGTAAAAAAAACAACACATTTTCCAGCCAACCGGAAAAATTATTTGTCCCAAACAGAATATAAAACACATTGACCCAAATAGAAAAAAAAACTCATTATCCCCATATGAAAACGTATTATTCCCCACAAAAAAAAACATTAATCCCACAGAAAATACACATTATTCACCACAGAAAAGTACACATTATCAACCACCGAAAAAAAAACAAATTGTCTTAAACAGAAACACACACACATACAAATACACACAATTGCTCAGCCCAACACAGAAGACTTACCTAACTTTTCAGAGATTGAAGGAGAAGAGCTTCCATTCTCTCCCTGCCAGTCCATCAGTGCCTGCAACCACAGTGCTGTCTTTAGCGCACTGTGCAGGCAAAATGTCATGCCACTGCATTGCCTAAGGTCATATTCGAGCTGCGTCAGAGCAGCAGGATGAGGACAGCAAAGCTCAAAATGATAACTGGAGGTGCGTCTGGTGCTGCAATTGCCACCAACACTTCCAGACTTGATTGGTCAGAGTCCTGGTGGCGAATGCACTGAGATTTGAGCCAACCCTCTCCTATGTGCCCCACTGACAGCTGGCGCCTGGAGGCCAATGTTTCCATTGCCTCCTGGAGTTCCGCCACATGACAGGAGCAAAACAAATCATGTTGACTTATCTTTGTTTATGTGATGTTACTTTATAGTGGTCACTGTTGATTTGGTAAATATCTTAACCTGAAATATAATACCATCCTCCCTTGCAGTCTATTAAATTATATTAAATGATGGTGTTTTTGGCCTGGTACATTTACACATTCAAATTTCAAACAGGGTTATTTTATTGTTTTAGACTTCTACCTGAAAACATAAGGGGTTTATTCAATTCACCAGTTTCAAACAAGATAATGCTTTATGTGCAATACAATATTTAGCTTCAGGCCAATCAATTCTTCATCATTTTGTCACGACCAAACAAAAATGCTCGTAAATCTATTTCATTTTAACTAGCGATTCATGCTGACCCCCATGTTTTGGTTTTGGATCTGTATTTTTTTTATTATAAAATCAGATAAAATCGCATAATTTGGGCCTTTTTTGTTCCTTATAAACAAACAAGTATCGGCAGAAGGGGATTGACTTTTTGGAGCACTCTTTTTGAATTAAATGATATTACCTTGACATGATTAGTTTATTAAAATGTAACTTTTAATATTCTCATTAAAGTAACAGGGGTTATAAATATTTTCATGTCTATCGTAAATGTATATATATATATATATATATATATATATAAAAATAAAATAAATGTGTATGTCAAAATACCCCTTTTTTTGTTCCTACAGTATTAATAACCTAAATAACATTAATTTCCAGTCATTTCCAGACAATTTTGACCACCTCACAGCTCACAATATTGTTTTTATCAAGTTTAGGGCAAAAGGTTGTAACAAACTAGCTGACTAAGCAGTGGGTGGCACAAACACTTGGCAGTTCAACTTCCAAGATGGCACATCTAGGAAACAGAGTGGCACTGCAGTGGCAGACAGGATATTAGTTTACTAAATGATATGACCCCATAGAAAAGGGAAGCAAGAATTTTTTCATTAATCAAGAACTAGATCAATAGGAAGAAAGGATTGATTTGTAAGTTAATTTAATTGTTTAATTCAGAAAATGTTGTGGCCTTTTCTCTCCTCAGCTGTAAAAGAACGAAATAAGGATTTACTGTATTAATTAGCCAATTTAATTTAATTCTGTGATTGACTAAGAAAAATGCTAAGGGTGTGGGTTGTTTTGCCTACACATTAAACTTGGTGGGTCAGATTGTTTTTTAAATGACAGGAGCACGCAGATGCTGTCTGTGGCCAAAAAATGTCTGGACATTTTCACCATCAATTCAGCAACCGCATATAAAAGATTGCAGCAGCTGTACAAACAGTTCCATTTGCCATGCCACCAAATGAAGCAGATGGTAGTAACCAGGTGGAATTGTACCCGTCGTATTCTTCAGAAAATGGAGGAACAGCAACAAGTCATCAAAACCTACACCTAAGAAGCTATAACATAGGGAGAGGAGGAGGGATGTACTTTACTCCAGCCTAAAGAAGAATACTCTCTATTTTATGCAAGCTGATCGTGATCCATATAGACTCACAGTGCCTATAGATATGAAATTAGTGGCACGGTAGTTACCAAACCTTATTGAACCCACAAGTTGTGCAGAAGAAACATTTTTTCGTTTTTTCACAAATGAGAAAGTCACAGTGCTTATATTTATGAACACATTGGGTCATGCCCTGGCCCTAAACATACCTTTTGCTCTTATATAATTATAGAAACTGTGGCATGCACAAGTGTGCACAAATAAAGGGTTAATGCTGCACTGTATAAGGAGGATAAAAATGTTGATATTTGCCCTAGCAGTCTAGTGGCTTTGCTCTCAGACCAAAAAAAAACAGTGGGTTAATGCTGCCCCTGTATTAGGAGGACAGTATTTTTGATATTGGCCCTTGCAGTCATGCTATCCTACAAAAGAAAAACATCAGTGGGTTAATGCTGCCCTGTATTAGGAGGATAACATTGTTGATATCTGCCCTTGCATTCTAGTGGCTGTGCTCTCAAACTAAAAAAAAACACCAGTGGGTTAATACTGCCACTGTATTATGAGGATAATATTGTTGATATTTGCCCTGGAAGTCTACTGGCTGTGCGCTCAGATCAGCATCTGCTGTGAAATGGTGCCCGAATCATCGTGGGTGGGATTTATACTGAATCCAAAACATGCAAGGTCTGAGAGGTGGGTAGACGGTTAAAAGATAGACACCACATGGTCAACAGACAAAATACAGACAGGGTCAAAAGTCCAACAGTCAAAAGGCTGACAGGGTCAAAAGGTCAACAGGGTCAAAAGTCTGACGGTTAAAAGGTCGACAGGACTTTTGACCCTGTCGACCTTTTGACTGTCGAACATTTGAATGTGGGACTTTTGACCCTGTCAGACTGGGTATGGTTGGTTGGGTCGACAGTAACTAGGTTGACAGACATTAGGTCGACCACTATTGGTCAACAGTGACTAGGTCAACACCTGAAATTGGTTAACAAAGTCATTATGTCGAAATGGAAAAGGTCGACGTGAGTTTTTCTAAAAAAAATTGCTGCCATTTTCTTTGTAAAGTGACCGGGAACTTCAATTAGTGCACCGTGTCCACTCACATGGCTCGCTTTTCTTGACATGTTTTGCTGCGCTTGGGACAGGTTACTATTCCCATTTGTAGTCCACGTGGATTGTAAAATATGAAAAAGTAAAAAAAAATGTGAAAACCTCATGTCGACCTTTTCATGTGCCGACCTTTGTCATGTCGACTTAGTGATCATGTCAACCTAATGCATGTTGTGGTCAACCTAATGAGTCTCGACCTAAGTGCTGTCAACCTAAAGACCGGATACCGTCCGTTTGACTGTCAACGATATGGTTTTGGCTTAATTAATGTCTATTTTTTAACTGTTTAACTTCTATACCACACCCGCAAGATCTGATGCTGGGAAGATAAAGTTTTGCCTAGTTTTGGAATCCGAGCCTGGTGGGAAAACCCTAACCATGGCCCGGATTCCCTTGGATCCCAGAAGTTTTGGTGGCTTGTACAAGATGGGTTACAAAATGTTCTATTTAGTTCATTCATATTCAATTGACTGAATTGTTCCTGTGGAATGAATTTTTATCTCCTGAAACTACCTGACAGGCTTTGGGAGATGAAAAGGCTCTGAGACACCGTAATCCACAACATGGGGATAATTCAGACCTGATCGCTGCTGTGCCTGATTCAGACCTGATAACCACAAGAAGATTGACAGGAAGAGGGTGTTTGTGGGTGACAACTGTCCGTTTCTACTGAGTGTCTTGAAAAACGCAGGAGGGACCCGGCATTTTGTGGGAGGATTTGTGATGTCAGCTCTGGCACAGATCATCGCAGCGGCTGAGTGAGTCCTGGGCTGTGCAAAGACTGCACAAACTAATGTTTGTGCAGGTCTCCTGCACATGTGAACGCACACCTGCAAAGTGAATTCCTCCTCCCCCTGTAGGCGGCGACTTCCTGATCACAGGGATGCAAAATATGCACCCTAGCAATCAGGTCTGAATTACCTCCATATCCATTGCAGGTTTATGTTTATAATATGTGATTAGTCCCCTTTCCAAAAAATATTAGAGATGAGTGGGTTCGGTTCTCAGAGACCAAACTTCATCATTCGAGTCCGGTTCCGAGCCAGGCTCGGGTTTTCCCGCCTGACTCGGAAACCTGAACGAGGCAAAACGTCATCATCCCACTGTCGGATTCTCACGGGATTTGGATTCCATATAAGGAGTCACATGTAGCGCCCATTTTCACTCCAGTCTCAGAGAGTGTAGTAAGAGTATGTGTCTCCGTCCTCAGTGCCTGTGTGGGGGCAGGAAAGTGGGGTGGCGAGTCTAGTGCTATGTTGTGCCGCTCAGTCCAGTCCAGTGTAGTCAGTGTCTTATGCTGCATCAGTCCAGCCAGTCACAGTGTTGGTGTCCTCTGCTGCTATATGTCACCAGTGCTGCTGGCTGCTGTATAATTCCCTTGCATTTTTGCTGTGTTGTCTTGCATCAGACCAGGGGTAGTGTCTTGTGCAGCATCAGTCCAGTGACCAGTCACAGTGGTGGTGTCCTCTACTGCCATATATCCAGTGTAGCTGTATAAGTCCCTTTCAGTGGTGCTGTGTTGTCCTGCATTAGACCAGGGGAAGTGTCTTGTGCAGCATCAGTCCGGTGACCAGTCACAGTGGTGGTGTCCTCTGCTGCCAAATATCCAGTGTTACTGCTGTATAATTCCCCTAATACTGGCGTATAATTCCTCTGATATTGCCGTATAATTCTCGGAATAGTGGTGTATAATTCCTGTAATACTGCCATATAATTCCTGTGATACCGGTATATAATTCCTGTGATACTGCCATATAATTCCCGTGATACTAGCGTATAATTCCTGTGATACTGCCATATAATTCTCAGAATACTGGCATATAATTCCCATGATACTGGCGTATAATTCCTGTGAAATTGCCATATAATTCTCAGAATACTGGCGTATAATTCCTGTGATACTGCCATATAATTTTGTATAAATCCAGTCCAGTGGTGCTGCCATATAAGTTCAGTGGTGCTGTCCTGTGCTGTATATTATTTACTCCAAAAAAAGGAGTTATTAATATTTAATCCAAATAATTTTTAGTGTTTGCCCTGTGAGGTGTAGGGGTACGCTCTTTTGTGCCGCCTATTGTGTTATATAACTCCATAAAAATAATGGAGAACAAAAATTTGGAGGATAAAATAGGGAAAGATCAAGAACCACTTCCTCCTAGTGCCGAAGCTGCTGCCACTAGCCATGACATAGATTATGAAATGCCATCAACGTCGTCTGCCAAGACCAATGCCCATTGTGATAGCAGAAGGCATGTAAAATCCAAAAAGCCAAAGTTCAGTAAAAAGACCCCCCAAAAATGTAAATGGTCTGAGGAGAAACGTAAACTTGCCAATATGCCATTTACGACACAGAGTGGCAAGGAACGGCTGAGGCCCTGGCCTATGTTCATGACTAGAGGTTCAGCTTCACATGACGATGAAAAATAACTGAGGCCTTGACACTTATGTTGGTGTTAGACGTGCGTCAGGTATCTGCCATTAGTGCAGTGGGATTTAGACAATTGATGGATGTATTGTGTCCCCGGTACCAAATCCCATCTAGATTCCACTTCACTAGGCAGGCGATATCAAGATCTTGCCATTTAATTCCAGTGATTTTGCCAATTAATTCCAGTGATTTGGAGGTATAATTATTAATTACAGTGATTTTGCCAATTAACCAGTGATTTGGACGTATAATTACAGTGATTTTGCCAATTAATTCCAGTGATTTGGACGTATAATTATTAATTTCAGTGATTTCAACAATTAATTCCAGTGATTTGGATGTATAAGTCCAGTGATTTGGACGTATAATTCCAGTTGAAATTGTTTGTGTCGCTTGGCTTAATTATACAGGTACCTCATTGTACCTCTTCGACATCTTTGCATGAGGTGCTGTTTGGGGTCTAGTTTTTGAAAAGTGCCATCCTGTCTGACACTGCCGTATGAGTCTAGGGGTACTGCTGTATTAGTCCTGGGGTACTGCCATATAAGTACACCAATTGCAGATTTTTTTTTTAAATGACTGGAGCGTGCTGGAGATGCTGTCAACGGACCGAACAATTGCTGCCCACTCTCGACATTCAGCCACTGCATGACATTACTAGATGGGCCAGGTGGTTGTGTCGCTTAGCTTAGTCATACTGCAACCTCAATGCACCTTTTTTCTTCTTTGCATCATGTGCTGTTAGGGGCCTTTTTTTATATCTGCCCTCCTGTCTGCCACTGCAGTGCCACTCCTAGATGGGCCAATTGTTTGTGTCGCTTGGCTTAGTCATACAGCTACCTCATTGCACCTCTTCTACATCTTTACATGATGTGCTGTTTGGGGCCTTTTTTAATATCTGCCCTCCTATCTGCAACTGCAGTGCCACGCCTAGAGGGGCCAATTGTTTGTGTCGCTTGGCTTAGTCATACAACTACCTCTTGCAATTCTTTTTCTTCTTTGCATGATGTGCTGTTTGGGGCCTTTTTTTTATATATCTGCCCTCCTGTCTGACACTGCAGTGCCACTCCTAGATGGGCCAGGTGTTTGTGTTGTCCACTTGTGTCGCTTAGCTTAGTGATCCAGCAACCTCGGTGCAACCTTTTGGCCTAAAAAGAATATTGTGAGGTGTTCAGAATAGATTGGAAATGAGTGGAAATGATTGTTATTGAGGTTAATAATACCGTAGGAGCAAAATGACCCCAAAATTCTGTGATTTTAGCTGTTTTTATGTTTTTTTCCAAAATCATCCAGATCAAAAACCAAAACCAAAACACGAAAGGGTGGTTTTAGCAAAACCAAGCCAAATCCAAAACACGAAAGTGGAATTAGAACCAAAACAAAAACGCAAAACACGAAAAGTGGCAGCCGCAGATCTCTAAAAAAAAAAAAAAAAAATATATATATATATATATATATATATATATTTTTTTTTTTTTTTTATCTGATCCAGCTGATAAAAGCTGACCTCCACCAGATCATCTTCTTAAAAACAATTCTACAAGGATTAACTCTCTGGGACACAGAGACCCACAATGATAATTAATTTAAATTGAATGTATATAAATAACAATATAGTATAATTTATCTAAAAATATTTCTGTCCCACAGTGTTTGTATCATATAAGGTCATCAGTTGCTATATAAAAAAAATGTGTTTCACCATGACATCACAAAGGTGTCATAATTACTTCTTCACAGGCAGAAGAAGTCATTGTGACACTATGGTGGTAAGTATAAGTTATACCAGGATAGTTTCAGTTAGGCGGTTTAGACTAGGTAGTGATAAATTCTCATTCCTTAAGGCTCATACATACTAGCGACTTTGGCCTCAAAATCGCTAATTTTGGCCATTTTGAGTGATTTTGAGGTCAAAGTCGCCCTGTGTGTATGGCCCAGCGACAGACGATGGGCAATGATGCGCGCTCCAGTATAATCACCAGTGAGATGGTTCGTCGGCTAGTTTCACCAGCATGTTTTGCGATTATGGTTAATATTTTAGCCAACATCGCTCAGTGTGTACGGCCGCGAGCGATAATGGCTGAAAGATGAACGGCTTTCATCCCAGCGGACACACCCTGCTCCCTCCAGCTCACTTGTGTCTGCACAGAGACGCACGCTGAGGAGCAGTAAGCATCGGCAGCAGCACAACTTTCTCTGTGAAGTGAGTCGCTGCAACCATTGTAGTGTCCCTGGGTTATATACATTCAGGGCCGGTTCTATGATTTGTGGCGCCCTGGGCAAAATATGGGGGCGTGGCTTCGATTGGGGGCGTGGTCAGTGCGCTGAAAGAAAAAATAAAAATAAATAAAAAGTATACTTGCCATCCCCGTTCCTGATCCAGACCCCCTCCGCCGGCGGCACCGCTCTTCTCCTCTCCTCCTCTCTTCTGTTCTCTTCGATCTATGGGAGAGACGTTATTACGTCTCTCCCATAGAACAGCATAGACACTAGAGGTCAATTATGACCCCTAGTGTCTGTGCCACTATGCTGTGCGGTGCGCGATGACGTCATCGCGCATCGCACAGCAAAGGTCCTCTAGACGAAGGGAAACTAGACCGTGGCGTCTAGTTTCCCTTCATGGAGAGGACCTTTGCTGTGCGGTGCGCGATGACGTCATCGCGCACCGCACAACTAAGGTCCTCTCCATGAAGGGAAACTAGACGCTACGCGTCTGGTTCCCTTCAAAGCGGGGGGGGCACAGCAGGGCACTACGGGGGGCACAGTGGCGGATCTTGCCCTGGTGTGGCGCCCTCCGGATGGTGCCGGCGCCCTCCGGAAGGCGGCGCCCCGGGCAAAAGTACCGCTTGCCCGTGGCAAGAACCGCCACTGTATACATTGCTGGCTCAAGCCAGCAATGTACAGTATATACCACTGCCCACCAATGCTTATCTATTTAAAAGCCAGTAATATATACATTGCTGGCACAGGCCAGCAATGTATATATTCTGGCACCACTGCGCACCATTGTATAACCCAGTCCATTATGTAAATAGCCTTTCAATGAAAGATTTTAAGCAAAGTTTTTCACCTCCTAAAAATCTCTTGCTCTTTGTGAAAATAGCTCAGTGTGTATGCACTACTTTGGGTGAAAGATATATATTTCACAGATCTTTTGAAATTAAAATCTCCTAGTGTGTATGGGCCTTAAGATTAGTTTTGCTTTGGTTGGGTTGTTAAGATTACTGTTAAGGTCCATACACACAGGGCGTTTTTTTGCCCAGCGTGTATAGACAGCGATGATTGCTGACATCGCTGGGCTGAAAAGCGCTCAGTGCTTACACATTGAGCACTTTTCCGCCCTGTCCAGAGATGTCAGCAGGGGTGAGCGGCTTTCCATAGCAGGACGCTATGGAAAGCCGCTCACCCCGTCGTTCATCTACTGGTAATACCAGTAGATGAACGGCGGCCGCTGGCGATGAAGCAGGAGCACGCATCAGCGCTCACCGCTCATCGCTTGTGCATACACACTGGGCGGTTTTGAGCTGAAAGCAGCTCAACACACCAAAAGTGAGCTGCTTTCAGCTCTAAATCGCCTAGTGTGTATGGACCTTTAGTGGTAGTGGATAGTTTAAATTCTGTTAGGCAGTTTAGTCAGGGCTTTGTGTTTGTGTATAATGTGTACTGTACATAGATATTCACTGCACTTAACATCTTTCATTTTTTGATATGGGTATGCCCTTCTCAACAAAAACCTTCTATATGATCAGCCGAGCTGGTCAGCCAAGCATCCAAGTCCATACCACCTTGTGAACATCTTAGCTCAATTAAGCTGGGCACACACCATGCACACCATGTGACCGAATGATGCGGCAATGTGATGTTATAATGTTGGAAAGCTTTACTGTGTGTAACCCTACCCTCAATACCTTGAACGAGAGCTGTCTATGTATTCTATTAAGGGATGGTTACCTAATAGCTGTGCCTCCACTCAAGCTATGTGTAGTATTTAACTACCGTTAAGGCTTGCTTGAGTAAGCCTGATCTCTATCCTTAGGGGGTGATTCCCTTTTATCATAGATATATTATCTAATATACCTGTCTCTTTCTTCCAGGATCTTCAGATCAACTTCTAGACGGACCACACACACATGGAAAGTATAACACTTTAATGACCAGTACCAAATGGATTAAGTATACATTAACATTTCATCAATTACACATTCCCCTTTAAGTCATTAATCCATGCGAACCCCCTGTCAATTAGGCCTATACACAGTACCTGCATGCAATACAACAAATCCTTTTTCTTTTCAAGACACCCTTAAGTGTTAGAGTGACCCGGGTACTCTTAATATGATAGTGCACTATAAGGGCCCATAAACTTCCTAAAAATAACAGCAGTTAATACAGAATGTCTGACACTATGTTTTAGTATCAACTATCAGTTCTCCCTTCAGTTAAAGAGAAAGATGTTTGGCTCAGTCTACTTATGGTAGCGATTACTTTCTCCTATAAGGTTACTTATAGTTCCTCCTTGGCAGATAACAGAAAGTATCTATTTAGCTCATAGATAGTAACATCAACAGTTGATTACCAAGGAATCTGTATCCTTTCCTCAGTAAAAATTTTACCGTAGTTGTCCAGTATTAAACTAAACTCCTAAGAAGCTGGTATGATAAACCTTTGTTATGCTGCGTCCTTGTGTCCATTTGAAGTAGCTGATGCTTTCTATATTTCAGAGCATATATAGCTTTTCGATTCCTGTATGCCTCAAATTATTGTTGTCTCTTAGGATGAGTCTATATTAAATATATCTGCAAGAGATGGTTTCTCTTATCATAGTCACAGCGAGCTCAAATCCTTTAACTTTAAAACTAATAGTCTCTTACGTGTCAGTCCTTCTTACGGGTTCACGAATATACATATAACACAGTTGTATTAAAGTGCCACAAGCTAGTCCTTGAATCGGGATGATATTCTAATCCTTTGTGGCTAAGAGGCTTTAACATCCATCCAATGTCACTGTAGTATGGCTACCTTTAATGTCCTTGACTCTAATTCTGCTAATTCAGGGGCATAAATACACACATTAGGTGGCAGCTTTAGGGTGTTACTTTCTATTTAGCGCTGCGGAACAATGTCTCTGGCTCTCCTTTGACTGATGTGATGCTGATATATGGGGGAGCTTTAAAACTATTTATGAAGCGTTAAACAGTTCAAGTTTCACTCCACTCCTCCTGTTACATATATATACCCAGTGCTTTCTACCTTCTCCTTAGCACTATGATTAAGCCATACATGGAACTGTCATTATAGGTCACTCTGACTACTGTGACCTATTACTATCCTCCTGCTTAATAGCCATTATTGCGGCCTAGCCCTGGAGTCCTTAGTCCCAATATGAAATTGACTATGTACCATAGTCACCTATGGCTTGCTGTGCTTAGTGTAGGGGTAATATAAATGGCTGGATTATGCACTCACACTTCTACGATCTAGTGATGCTGCAGCAGGATGCTCCCCCGATTCCTCCCTTACACTTACAGCCACACAGAATGGAGCCTCTGCTGCTGGTCCTGGCTTCTTTGTTGTGGCTGTCAGAGTCTGTGCCGGTAATAGGAGGAACCCTCTCTGTCTCCCTGTCATAGGTGCGCCCTTCCAATACTGCTGGGTGAGTTGACTAGCCCTGATGCCGGGTTCTATGAACAGTGCTGAGTCTCAATGCTGCTGTCACCACCTTTACAGTAAGGAAGCCCTGTTCTGGCTACACACACTAAGCCCCCTCCGGCCGCCGCAATGTATACCGCTCAGCTCTAATGTGGGCGACGGCCGGAGCAGCCAAAAACTATGTCCTCTCACCAAGGGATATGCAGTCTCTCTCCCAGCTACACTCACAGCACCTCCCCACCCCTCTCTAGTAGTCACATGACCCACTCTGAGGTGATGCCCCGCCCACTGGCAATCACCCCACTAGGTGATTGACAGTTAGGAGCACAAGGACATTAACTCTTTAGATACAGTGTGAAACCATAAAATAAGCCTTAATTGTATTCACCACTACATTTACATCAATGTACATACAATTATATACATGTGAACTGTATTATTTACCTCAAAACATGCATACAGTATTACAACATCCATTAACTTTTATATGAATAATATATATGCTTATACTCCATTTTAGTCACCATATTATAACTACCTCAGTATAAGTGTTGTTTAAACCCTAAATCAGGGTTACATGTGCAAACTCCATAATGGCTATTTTAGGGATGGCTTCATTCCTTACCCAAGATGCCCATCATCTGTACTTCTGCAAATGTACGGACTCTGCCCACTAAACAGACTTGACCAGGCTGGCGCGGAATGCTCTTAAGTATGTGTGTCAAAAATGCAATGTTGGGAGAGCTAATCACTTCAGATGTTCCACTCCTATCTCACTGTATTTAGCTCACAATGCTGCTCCTTTCTTCTTTCACTGGCAATCTGTTCTCCCATGTACCCTGTTTAACCCTTTCTACTGGAGCGACTGTGTAGTTAAGAACCATACTGTACATACCAACGCATTAAGTGCCAGTTTTCACAGGCAGTTTAAACCTGTTTACCAGACCACAAGTTTAAACAATTATCTTTAGTAAGTATCATGTGGTAATAATTTGATGTGTGTTTAAAATGTACAGGTCTACCTAGGTTCTGCCTCTCATACAGTAGAATTAATAAACGTTTGACAACTAATCTGGAAGAGTGGACTAGATGATATACAGTAGTTGTATGATAGCAAGCATTAGTACCTAAATTCCCAGCAGGGTTACCCCTTCCTCACCCCCGCCCCCTCTGTGCTGCACTTAGGGGGTCTATATTAAATATATCTGCAAGAGATGGTTTCTCTTATCATAGTCACAGCGAGCTCAAATCCTTTAACTTTAAAACTAATAGTCTCTTACGTGTCAGTCCTTCTTACGGGTTCACGAATATACATATAACACAGTTGTATTAAAGTGCCACAAGCTAGTCCTTGAATCGGGATGATATTCTAATCCTTTGTGGCTAAGAGGCTTTAACATCCATCCAATGTCACTGTAGTATGGCTACCTTTAATGTCCTTGACTCTAATTCTGCTAATTCAGGGGCATAAATACACACATTAGGTGGCAGCTTTAGGGTGTTACTTTCTATTTAGCGCTGCGGAACAATGTCTCTGGCTCTCCTTTGACTGATGTGATGCTGATATATGGGGGAGCTTTAAAACTATTTATGAAGCGTTAAACAGTTCAAGTTTCACTCCACTCCTCCTGTTACATATATATACCCAGTGCTTTCTACCTTCTCCTTAGCACTATGATTAAGCCATACATGGAACTGTCATTATAGGTCACTCTGACTACTGTGACCTATTACTATCCTCCTGCTTAATAGCCATTATTGCGGCCTAGCCCTGGAGTCCTTAGTCCCAATATGAAATTGACTATGTACCATAGTCACCTATGGCTTGCTGTGCTTAGTGTAGGGGTAATATAAATGGCTGGATTATGCACTCACACTTCTACGATCTAGTGATGCTGCAGCAGGATGCTCCCCCGACTCCTCCCTTACACTTACAGCCACACAGAATGGAGCCTCTGCTGCTGGTCCTGGCTTCTTTGTTGTGGCTGTCAGAGTCTGTGCCGGTAATAGGAGGAACCCTCTCTGTCTCCCTGTCATAGGTGCGCCCTTCCAATACTGCTGGGTGAGTTGACTAGCCCTGATGCCGGGTTCTATGAACAGTGCTGAGTCTCAATGCTGCTGTCACCACCTTTACAGTAAGGAAGCCCTGTTCTGGCTACACACACTAAGCCCCCTCCGGCCGCCGCAATGTATACCGCTCAGCTCTAATGTGGGCGACGGCCGGAGCAGCCAAAAACTATGTCCTCTCACCAAGGGATATGCAGTCTCTCTCCCAGCTACACTCACAGCACCTCCCCACCCCTCTCTAGTAGTCACATGACCCACTCTGAGGTGATGCCCCGCCCACTGGCAATCACCCCACTAGGTGATTGACAGTTAGGAGCACAAGGACATTAACTCTTTAGATACAGTGTGAAACCATAAAATAAGCCTTAATTGTATTCACCACTACATTTACATCAATGTACATACAATTATATACATGTGAACTGTATTATTTACCTCAAAACATGCATACAGTATTACAACATCCATTAACTTTTATATGAATAATATATATGCTTATACTCCATTTTAGTCACCATATTATAACTACCTCAGTATAAGTGTTGTTTAAACCCTAAATCAGGGTTACATGTGCAAACTCCATAATGGCTATTTTAGGGATGGCTTCATTCCTTACCCAAGATGCCCATCATCTGTACTTCTGCAAATGTACGGACTCTGCCCACTAAACAGACTTGACCAGGCTGGCGCGGAATGCTCTTAAGTATGTGTGTCAAAAATGCAATGTTGGGAGAGCTAATCACTTCAGATGTTCCACTCCTATCTCACTGTATTTAGCTCACAATGCTGCTCCTTTCTTCTTTCACTGGCAATCTGTTCTCCCATGTACCCTGTTTAACCCTTTCTACTGGAGCGACTGTGTAGTTAAGAACCATACTGTACATACCAACGCATTAAGTGCCAGTTTTCACAGGCAGTTTAAACCTGTTTACCAGACCACAAGTTTAAACAATTATCTTTAGTAAGTATCATGTGGTAATAATTTGATGTGTGTTTAAAATGTACTGGTCTACCTAGGTTCTGCCTCTCATACAGTAGAATTAATAAACGTTTGACAACTAATCTGGAAGAGTGGACTAGATGATATACAGTAGTTGTATGATAGCAAGCATTAGTACCTAAATTCCCAGCAGGGTTACCCCTTCCTCACCCCCGCCCCCTCTGTGCTGCACTTAGGGGGTCATTCCGACCCGTTCGCACACAGCGTTTCTTCGCTGCAGTGCGAACGGGTCGGGAATGCGCCTGTGAGGCACTCACAGTTGTCGCTGGGCAGCGACGCCACCAGCGCAGAAAGTGATCACAGTGACGATCGCATAAAGACTGACAGGCGGGAGGCGTTCCAGGGCGTCAACTGACTATTTTCAAGGTGTGGTGAGGCGAACGCAGGCAGATCCAGGCGTTTGGAGGCCGGATGTCTGACGTCAATCCCGAGACCTTCGTCGCTGGATCCGTCGAACAGGGTAAGTATGTCTGACCCTGGTCTTGTTTTGCAGGACACTTCTTTTGCATAGCAGGCCTGCACAAGCGATCGCATCCCTGCTATGCTAAAATATACTCCCCCATTGGCGGCGTTAAGTTGATGGCACGAGCAGCAAAAAGTTGCTACGTGCGATCAACTCGGAATGAGGGCCTTAGTGTAGAGAGACATTGCGATTACCGCTGATCTATACTGCTACAACACTGCTACCCACATACAGTCACTGGCTGGCAACCTGTATGCTCCATTTAAACCCTGCTCCATGCTGAGAGACTGTGTGTGCATAGGTGTGAGTACAGCTAAACAAATCAAATCACATTACTGCTGAAGAAACCACTCCACTGGTTAAGTACTGGGCTGTTAATTAACTCAAGGCATGGAGTGTACGATCACTCTGCAACACCACCACCAGTTGTACACGCATATTCCAACAAACTATACATCGCATCTGCAATACATACTATATCAGACCCTCCAACATGACCCGCCCCACTAGGTACAAAATGCTCTGTTCCTGGACTTCCCTCTTAATTTATGATTTCCATCACCTCTGTTGAACTAGTTAAATGATAGGAAAGCTGTTTCTTCACAGGTGATGGCAATAATAAATTAAGAGGGAAGTCCAGAAACAGAGCATTTTGTACCTAGTGGGGCGGGTCATGTTGGAGGGTATGCTATATGATCCTCTGTATGATGCAATGTATTGTTACATGCTGCCTGTAACAACACTGTGTGAAATGGCATCGTCAAATGGGACATGTAGCATATTCAATGGGATGGTTCAATGAATGGCGGCTAGGAGCGATAGATCAGAGACATACACTATATAATATGTATTATAGAAAATTCCGATCCACGTTGTAATGATATGTCATATGACATTTTTTACAGGGGGAGTTTAATCAAAGCTTGGAGAGAGATAAAGTGAAGTGAATCAAAGTAACAACCGATCAGCTCCTGTCATTTCTCACGCACAGCCTGTAAAATGACACTTGGAAGCTTATTGGTTAGTACTTTATCTCTCTTCACTTTATCTCTAAGCTTTGATAAATCTCCCCCATAGTCAGGGGCAAAGAGAGCCATGTTGGGCCTCAGTAATGCATGAGGATTGACCTAAAAAGGGGCATGTCCATGCGCTCTAAAAATAATAGAATTTAAAAAAAAATTGCGCAGGGAGGGCAGCAGGTGGTGTGGTGGAGGGCACATGCTTTCTACCTTGCTTGCAGGAAGCGGTTCCCTTTTCCTCTGCCAGCACCATCTCCCCAGTGATATTTGAGAAGATGGCGCATGTGCACTACAGAGCAAAGAGTCTTTGCTTTCAATGTACATGGGCCATCTTCCCAAAGATATCACTGGGAAAATGAAGACTGCCTTAAGTATAGGTATACTCAGGAGGGATGGGAGGGTTTGGACCCAGACCCTTCCAGCAACCCAGGCCTGGGTAATTAGTACCCCTCCTCCCCCCCTCTCTTGCTCCACTGCCCATAATGTGTACCCAGCTTTAGATTCCATCCCTACAGAAGGTAGTGTAAATACTGGCAATGGACTGTATTAATTATTTTTTCTAATTAACATAATTTAGCATATAATTTCTTTGTGATAGTTACAGCATTCCAGACTAGCTATGGATTAAAGTTTTATATATATACACAAATATATCAACACATGACAAAAGAGCCAAGAGCCCAGAAATGTTGACTAGATGCAGAGACTCCTGTAGTGATTTATACTGTTCAGTTTGCAAAAGCCGTCTGTCTCTCCCTCTCCTATAAATATATATATATCACACTCACACCCTTCTCAGAGAAGAATGCAAGACCAGCTCTCAGGATAATCAGCTGAGAGAGAAGATTTATAAAATTTCCATCATGAACAATGTCAGGGGCCCTTGACAAAAACTGCATTGGAGCAGTTGAAACAGGTTCTTGGGACTCTGCTCCCATTTTATACACTGTGTTCATGATGGAACTTTAGGAGAGAGTGAGGGCGGGATGTACTAAATGGAAAATATGGTAAATCCCCATTTACCACTTTTTTCCGAATGTACTAACCCCTGGCCGCTGGGACAGCATAGCGGAGGGGATCGCCACCCCGTAGAAGCCTATGGGCTTCTTTCCACAGCGGTGGTGTGAAGGATCCAATTGGTTCCCTCCCAGCATGCCCCGCAGCCACCCCCCGCCACTCTGCACATGCGCAGAATGATTCCTTGGGCAGAAACCCGGAAGTCAGGGAGCCACCAGAGATCGCAAGGACAGCTCTTATCGGAAGAGCTGTCCGTCGCAATACTAATCGCATATGTAAGTACATTTTGCAATTAGCATTGCGATGATTGGAGGTAATGTCACTTGTGCTTCCAGCCCTGAATGTGATATACTACTTGTTTATGGACCCTTCACCAGAGATAGAAACTTAAAGTCAACTCTAAACTATGAGTATATAAGAGTATATCCCTGAGTCTGCACAGATAGCTTGTCCCTGGGAAAGCTTTACTAAAAAATATTTTAGGGTTAGCGATTGTTGTTGCCAAATTTGTTAATATATTGATCACTGGGACAGCTTGTCAATACAAACTATTTATTGCTTTGGTAGACCAGGCTGTGTGTAAAAAGAAAGTTCAACTTCAAAAAAATACTTTATATAACAAAATGTATTCCATGTACACACAATTAAAACATTTGAATGGTGCTCCAATGAAGACAATAAATGGACATTGCCAGAAAGAGATAATAGCAACAACACAAGCCTTTTATATATATATAAAAAAAGAGGATTTAATTCCCTGTCATAGGGCCTAATTCAGACCTGATCGCTAGCAGGCGATTTTTGCACTGCTGCGATCAGATAGTCGCCGTCTACAGGGGGAATGTATTTTAGCTGTGCAAGTGTGCAGACGCATGTGTTGCAGAGCTGTACAAACAGATCTGGTGCAGTCTCTGCACAGCCCAGGCATTACTCAGCCGCTGCGATCACTTCAGCCTGTCCAGGACCGGAATTGACGTCAGGAACCCTCCCTGCAAACGCCTGGACATGCCTGCGTTTTTCCAGACACTCCCTGAAAACGGTCAATTGGCACCCACAAACGTCTTCTTCCTGTCAATCTCCTTGTGATCGGCTGTGCAAATGGATTCTTTGTAAAAGCCATCGCACAGCAACGCTCCACTTTGTACCCAAGCGACACACCTGTGCATTGCGGTGCATACGCATGCGCAGTTCTGACCTGATCACAACGCTGCAAAAAAATGCCAGCGAGCGATCAGGTCTGAATTAACCCCCTAGTTAATATCGATCTTAGTGCGGCTGTATGTCCAGGACTATTTTTGGTCACACTACCAGAATGAGGTGGGTGGATAAAGTGGATAATACATAGTAATGTACCCTAGAATGTATTTCAATATGAAATAGTTTTTGGAAAATTATGTGATGACATCTGAGAGCTGAATTGTGAGCAGACTGTGAAGCTCCATGCCTTGTTACATTCACATGTTGTTTTGCTTCTGTAGGGTGTCTCAGATAAAAGCATCATAGCTGGATTCCTGTTTAGGTCATACTGTAGTAATCGTGATGTCTCAATATTCCCCAAGAAACATAGGGTGAGCGATAAATAACAAGTTATACAAAATGTAGTAAACTATGTAGTGTTACTGTCTCCAACAATGAAGTGTAGCTGATTTTAAATGCATAAAATTTGTTATACAGTTTGCACTTTCACCATTTTGTTGCGATTGTGCAGTCAGACTTTTTATCTTCATTCTTTTAAAGCGCCGTAGCTGATAATAATTTTTGTTTTTTCAAAAGAAGCTGTCCCACTAAATAATGTGGCTTTTATTAGGATAATAAATAAAACTAATTCTTGGTTTAAACATGAAGCAAAACTGTAGAATGTGGTAAGAAACAAATTGTAATCAAGGGATTATATCGGCATGTATATTATAATATTATTAATATACAGTCGGCATGTATATTATAATATACGGTATTTGTTTGCTAATCGTATTTAAAAATTGATCTTAAAATTAATATTAAAAGACAAATAGACTTTGTAGACTATTAACAAGTTACAATAATGATGATTTAAAAAAAAATATTGCTTCTTATCACAGTTATAAAGAAATCTTTGGCAAAATAAAATCTCTGACGTAGCTGAACGACACTAAACTGTGTTAGCCATATCAGCTCAGAGCAGGAATGGACAAATTACCACATCACCAGGTAAGTTGCAGGGGATTTATGCATAAATATTCAGCTAACTGGTTGATGCATGCACAGTGGAACTGAAATCCCACACTCTGGGGGGAATTCAGATGTTTGAAAAGTCGGTTGGGTGTTTGTTTTCTCCTATCTATTAGAAAATAACAGACACCTAGCTGACTTTTCAAACAATTGAATTCCACCCTATGGCTTCAGTCCACTAAGAAAAAATGTTTTCTTAAAAATAAAGAATTTTTTGTCATTAATTTTTTTCTGTTATTATCATAATCATTATTATGGTACAGTATGTCATTGTAATGTGTCCTCATGCTCTGATACCCTTTTACTGTGATAAGGTTACTATGCTTCCCATGGAAGGCACTGCACAAACTTTGTGGCATCCGATAAAGAAATATTAATAATGGTGGTGGTGGTGGTGGTGGTACAAGTACCATGGAGTTGCCTGTTGAATAGGCTTCCACATGTTTTGCCAGCAGTATCCCCTTGATGTTTAGGTCAAAGCCCTGTTTTTGCCATAAATATAGGGATTTTCTTTGCCCTTTGATAAATATAAATTTTGTCTTAATTTCACATAGGTGAATTTATTCATCTTTGTGCATGTCCGTCCTACGCCGAGTTGGATGGAACATGAACTGATCTCTCTCTCCTTAAAATAGGGTGTTTCAGGGTGGGAACTGGGCAGTGACAATGAGAGTGCATGTAACCACCCTGACTTGTAGGAATGCCGTGGCAGTGGGTGAATCTAAACTTCTGTGCGATTTTCTTTCCTGCATGTGAGTCATGCATAGTAGTCTGTTTCTGATTAAGCTCTTGCATCTAACATGGGGCTGGTATACAGTAAGTGCAGATACTAATGATGAAAATTGTGGTGTCTGATGTAAAATCTATGGAATGCACAGATGTCCACATGACCATGCATGAATCCTACATTAGTCCTATGGATTCTTGCATTAGCATAAGGTAATAAATCTGGCTTCTCAGGCTGCCCACAACTCCAGCAGCTCTGAATGTGACTCAGAATCAGCCAATGACAACTACATCATCATCGATGGTGTGATATGATGGTCTTGTGATCATGTCCGAAGTCTTAAAATATCAGTGTATAACAATATGAAGATACATTATACACATACAGTAGTTTCTCATAGTAGATTTCTACTGCCCGAGGGACAACAAAGTATGTGTAATAATAGGGGTCTATTTACTAAGTGTTGGACAGAGATAAAGTGGACGGAGATATAGTACCAGCCAACCAGCTCCTACCTGATTTTTTCAAACCCAGCCTGTGACATGGCAGTTAGGAGCTGATTGGTTGGCACTTTATCTCCAACTACTTTATCTCCATCCAAGGCTTAGTAAATAGATTCCTCTGTCATTCCTTGTACCAGATACAATGAAGAAAATAAATGTTTTTAAGTTACAGTGACTGACAGTAACAATGCCGGTTCAAAGGACAAACGACGAGAGTTTTAATAGTCAGCAGAGGAGGAAACCTTATTTATTGGTTTACAGCATTAATCATTGCCTTTCTCTCCAGGAAAGTTCTGATCAAACTGCAGCGCTTAATCCAAGACTCTCATTTAACGTCACAGCGGAACGATGTTGGTTTAGCAGATGATGCACCAATATGTCAGGCCTGCAGCTACGTCTACAACACAAAATATATTCAGCAGGGTGCCCTTGTGTTCCATATCTCATCTTAAAAAAACATGAGACTGTTAGAATTATCAATTCCAAACTCTTTACATCCCCGCAGCCAAGCATAAAAATTAATTCAAGCAAAACCTAATTTAGAATAATAATAACATGCTTTACTAATGTGTTCTACATTAATCGCAGTTAAGACAGTTACTATAGCAGCGCTGCAAGAATTTGTTAGGAAGGGAAAAATATTACCACTGAGCAATCTACTTGTTAGGAAGGATTACAGTTTGTTTAAACAACCCACCTCCTGGCTCCTTTTTGACCTAAAATCTGTCTTATTAACATTTTCTATGCAAAAAAATGCATACACCAAAACAGTAGCTTAAGGGAAGTGAAATGACCTGGACTTTATATCCGTGCACAATAAAAATATTTGCATTAAAAATCACCCACACAAAATCTGCTGGGAATTTCTCCCACTTAGTTCACTGTGTATAATAGATAGACATACAGTATAGGGGTTTATTTAGAGTTGCGTATAAGTGCATTTACTGTAAAATAAATACTGTATGAATCTTGGCACATTCACATAACAGATAGATAGATAGATAGATAGATAGATAGATAGATAGATAGATAGATAGATAGATAGATAGATAGATAGATTTGAATGTATCTTGCACTTAACCTTATAGAGGTTCACTACAGTAATTGCATACAGACACAAGTTATTCACACCCTTATAAGGCACACATTGTACTTAATGTTGTAGTTGATGGCTATGGGTGTTGCATCTTTGTACCTGACACATTTATACATTTATATTTGTACTTCAGAGGCTTGGATTTCAAAATACAGACATGGAAATAAGTGTATAGTGTAGATATACATTTCCTCATATGTAAAATAGGGCTAGAGATAATATTACAGTTGTATATAATGTCAACTGGATTGTAAATTCTTCTGACAATGTCATTTTATTCTTATTTGCATTTAAGCCTTTTAAGTCTTTTATGTTCCATTTCATATAGTTAACTTTTTGTTGCCTTCGCTGCTTTGGTATATTTATTGCGCTTAGCCAGGAGGCTCAACAACTATGAAGTTTATATTAGTAATGAAAGTCCTAAAAGTGATTATGTGCATCACACACATGATAAATTTACTTTTTACACTGGAACATATAGATTAAGTGTGCTGATCACCTCTTTTACACCTAGCCACAGCGGGTTCACATAGTAACACTACTGAATGAGCCAGGTTATAATAGCACAATCAATACTTCCATTTCTCCTCAGTAAATGGCAGATTGTGTAATAATTGTGAAGAATAATTATGAGATAATGTTGCTCCATCTATACAATACAGGAATTAAATACAAGGGAGTGTATGGACAAGTACTGGAGACCCATGAGGAAGATATTCATGCCGAGTCACAATATAATTAGGTCCATGGGAAATAAACAGATGTAGATCAAAATGAAATTACAAAAGATTATTAGTGCCAAGCTTTCTGCTAACATATAGTATAACAAAATAAAAAATTAATACCCATATTAGAATTAATAGGATATACTCAATTACTGCCCCAGTTTCAGCTGGCATTAAACATGAATCTCTTAATAACAGTGTTTTAAAAAACCTTCGGAGCCCGAGCAGGACAGCGGGTCCAGATCCAGAAGTAGGGTCGGTGAAAATGCCAGAAGCTCTAGTGTGGCAGTGGCCATTCCAAAATGGCTTACACAGGTCACTGCTCACTGGGTGAAGACTCCAGGAAAGGCAGAGGTGGTGAAGGTCAAGCAGCAGCGGGACCTGAAGTGGCCCTTGACCATCACAGAAACACTTGGACAATGGCAGTGGGCTCGGAACTACTAGGCTTCAGACCCAATAAATCACAGTGCAGCATTTAAAATTTTGGTCTGTCTGCTAATGAGAGATGGCCACAGTGATCAAATCATGGCTCACCACATCATAGCTCCACCCCCTGGCTACAAAAGGGAGTACGACAGTGGAGACAGAGCAGAGAAGAACTCTGGAAAACAGAAGAGACCAGAAGCAGTAAAGAAGATGATAATGATGGGTAGTCCTGTGCTAATGGAGGCCATTGCAAAAGAGCTTAACAAGACACTGCTAATCAGGTGAATTCCTGAGAGCCAATTCCAACCAGAAGTGTGTTCAGTGAAAACAGCAGAAGCCCTGGTGTAGTAGTAGCCATTGCAAAAGTACTTACACAGGCTACTGCTCATTAGGTAAAGACTCCAGGAAGCCTCTAGGTGGTGACGATCAAGCTTGGGCATAGCTGAGCCAGGTTTGGTTCATCCAAAAACTACAGGACTGGAAAGTACCTTATTTATCCTACTAGAACACTGGTTGTAAGAACTTTAGGCCCATGGGCATTATCAAGTGCAAGGCATAGTAGGTGGACAATAGGCCCTATAGAACTGGTTAGGTGGCAATAGCCTCAAGGCATTGGGCAGTAAATTGTACAGAATTTAGTCTGGGAGATTATAAAGACAGTAAAACCATATAGGCTTGCATAGACTTTAGGTCTGTGTCATTGTAAGGGCAAAGGGGCCTAGAGTATCCTACTAAGGGCAGTAGGCCCTGTTATGGTGGCATCCACATGGGTTAGGACTATATAGGCCTGGTGTTATGTGACCTTGTTTGCTTATCATCAACTCCCCTCACAGTCAAGCCCCTATTAAATGAAGGCTGTGAAAAATTACCTGTTTGTGGTTATTGTATTACGTTGGAATTGTATTACTGCTTGTGTTGGAATTACTGTACCAGATTTTATTGTGTGGGTGAATTAGAGATGTGCAAAGACCCCCATCTTTTGGTTTTGGTTCTAAATCATCATTGTGTTTTGGTTCTGCAAAACCACCCTCAAGTGTTTTGAGTTTGGTTTTGATCTGGATTCCTTTTAAAATTGATATAAATCATTAAAAACAGCTAAACTCATGTAACTTGGATCTGTTTTTGTTCCTTTAGTGTTATTAACATCAATAACCTTCATTTTCAGTCATTTTCAGTAAATTTTGCCACCCTCAATCTTACACTTACCAGAGTGAAATGGTACCTGAAATCATGAGGGAGGGATTTACACGCAATACAAAACCGGAGATTCGGTTAAATCTAAGTTCAATACTCCAGGAAAGACCCAACTCAGAACTTGGTCCACTAGGATCCCCAAAATTGATCCAGGATGGAACTCTGTTCTACGCAGATCTCCAAAGTTCAGGTGTGTTTAGTTTCAATAAAACTAAACTGCTCATCTTTAGGATGAATGAATTGTTGTGGATTTTAGAAGTGGAGGGTTAAGGAAGTGCACTACACCTAGTTTGGGGTATGATGGTTCACTTGGCAAGCTAGTGCAAAGGCGTGTGTGTGTGTGTGTGTGTGTGTGTGTGTGTGTGTGTGTGTGTGTGTGTGTGTATATGTATGGGGAGTCCATAGCCAGGTTATGTTGGTGGTACACATTAGGAAGAAGAGTATTGCAGTTGTGTGGGTGTACTGTTGTTTTGTGTTATGTGGGCAGGTATCGAGACCAGGACCATTCATCCATCAAAGGGGCAAGAGTTCATCAGATGAGCATACTGTATTTTGTGTTTTGTATGTTATCCCTGCCACCTTAAGGCATTTTCATTGAAGGTTGCATCCAGATGTGTTCCACTAAGCCTAAGGCCAATACTACAAATGATTACCATTCACTGAGCCTAGTGGAGGTCATCCCCATGTAGTGCTTTGAATTTCTTTGCAGGGTCCAGTAATGAGGTGCCATCATTGTCTGTCCTGTGTTCCGGGAACATTGACCAAAGTCTCAGCAACTGCCTGAAAGTGAGAGCAAGTCGTGGCATGAGTTAAGTGCGCTACTACATCTGCACTGCAGCAGAATTTCTCACCAACCACCTAGCCACCCCTCCACATAAGCATATAACCCTGAACAGTTGAATCTCAACATGTCCATTCACTTAGAAAATTTGCAATCTACTGTTACCCTAATATTGCCCATTGTCAATGAGTGACACAATATGTAAATAAAAGATAAGTGGATTCAAATAGTGCAGTGTTAATTATGATTGATTTAATCCTAGTACCAATTAAAAACATGCATGCAAAGTAATTGTTTACACATATTGTTACTAAGGGGTGAACTAGTATCAATACTGAGACATCTCTGACTCAAATCAAGCAATGGATTTTAAGTCCTGTTACACATGATTTGTGGTTGCACGTGGTTAGACAGTCACAATACTGATTTTCTGCTGCCAATAAAAGCAATTTAAAAAATATTTGTCCCCAAACCAACTTAAACTCACCCATTAAAAAAGTCCAGCGTGCTATAATTTTATAGTTAACACATTTTATTATGCCAGTTTTCTGTTTTTTCTACCATAAAATACCGTTTACCTTTGCCTCTTTCCTGTCTTAAATAAATCATGAAAGTGAGTGGACATCTGAATATTGTAGTTACAGTACATGTGCCAATGTATTGTATGATGCATTTTAATAGATTGCTTAGATGTTGCTCAGCTATAAATTGGAGTAAAATGTAAGTCATTTTGGTCAGTACAAATTACTGTCTGCCCCTATCCACATACAGTACAGCACTGTAACTAAATTACCATAAAATAGTATTTTCTCCACCACATTATCTAATTTCATCTCATTTTATTTCAGAATTTACTGGACTTGTAATTACCCTATAAAAATGCTGTATGCTACCTTTGTGGGTCCAGCTGGAACTGGAAAACGGAAAAATAATAATGTCACTACAAAGACCAGCTTACTCTTGCTTCAGGAAAACCCTCTTAATTAATGTAAAATGTTCAATTTGTTTCATATGTTTTTTAAAGCGGAAAATAAAACATATTTAATTTCTACTTCTATTTAGCATTTGTGTCTATATATTTTACATGAGAGACAAGATTTTCTTATTTATTAATAACACTGTCAAGGCACTTTGTTGCTTTAATAGAGTGTATACAAATGGCATACAGTATTGGATAATAGGATTTTAGCATTGTGTACTAAGTCACATGTCTATGCTTTTGTTAGTCATGGCAGAAACCGAGTGCATATGCTGCTGTTTGGTAATTTGGTAATGCTGCAGAGCTAATGCTGCAGAGATGCTCCCTATTGAGTATACAAACACTATTATGTCCTTTTTCTGGATGCATTTTATGCCTGTACTGTTTACCTTAAATATGTCTATCTTGACATGGGCACCCTTGTGTAGCTGCTGAAACTAATGGTGTTGTTTGGAGATCCAAAGTGCTCTTATTTAAGGTTGTAGTGTCATCCAACAATGACTACTATGTGTACTAATTATATTAAGGGGATGACTGTTTTGAAATTCAGCAATGACATGAGAACATAAATATATACAATTGTGAATGTTGCAAGACTCTTTTCAAACTGGATTAGTTTGTATTATCCAGTTTTTCAGCAGTTCGAGCCATCAGTCGGTTTATTAATGTGTACAGCCTAACTCCCTTAACGTCAGGCAGAGGGCAGACACGAGCATATATTCTAGTCCAGTGATGGCTAACCTTGACACTCAAACTGTTGTTGAACTACATATCCCAGCATGCCCTGCTACAGTTTTGTTATTTGGCCATGCTAAAACTGATGCAGGGCATGCTGGGATGTGTAGTTCAACAACAGCTGGAGTGTCAAGGTTAGCCATCACTGACCTAGTCCCTCATATTCAGCACCATGGACAGCTCCCTGCACGGTACAGAACAATGGGGGTAATTCCAAGTTGATCGCAGCAGTAATTTGGTTAGCAGTTGGGCAAAACCATGTGCACTGCAGGGGAGGCAGATATAACATGTGCAGAAAGAGTTAGATTTGGGTGTGGTGTGTTCAATCTGCAATCTAAATTGCAGTGTAAAAGTGAAGCAGCCAGTATTTACCCTGCACAGAAACAAAATAACCCACCCAAATCTAACTCTCTCTGCACATGTTATATCTGCCCCCCCCCCCCCCCGCAGTGCACATGGTTTTGCCCGATTGCTAACAAAGATCCTGCTGCGATCAACTCAGAATTACCCCCAATATTATTTACTCTTGAGCATTTTATTCACCTGTACATATTTCAGAACTAGGAGATTCATCGCGCCCTACGGGCGCTCTTCACACCGTCGTAAGTGGCTGCGCCCCCTTAACCCTTGTACACCCTTGTGGCGTGCAATATTTTAATTATATTTAGTATTACCTCCAATCATAATTGTGTGAGTGGTTAAATATTGCACGGACAAAGGGCGTGCAATGGTTAAGAGGTCGAAGCCCCTTGCAATGGGGTGAACAGCGCATGCAGGGCCTGATGAATCACCTAGTAGGTGCTTTGGTTGGGGGAGTGGCTGGTGCGGGGAAGACGCGGATGGGATCTGGGGGTGCCGCGGGAGGGGTGGTTGCAGTGGTGCCGCAGGTGGGGGAGGGGCTGGTGTGGAGGTGCCGCAGGTGGGGGTCCGGAGCCACCGCAGGTGGGGGAGGAGCAGTTGCGGGGGTGCCCCGGGTAGGGAAGGGGCGAATGCGGTGGTGTGGTGGTAGGGGCGGGTGTGGGGTTGCTGCGGGTGGGGGAGGGGGTCCGGAGCTACCGCAGGTGCTGGAGGGGGTGTGTGGAAGGGCCGCGGATGGGGCCCGGAGGTACTGAAAGTCGGGGAGGGGCGGCTAATGCTTCTCCTCCTGTCAGCAGCTAAGCTGCTGTCCTCCCTTTGGCAGTGGCTTTCCCGGAGATTCGCACAGCAGCCAGTCACTATTGTCAGCGCCGGTGTCCCAGTGCGCCACATTACAGGGAAGAAGATGCACTCAATAAACTACAGCTCCCAGCAGCCCTAAGGGCCAGAATGCTTCAGCGCTAAGGGCTGCTGGGGGCTGTAGTTTATTTAGTGCATCTAGTTCCCTGTAATGAGGCGCATTGGGACACTGGTGCTAACAATAGTGACTGGCTGGCAGAACTGACTGACTCACTGAATCAATGTAAAAGGTGAGAGTGCTGTTCAGTGTCAGTGACACTGCACACAGGCCCGGCGCTAGCCGCTCAGCAAATGGATGCAGTGCAGGGAGGCACCAGGAAGGAGAGGCATTCTCCCTGCTCTGCATCCCTGTGCTGAGCTGCTGCTGCTATCCCTGCTGCTGCTGCTGGCTGCTGTCACACATGCAGTGGTGCCAGCAGCACAAAACCTCCTCTCCCCCTCGGCGCCGGCAGAACAAAGGCTCCTCTCTCCCCCTCTCCCCTGTGTGACATTCAATGGTCAGGCGGGAGCCAAAGGGGGTGGAGCTATATGGGAATAAGGGGCTGCGCTAGACGGGACCATGCTGCAGCAGGAGGATGAGCTGCTTCAGCCAGCCAGACTTCATTAGGTAAGTGTCTGTAACGAGAGTGAGTGTGTGTGTATATACAGTGTCTGTGTATATACTGTATATATGTGTGACTGTGTATGTGTGTAATGTATGCACAGTATGTGTATGTGTGTGTGTGTTTGTATGTATATATATATATATATATATATATATATATTTATATATAATGTATAGAAATCAGCAGCACTACATCCAAAGATAATTTATAATGAATAAGCCGGTGCCCTCTACGTAACAACCCCAGATTGGGTGTCCATAAATATACAAAGCAGTCAGCGGCACTCACGGCTCCAGAATAGGGAAATGATAAGACACAGTCAATGTGCGGTCAACGTTTCAATGTTGTTCAAATAAACATTTTCATCAGGACATGAAAAACAAACAATTAAAGTGCATACCTTTATACCCGCCCGAGGGAGTCCGTGGCGCCCGCCGTCCGCCAGGTCTCAGTCCATCAGTGATGACGTCACGGAGCCACGCCGGCCGTGGATTCACGGAGAACCCCGGACCACCTGTGTAAACAAATAACAGCGTAAGCTGTATAGTGCATAACAAAATTATTGCACTTCAATGATTGAGATTAGCTTGAATAGTTAGCAACATTCTAAGCACATAAAGTGACAAAATAAAGCAACATATAACAGCATATATGGATACAATGAAATGCATGGTCTGCTAAGAGCTGCTATGGTAGAAATGGGGACTTGAAATGTTAACCTAGTAATGCACCCTATTAACCCTTCAGGAAAGATGCAAAAGATTACATTATATCAAGGAAAAAAGATTTGCTATATTGAACCCTGTCATATCATACTGGTAAATTATTTGGGTTAAAGAGAAACACAGTTGGAACCAAATAGTAAACCCTATATTGGAATCATATAGTAGACTATCAGAATATATAGCAATAGATAAATATATATGTACCAAAAAACGTACGTCAATATTTAAAGGAAACAATGTAAACCAGAGTGCTCATTGAGCCCTCTGGGAGACAGAGTGTCCAATAAAAAAATCCATTTGGCTTCAGCTTTGAGTAGCATAAGTCCCCTGTTGCCACCTCGTTTAAGAGGAGGAACATGATCTATAATCTGATGTCTGAGGACGGCTAGTGAATGTTTAGCATTTAAAAAATGTTGTGTGACTGGTTGGTCGCTTCTACCAGTTGATAAAGCTGCTCTGATGGACGCACGGTGACCAGCCATGCGCTCTTTGAATGAGCATTCAGTCTTGCCAGCATAGTGTAGACCACATGGGCAACTTAACAGGTATATTACAAATTTGGTGGAACATGTCAGCCTGTAACGAATTTTATAACGTTTGCCCGTATATTTCTTCCATTGAAAACAAGCTTTTAGCAAAAGGCCTTAATTTTGTTCCCACTAATAAAATCGATTCTTTTGAGTGGAAGGTAGAGCAATATAAATTAGGCCATCAACTAAGACTAAAATAACATTTCAATTTGTGTCAATCTACTGCCACAGATGACATCATATTACCCCCTTCATTACATAGAAAATCAAAATTTGACCCAACATCACAGAACCAGGCGATCCGTACTTACTGTAAAACAGTGGATCATCAAGTACAGGACTGTATTAAACAAGATCGTCACAACTATTCTAATCTTACAAAAAATGAATGGGAAGCACTACTTAGGCTTAGTAAATACGACAATGTAGTATTTCGCCCGGCCGATAAGGGCGGAGCCCTAGTGGTCCAAAATACTTCTGACTATGTCGCAGAGTTGAACCGTCAGTTGGATGACATTCATACATATCGTAAATTAACACATGATCCTACAGCACATTTTAAGCGGGAACTGGATCTTATTCTATCAAGGGCGCTCAATGATGGACAGTTAACTAAGGAAGAATGTGATGCATTAACAACTCCGTTTCCTGTTACACCTATCCTTTATTCCGTTCCTAAAATTTATAAGAACAGTCATATTCCACCAGCACGACCAATCATCTCTGCATGTGGTTCTCTTTATCAATGCGTGTCTATTTTCCTTGATTTTTATTTACAGCCTTGTATTCAAGCTAGAGACTCCTGCCTAAAGGACACTACAGATTTACTAAACCAACTTGATAAGTTATCGGTGATTCCATCTAACTGTATATTGGCTACCATAGATGTTAGTAATCTTTATACGTGTATACCCCATGATCGAGGACTATCGGCAGTGAGGTCTTTAATTACTGATAATGTTGCATATAAGGGACCCAATATTGATATTTTTATGGAATTGTTACAACTTACTTTGCAGCATAATTATTTCATGTTCAATAACCAATATTTTCTTCAACTACAAGCTTGTTCCATGGGAAGTAATGTTTCCCATGGGAAGTAAGATTGTTCCATGGGAAGTAACAGTTTCATGTTCAGATTGAAGATGATCTATTTTATTCAGATACCATAATTTCTTCTAATATATTGCTTTATTTGCGATTTATAGACGACCTGTTGCTTTTATGGTCGGGCACCAAGGAAGCATTAATAACGTTGATTGAAACGCATAATGTTTCTCCATCTCCTGTAAAATTGACATACTGTATTGATATGACCAGCGTCAATTATCTTGACGTACAAATTACGATTTGTGATAACAAAATTGTCACTAACATGCATGTGAAACCCACTGATCGTAACAACATTTTACTTCCTTACAGCCACCACCCTATTCCACTACGTAAAGGGCTCCCATACTCGCAAATGCTTAGAGTGCGAAGAATAGTAAGTGATGAGACAAAAATAAGTGCAGCATTAGATAAAATGGTAGGAAAATTTGCAGATAGAGGTTATCAGCTCTCTGAACTGAATTCCATAAAAATTAAGGTCATGAGAATACCCCGGTCAAAACTGT
This sequence comes from Pseudophryne corroboree, assembly GCF_028390025.1. Taxonomy (NCBI): domain Eukaryota; kingdom Metazoa; phylum Chordata; class Amphibia; order Anura; family Myobatrachidae; genus Pseudophryne; species Pseudophryne corroboree. The sequence goes on along the minus strand of NC_086446.1, from coordinate 297,248,910 downwards.
TAAAACAAGTAAAGAAAAAAACAGGTCAAAATAATTCATTTGGGTCAATAAATTTAATACCCTAAGTAACAAAATCAATCATATTAGTAAAAACTTTTGGCCAATCATTCAATCTGATAAACAGTTGAGTTCGTTATCTAATACTCGTTTGATGCCTGCCTACAAACGTGGACGGAATTTGCGTGACCATTTAGTTAAAACTAACATCCAATTTCCACTACCTGTGGTATCCACTTCCAAAACCTTTTTGAATCCCCAAAAGGCAGGATGTGTTAAGTGCCTGGGTTGCACTACTTGTAATCACATGATAGTGGGTACCAGTTTTTGCCACAACTATACGGGCAAACATTATAAAATTCGTTACAGGCTGACATGTTCCACCAAATTTGTAATATACCTGTTAAGTTGCCCATGTGGTCTACACTATGTCGGCAAGACTGAATGCTCATTCAAAGAGCGCATGGCTGGTCACCGTGCGTCCATCAGAGCAGCTTTATCAACTGGTAGAAGCGACCAACCAGTCACACAACATTTTTTAAATGCTAAACATTCACTAGCCGTCCTCAGACATCAGATTATAGATCATGTTCCTCCTCTTAAACGAGGTGGCAACAGGGGACTTATGCTACTCAAAGCTGAAGCCAAATGGATTTTTTTATTGGACACTCTGTCTCCCAGAGGGCTCAATGAGCACTCTGGTTTACATTGTTTCCTTTAAATATTGACGTACGTTTTTTGGTACATATATATTTATCTATTGCTATATATTCTGATAGTCTACTATATGATTCCAATATAGGGTTTACTATTTGGTTCCAACTGTGTTTCTCTTTAACCCAAATAATTTACCAGTATGATATGACAGGGTTCAATATAGCAAATCTTTTTTCCTTGATATAATGTAATCTTTTGCATCTTTCCTGAAGGGTTAATAGGGTGCATTACTAGGTTAACATTTCAAGTCCCCATTTCTACCATAGCAGCTCTTAGCAGACCATGCATTACATTGTATCCATATATGCTGTTATATGTTGCTTTATTTTGTCACTTTCTGTGCTTAGAATGTTGCTAACTATTCAAGCTAATCTCAAACATTGAAGTGCAATAATTTTGTTATGCACTATACAGCTTACGCTGTTATTTGTTTACACAGGTGGTCCGGGGTTCTCCGTGATGCCGCGGCCGGCGTGGCTCCGTGACGTCATCACTGATGGACTAAGACCCGGCGGACGGCGGGCGCCACGGACTCCCTCGTATGGGTATAAAGGTATGCACTTTAATTGTTTGTTTTTTATGTCCTGATGAAAATGTTTATTTGAACAACATTGAAACGTTGACCGCACATTGACTGAGTCTCATCATTTCCCTATTCGGGAATCGTGAGTGCCGCTGACTGCTTTGTATATATATGTGTGTGTGTGTGTGTGTGTGTGTGTGTGTGTGTGTATGTGTGTATGTGTGACTGTGGCATAATGTGTGTAAGCGTCACTGGTACAGTAGGCGTTACGTGTGTAGGCAGTACTGGTACAGGGGGCGTTACGTGTGTAAGCGGCACTGGTACAGGGGGCGTTAAGTGTGTAAGCGGCACTGGTACAGGGGGCTTTACGTGTGTAAGCGGCACTGGTACAGGGGACGTTACGTGTGTAAGCGGCACTGGAACAGGGGACGTTACGTGTGTAAGCGACTCTGGTACAGAGGACGTTACGTGTGTAAGCGGCACTGGTACAGGGGACGTTACGTGTGTAAGCGACTCTGGTACAGGGGGGCGTTACGTGTGTAAGCTGCACTGGTACAGGGGGCGTTACGTGTGTAAGCGGCACAGATACAGGGGGTGTTACGTGTCTAAGCGGCACAGATACAGGGGTGTTACGTGTCTAAACATCACTGGTACAGTGGGCATTACGTGTCTAAGCGGCACTGGTACAGAGGGCGTTACGCGTGTAAGCATCACTGCTTCGGGGGCGTTACGTGTGTAAGCGTCACTGCTACAGGAGGCGTTACGTGTGTAAGGTCACTGGTACAGGGGGGCGTTACGTGTGTAAGCGTCACAGGTATAGGGGCGGGCGTTACGTGTGTAAGAGTCAGTGGTACAGGGGGCGTTACGTGTGTAAGCGTCACTGGTACAGGGGGCGTTACATGTGTAAGCGACACTGGTACAGGGGGCGTTACGTGTGTAAGCATCACTGGTACAGGGGGCGTTACATGTGTAAGTGTAGCCCCTTAAACTATTTGTTCATAATGCGATGTTTTATGATTATAGAGTCTAGGACTAGTAGAATAAATATATATTAATTAGTTAATGGAGGTGTAAATACATGAAATATATGTAATATGTATATTGTATCCCTAATTTGTTTATAATGGAGGGTGGATGGTGGTTCATAAATAAAGTGTACTGTGTACTAGTATACTTGATACCCGGACACTCTGGCACGAGAAGGGCAAGCAGGACTTTTCTAGAAGCCCTCGTGCCGGGTAGTGAGTGCCAGGATGGAGGGCGGTTGGCTGAGGCAAGCGCGAGCCGGAGGAGACGCTGAGGGAGACGGAGCTGAGAGAGCCGGAGGTGACGCAGTAACCAGAGCAGAGTATCGGATGTCCTTGGTCACGGAGCGGCTTAGTACAGAAGCGGACGGCGGGACATGGAGCAAGTGAACTGAAGAAGCAGACTATTACTACCTGCTTCAGGCTCCACCACTGCAGCAATCAAGGCACTGGGGACCACGGAGTCGGGGAGGTAGCAGCTGAGAGAGAAGGACGCCCCTCCACAGCAGTCTCCGCTAGAGCCACCCAGGGGGAGAAGCTGTCTGCTGGAGGTCTCCATTCCCCTGATCTCCCGGCCAAGAAGTGTGAGTACCCGCTGGGGAGCCGCCCAGTAGGGGGAGGACTCAATATTGATACACACCCATCTTCAGTGTCCTTTTTAGTGAGCATAGTTGCACAGCAATAGGGAGATATAAAGATAGCTTCTGGGGAGAGCGCCCACCAGCAGCACAGAGTCATAGACATTTCAGCAGAATCACAGCCAGTGCAACAGCTACCCCTGGCATCCCCGGGCCGATAGGGGGATATCACCCTCCGGTATAGTTTATTTCCTCTGCGGAGCTGCCGCGCTGGTGTTAAGCTAAGATATCGAGCTCAGTCTGATAGCGTATCGAATCATCCCCCCTGAAAGGGGGCCTAGAGAACTATATCCGTATATTGATCAGTTCCACAGTGCAAGAGACCTGTACGGAAGAACCTATGCAACTGTATCGTTCAGCACTGCATTAGTTAGAGTGTAGCATATAGTGGTGGCTACAGTAAAAATAATCCCCAGTGAGAGGATCAGTATTCCAAGTCAGGGGGTATACAGGGAGCGGCAACGATCACCAAGGAGACAAGTGAGATTTACCACCCGGCGGGGGTCAATTAACGAAGGTTAAAAATAGAACCGTACCCCTCCCTATAACTACCGACCAGACTATGGATATATAATTGTAAGTTCAGTACACAGGAGAATTCACCTATCATCAAGGGCCCCAACGTGTGCACCAACCAACCACTCGAGTATAGTGACGGGACAAAAACTAGTGCTAACATTGCGGGCACGACAATACTAAAGGTACTCTTCGTGTCCCGGGTATTTTTTCATTTATAATCGGTTTTCACTATTTTTTTGTAGTGCATGCATATACTATTGTATACATAAATAGTATTGTTGTAAGTAAAGGTTTTAAGATATTTCGTGATAATATTAACTGAATCCTAGTTACCTACCCTGAAATAAACAATTGGTATGTGGATTATTCATATTATTTATTGAATTTACCTGTATACGGAGAAGACGGACCACATCACTCGTGCCAATCTGGAATAAAAGAAATAACAACCGGTATCAGGTGAGGGATTCTACTATTATTAAGATATATAAAATTATTCATATTTTATAAAACGGGCTGTCCCAAGCTAGCCCTAACCATCTTGGGTGGAGGCACTCAATATCAGTACATATGATTAAACCCATCTGTGATCTAATAAAGCAAGGGTTACATGTGGAGGCACTGCTGAGATCTTGAACCTGTATATAACTCTCCTAATCTATTTTAGTCTAACATGGAGGTCGTAAATGGACAGGATATCTATCGATGGTGTAGCCAAAATAGAGTTGAACCTACTTGCAGTTTTGGTATAGGGGGAGATTTTCAAACAGTGACTGATGAAGATGTGATGAAAGCAGTGAATAGATTGTATGGGTTAAATAATCCATATATCATAGATAGGTGGAGGGGGTCCAGTGGAGATACTGTTGCGTTGTTAATTGGCACTAGATCCCCTTTAGATTTCACTTTATTACCTAGTCGGATTATGATGGAAAACATTGCAGACAAGAAGTTTCAGTTAATCTGGCCTGAGGCTAGTCATGAAGAAGATGCTGCGTCATTCGGTGATGGGATTGGTACTGAGCAAAACCCTTTAGTGGGGGAAAATATTCTACCTATAGGTAGTAATATGGGTAACGGATCGGCCCCCATTAAAACAAACACTACAGAGTCACCGGCTGAAGCGGTGGTAGAGAAAGTCGTTAGCCATTTAGAAAGATGGCATTTTGAGGGAGGATATAGGCGGTTACGAATTTTTTCCGGTATTACTCCTGTGCCTGCCGGGGAGGAGACTTATGAACTGTGGCGAGAAGCAGCTATTCAGCATTCCGAGGAGTGGCAATGCCCAGAGCATAACAAGAGGCAAAGAGTAGTGGAGAGTTTGCGGGGTCCAGCCATGGGTGTCATTCAAGCTACCCGGAGAAGTAATCCACAGGCCACTTTAAGTGATTACATTGAGGCCTTAGATTTTTCCTATGGAACTGTGGAAGATGTTGGAGATCTGTTATCTCGATTGAATAGTACTTTCCAGGAGTATGGGGAAACATTGACCCACTACATCTACAGGGTTGATCGATTAATTTATAAGATTGTTGATAAAGGTGGTATTCTAAAAGAACAAGTGGATGAAAGACGTATCGTACAGGTACTTAAAGGAGCACTGACTAATAGCCCAGTGGCACAGAAGTTACGATGCACCTTGTCTAAAACTACCCCACTCACATTGAACGAATTGGTTAAGGAGGTTAAAATCGAAGAGGTCCAGATTGAAAAGCGAGACAAAGCCATAATGAAAGTAAAGGTCGTGTTACCAACTACGGAAAAAATAGAAAAACCCATTATGGAGGATAGGTTGATCAAACTATTAGAAGAGCAAAATAGTAAAATGGATCAGTTGATTGCCCTGCAGACCACCAGTTTAGTGAAACCAAATTTGTCACCTGGACGAGGACGTACCCGACGGGGAGAAGGCAGGTTACCCATCTTGTGTTATTCGTGTGGTCAGCCTGGACATCGTTCTTTTGAGTGTAGCATGAACTCTCGAAGTCGACAGGGAGGTAGAACATATAATCAGTGGATGCCAGATCTGCAGGAAAACTCCAATGGGAGTCCTGTGATCCCCTCACAGGCTCCCCGATAATAACCGTACATGCTATGGGGAGTGCACAGTGGTTGGATGATGTTCCAGAAAGTCTTATGGGGCCAGCCCCTGTTGTAAGAGCTATGATAAATGGGCATGAGTGCTCTGTACTCCTGGACAGTGGGTCACAAGTATCTATTATCTTTGAGACTTGGTATCAAACTCATTTGACTGACATTCCCATACGACCTCTCAGTGGGCTCACAATCTGGGGCCTTAGCGAGCAAAAATACCCGTATTTGGGATATATTGTTACTAGAATAACATTCGATCCAGGACTAGGTATAGCTAATGAAACTGTCCCACTAGTAGCCTTGGTATGCCCTGATTCCCCAGGAGATAATGGGAGGTTGCCAGTAATTGTGGGGACTAACACTAATTTGTTTAAAAATCTAAAATATTGGTGTGATAAGCAGGGGCAGACCCACTTATGTGAGGCTGCTAGTGACCTAAGTCGAGAATGCAATAGAATTGGTAGTGATGTGAACTCCCATGATAAAGAGTTAGGAATGACAAATGCACCAGTTGACCCCCCTATATGTCTGGAGATATGTTTTAAGGGCAGTGATATACAGGATAATGAAAAAAAACATTTACTAGAGCAATTGTATATGCGAGAAAAAGTGTTCTCTCGAGGAGAGTGGGATTTAGGGACTGCTAAAGATGTAGTACATACTATTAAATTACTGGATGACACCCCGTTCAGGGAGAGATCAAGGCGGTTAGCTCCCGCCGACTTTGAAGATGTACGGAAACATTTAAGGGGATTGCTGGAAAATCAGGTTATCGCGGATTCTGAAAGTTCATATGCATCCCCTATTGTGGTGGCAAGAAAAAAAAACGGGGAAATACGACTTTGTATTGACTACCGCACATTGAACACCAGGACTGTGACCGACCAATATACCGTACCTAAGATAGATGAAGCGCTGGATTGTTTACAAGGGAGTCAATGGTTCTCAGTACTCGATCTCCGTAGTGGATATTATCAAATACCCATGAGTGTAAATGACAGATGCAAGACAGCCTTTATATGTCCTATCGGGTTCTTCGAGTTTTTAAAAATGCCGCAAGGAATAAAAGGAGCCCCGGCAACCTTCCAAAGGATGATGGAAAAAACTATTGGAGACATGTGTTATAGGGAAGTATTAGTTTATCTGGATGATGTGATTGTATTTGGAAGGACTCTTGAAGAACATAATGTCCGTCTGCTAAAAGTGTTAGACCGTCTGCAGGCTAAAGGACTAAAATTATCCATTGAAAAGTGCTGCTTGTGTCAGTCAGTGGTAAAATATTTGGGACATATTGTCAGTAGACAGGGCATTGCAACAGATCCTGACAAAGTACAAGCTGTGAAGGATTGGCCCAGGCCCAACTGCTTGAAGGAGTTGAGATCTTTTTTGGGATTTTGTGGGTATTACAGGAAATTTGTTCCACAATATTCTAAGATGGCTCAACCCCTTACTTCGCTAACAAAAGGATACCCCCCTAATAACTTAAAAAAACGATCTAATAAGAATCTGAACAACCAATATTTAAGGCCCCAGGAACCATTTGGTGATAGGTGGGATGATTTATGTGAAAAAGCTTTTAACCAATTAAAGTGGAGTTTGATACAGGCTCCGGTACTCGCATATGCTGATCCTTCACTACCTTACCAGGTACATGTTGATGCCTCTTACGAGGGACTGGGGGGAGTTCTCTATCAGGAACATAGTGGTGATATGAAACCCATCTCGTATGTTAGTAGAGGACTATCTACTAGTGAACGAAATTATCCCGTGCATAAATTAGAGTTTCTCGCTCTGAAATGGGCAGTATCTGATAAGTTCCACGATTATTTGTATGGGGTGCCATTTACGGTAATAACTGATAACAACCCATTAACTTATGTACAGACGACGGCCAAACTTGATGCCACTGGACACAGGTGGTTAGCAACACTGTCCAATTATGAGTTCACAATAAAGTATAAACCTGGAATTAGCAACATCGATGCCGATGCATTATCTAGAATGCCACGAAAAGAAGATCCTGGACAGCAATCATTTGAAGAATGGATCGAAGTTCCTGCATCTACTGTGAAGGGATTATGTTTTCAAATTAGAGAGTTTGGGTACATTCCAATCCCTGCTGTGGTTTCCATGGGTGCTTCAGTGGATGCCCTACCGCCCTTATACTGTTGGATAGATTCTGCTGATATGGAAGGTTTAGATGTAGTGACTCCTGAACATATGAGTCAAGAGCAGCGTGACGATAAGGATATATATCCTGTATTGCATATGGTAGAGAGGAGGATGAATAACCCACTGGACGTTCCTATGACTCACAAAGCCCGGATATTAGTCCGACAGAAAAGAAAGTTGAATATACAGAAAGGAATATTGTTCCGGAAAACGCGAAACCGGGATGGTACATATAGAATGCAATTGGTGCTTCCTAGTAAATATATTGCTACGGTACTGAAATCTCTGCATGATGGTCATGGACACTTAGGGTATGATAAGACCCAGGGACTAATTTCTGATAGGTTCTATTGGCCTTATATGAATAGGGATATAGAAGCGTACTGCAAGACTTGTGGAAGGTGTATTGTGCGGAAAAAATTGCCTGAAAGAGCAGCACCATTGGTTAATATCGTTAGCAATGGGCCAATGGACCTTGTATGTATTGATTATCTGTCTTTGGAAGATTCTGGAGGAAAGGAAAGTAATATACTAGTAGTGACAGATCATTTCACAAGATATGCCCAGGCTTTTGTGACGGTAAATCAACAAGCAGTAACAGTAGCGCGAACGCTTTGGGATAAGTTTTTCATCCATTATGGATTACCATCAAGAATACACACTGATCAGGGGAGAGACTTTGAGAGTAAGCTCATTCGGGAATTATGTGATTGTTGTGGTATTCGGAAGTCTAGAACAACTCCGTATCACCCCCAAGGGGATCCCCAACCTGAACGGTTTAACCGTACACTATTAAACATGTTGGGCACTTTAAGTGAGGAAAAGAAATCACATTGGAAACAGTATATATCACTGTTGGTACATTCTTATAATTGCACCAAGAATGAGAGCACTGGATATTCTCCTTATCTTTTAATGTTTGGGAGAGAAGCCAGACTACCCATCGATGTGAGTTTAGGAACTAAAATTAACCCTCATAGTGGAAAGTCACATAGCCAGTACATACGACAACTTAGGCGACAGTTGGCAGGAGCTTATCAGACAGCTCAGCTAGAAGCTCGGAAATTAGGAGAAAAGAACAAGCAACGATATGATGCTCATGTGAAAGAAAATAAATTAATACCTGGAGACAGGGTGTTAATTAGAATGCTTGGAGTACCCAGGCGTCGGAAGCTTAGTAACCGGTGGAAATCCCAACCATATGTCATAATGAAACAGCTTCCCAATATTCCTGTATATCAACTAAGGCCAGAGAATGATGCAGGACCCATACTTACTTATCATCGACAACATTTATTACCAATAGTGCCTGGAGTTAGATGGGAAGAGAATGGTATTGATTCAGAAAATTTGCCAATAGACGGAAATGGTAATAAAGAGCCATTAATACCAAAGATGAGAGAGATGCCAGGCTGTGAGCCAGAGTGTGTTAATCAGGAGGAATGGTACGAACCAGTATGGTATTATAAAGAACCCGGGACGGAGGATAATGATAAACCCCGGGATGACAAATGTGACCCTGAAGAACCAACCTGGACAACAAGTACGACAGAATGGGAATTAGCCAGGGGTGAGAATCGACTAGACAGGGAGGGGACTATGCCTCCTGCCCATGATGATCAAATGGCAGAAGAACAAGTCTCACAGGAAACGCCAACCGAATCAAGTGTAGAGAATACTCGACCACAGCGGACTAGGAGACCTCCCAGAATACTTACCTATGACCAGTTAGGAACACCTAATACAATTCCCTTGGTATTGCACCCTGGTATGGTGATGTCATGGCCGTATTTTGGATGGGATGTAAATGGGTATACTTATATAGAACCATTGAATGTGCATGTAGGTGGTGACATCCACTTAAATCACCATATTTAATAGTATTTAAGCTTATTCACCAGGGGGAGAATGTAGCCCCTTAAACTATTTGTTCATAATGCGATGTTTTATGATTATAGAGTCTAGGACTAGTAGAATAAATATATATTAATTAGTTAATGGAGGTGTAAATACATGAAATATATGTAATATGTATATTGTATCCCTAATTTGTTTATAATGGAGGGTGGATGGTGGTTCATAAATAAAGTGTACTGTGTACTAGTATACTTGATACCCGGACACTCTGGCACGAGAAGGGCTAGCAGGACTTTTCTAGAAGCCCTCGTGCCGGGTAGTGAGTGCCAGGATGGAGGGCGGTTGGCTGAGGCAAGCGCGAGCCGGAGGAGACGCTGAGGGAGACGGAGCTGAGAGAGCCGGAGGTGACGCAGTAACCAGAGCAGAGTATCGGATGTCCTTGGTCACGGAGCGGCTTAGTACAGAAGCGGACGGCGGGACATGGAGCAAGTGAACTGAAGAAGCAGACTATTACTACCTGCTTCAGGCTCCACCACTGCAGCAATCAAGGCACTGGGGACCACGGAGTCGGGGAGGTAGCAGCTGAGAGAGAAGGACGCCCCTCCACAGCAGTCTCCGCTAGAGCCACCCAGGGGGAGAAGCTGTCTGCTGGAGGTCTCCATTCCCCTGATCTCCCGGCCAAGAAGTGTGAGTACCCGCTGGGGAGCCGCCCAGTAGGGGGAGGACTCAATATTGATACACACCCATCTTCAGTGTCCTTTTTAGTGAGCATAGTTGCACAGCAATAGGGAGATATAAAGATAGCTTCTGGGGAGAGCGCCCACCAGCAGCACAGAGTCATAGACATTTCAGCAGAATCACAGCCAGTGCAACAGCTACCCCTGGCATCCCCGGGCCGATAGGGGGATATCACCCTCCGGTATAGTTTATTTCCTCTGCGGAGCTGCCGCGCTGGTGTTAAGCTAAGATATCGAGCTCAGTCTGATAGCGTATCGAATCATCCCCCCTGAAAGGGGGCCTAGAGAACTATATCCGTATATTGATCAGTTCCACAGTGCAAGAGACCTGTACGGAAGAACCTATGCAACTGTATCGTTCAGCACTGCATTAGTTAGAGTGTAGCATATAGTGGTGGCTACAGTAAAAATAATCCCCAGTGAGAGGATCAGTATTCCAAGTCAGGGGGTATACAGGGAGCGGCAACGATCACCAAGGAGACAAGTGAGATTTACCACCCGGCGGGGGTCAATTAACGAAGGTTAAAAATAGAACCGTACCCCTCCCTATAACTACCGACCAGACTATGGATATATAATTGTAAGTTCAGTACACAGGAGAATTCACCTATCATCAAGGGCCCCAACGTGTGCACCAACCAACCACTCGAGTATAGTGACGGGACAAAAACTAGTGCTAACATTGCGGGCACGACAATACTAAAGGTACTCTTCGTGTCCCGGGTATTTTTTCATTTATAATCGGTTTTCACTATTTTTTTTGTAGTGCATGCATATACTATTGTATACATAAATAGTATTGTTGTAAGTAAAGGTTTTAAGATATTTCGTGATAATATTAACTGAATCCTAGTTACCTACCCTGAAATAAACAATTGGTATGTGGATTATTCATATTATTTATTGAACTTACCTGTATACGGAGAAGACGGACCACATCACTCGTGCCAATCTGGAATAAAAGAAATAACAACCGGTATCAGGTGAGGGATTCTACTATTATTAAGATATATAAAATTATTCATATTTTATAAAACGGGCTGTCCCAAGCTAGCCCTAACCATCTTGGGTGGAGGCACTCAATATCAGTACATATGATTAAACCCATCTGTGATCTAATAAAGCAAGGGTTACATAAGCATCACTGGTACAGGGGGGCGTTACATGTGTAAGCGTCACTGGTACAGGGGGCATTACGTGTGTAAGCATCACTGGTACAGGGGGCGTTACATGTGTAAGCATCACTGGTACAGGGGGCATTACTTGTGTATGGTCACTGGTACAGGGGGCGTTACATGTGTAAGAGTCACTGGTACAGGGGGTGTTACATGTGTAAGAGTCTCTACTACAGGGGGTATTATGTGCGCTTTGTAAAGTATGCAAGGGTGCAAATTTATAGTTGGCATGGGGTCGCCGAACACACTAGCACCGGCCCAGACTGCACACCCACTGCACTGCACAGCACTGTCAGCTTTTACATTGATTCAGCATCCAGACATTACCCTCCGCGATATTACCCACTCTATCCGTTACATTAGCCATCTCGGGGCTTCCAGGCTGGCAGCCCAGATGCTGTGTTGAGGAGTCAGGGCCTCTGGGGATCTGGGCGTGGCTGTGGTGGGGAGGCAATTCTGTGACATCACATGCAGATAAGGCTCTGGGGCTCAGAGAGTATGCAGCGCAGGGAGGGCTATGAAATCCTTCTGCTGCGCCGCTTTCATACACATCTATGCCGGTGGCCGCAGCAGCTTTTGTTCCACCTGCGCTGCGGCTAGGGAGTGGGGATTGTTGATGCCAGAGGAGAAAAGCGGACTGGCAGCAGGACATAGGATGCTGCAGTAAAAGGATTTTTTCCCCCCCTATCTGCAGCGCAGAGACTTGCTGCAGATGCAGTGGCATACCCTCCAGCTGCACCTTTTTGGCAGGTACAGTCCCTTTTTTTTATAGTCTGTACCGATTTTTGACTCTCCAAGCTTCCATTTAAAGTATAGGAAAAGGGGCGTGGCCACGCGGCTGTACCCGTGGCCACGCCCTATTTTTGCATTTGTAGCGATTTCTATGTGTAAATTGTTGGAGGGTATGATGCTGCAGATGCAGTGGGACTATTTTGGGGCGTGGGGCTGAAGCTGCACCTCCATCAGTCCCATTGCTAATCCTGCTCTGTGAAAACACAGCAGGCAAAGGGCAGAGCCTCCCATTGGCTGTAACCTGTGTGGGAGGGCGTTTCTCACCCAATCAGCTGTGGACTGGGTGTGATAGACCTGCCACTAACCCAATGAGAGCTACTAGCCACGCCCAGCATTATACACACAGGCACAGAGTCACAGATCTGGGCTATTATATAGGAGATACTTAGGAAAGCACCATACTTGGCACAGGCTCCCAGATACAGATCAGCTAATCACAATGTGCATCTGAGCATCATAGTTATCCTTCTCAGAAGTAAACCACTGGAAAAATATATTTGTTTTCAAGTTGCCTGCACTAGTAAATCATAGACATAATATGTAAACCAGTGCCTGGGAATACAAATTAATGCAATTCAGTAATACAAGCAAATGTCCTTGCTAATGGAAGGATTCAAGCTGAGCACCAGTATGACACGTGATAATGGTAATATACATACAGTAAATGCATAATTACAGCAATTCGGGCTCCTGTGTTTCAATCTCAAGGCTACTGTATGTAGCATTATTGATCAGTAAAAATTTATTTTATGCAGAAAAATTTGCAATATGGATTTATATGAGCTGAAAAAACATTTATGTTTATCTCTGCAACATGATTTAATGAGTAGACAATAATAAATAACATAAATTATAATAATTGGTATGAGAGCAAATTGCTTATTACACTAGTTGTTTCTATCTTTTAAAACAGAAAGCTTTGTTGTAAATCCCTCTTTATTTTTTTCATGGTGGGTATGTTGTTAAACCTGATCATTGGACTTAATATGGATGGGTGAAATTCATAGAATGACCACCGTCTTCTCTATGCTTGCCCATACTTTGAAATTGATAGCTTTGTGTCAGTGTGGTGTTTTACAGAGGTTTATCATTAATCAATTTATACAGGTTGAGCAACATTTGAATATCAAATGATTATTGCTGATCAGATGATCCCTTTGTTTGTACCAATCCCAATTGGACTTTTTTAGACCATGTGATGCCCAGGCAAGAACGGTCTTGGAATGGTTCCAGGAATCAAAAAAGTAAATTGTATTAACACAAAACCATCTCCAATACCTTGCTCTCTGATCATCTACTGATTTATTTAATTTTTAACAGTTTTGCTTTTCTTTAACAGACAGTTATAAAGGTAGGAATGCTCTGCTCGCAAGCTTACAATATACATGGAAAATAAGAATTTACTCACCGGTAATTCTATTTCTCGTAGTCCGTAGTGGATGCTGGGAACTCCGTAAGGACCATGGGGAATAGACGGGCTCCGCAGGAGACTGGGCACTCTAAAAGAAAGATTAGGTACTATCTGGTGTGCACTGGCTCCTCCCTCTATGCCCCTCCTCCAGACCTCAGTTAAGGAAACTGTGCCCGGAAGAGCTGACACAACAAGGAAAGGATTTGGAATCCAGGGTAAGATTCATACCAGCCACACCAATCACACTGTACAACTTGTGATAACCATACCCAGTTAACAGTATGAACAACAACTGAGCCTCAGTAACAGATGGCTCATAACAATAACCCTTTAGTTAAGCAATAACTATATACATGTATTGCAGAAAGTCCGCACTTGGGACGGGCGCCCAGCATCCACTACGGACTACGAGAAATAGAATTACCTGTGAGTAAATTCTTATTTTCTCTGACGTCCTAGTGGATGCTGGGAACTCCGTAAGGACCATGGGAATTATACCAAAGCTCCCAAACGGGCGGGAGAGTGCGGATGACTCTGCAGCACCGAATGAGCAAAGGCAAGGTCCTCCTCAGCCAGGGTATCAAACTTGTAGAACTTAGCAAATGTGTTTGAACCCGACCAAGTAGCAGCTCGGCAAAGCTGTAAAGCCGAGACCCCTCGGGCAGCCGCCCAAGAAGAGCCCACCTTCCTTGTGGAATGGGCTTTTACCGATTTAGGATGCGGTAACCCTGCCGCAGAATGAGCTTGCTGAATCGTGTTACAGATCCAGCGCGCAATAGTTTGCTTTGAAGCAGGAGCACCCAGCTTGTTGGGTGCATGCAGGATAAACAGTGAGTCAGTTTTCCTGACTCCAGCCATCCTGGCTACATAGATTTTCAAAGCCCTGACTACATCCAGTAACTTGGAGTCCTCCAAGTCCCGAGTAGCCGCAGGCACCACAATAGGTTGGTTCAAATGAAACGCTGATACCACCTTAGGGAGAAATTGGGGACGAGTCCTCAATTCTGCCCTGTCCATATGGAAGATCAGATAAGGGCTTTTACATGACAAAGCCGCCAATTCTGACACACGCCTAGCCGAAGCTAAGGCCAATAGCATGACCACTTTCCACGTGAGATATTTTAGCTCCACGGTCTTAAGTGGCTCAAACCAGTGGGATTTCAGGAAATCCAACACAACGTTAAGATCCCAAGGTGCCACTGGAGGCACAAAAGGGGGCTGAATATGCAGCACTCCCTTAACAAACGTCTTAACTTCAGGCAGTGAAGCCAGTTCTTTTTGAAAGAAAATAGATAGGGCCGAAATCTGGACCTTTATGGACCCCAATTTTAGGCCCATAGTCACTCCTGACTGTAGGAAGTGCAGAAATCGCCCCAGCTGGAATTCCTCTGTTGGGGCCTTCCTGGCCTCACACCAAGCAACATATTTTCGCCATATGTGGTGATAATGATTTGCTGTCACATCCTTCCTAGCTTTTATCAGCGTAGGAATCACTTCATCTGGAATGCCCTTTTCCGTTAGGATCCGGCTTTCAACCGCCATGCCGTTTAACGCAGCCGCGGTAAGTCTTGGAACAGACAGGGCCCCTGCTGTAACAGGTCCTGTCTGAGAGGCAGAGGCCATGGTTCCTCTGAGATAATTTCTTGTAGTTCTGGGTACCAAGTTTTTCTTGGCCAATCCAGAACGATGAGTATAGTTCTTACTCCTCTCTTTCTTACTATCCTCAGTACCTTGGGTATGAGAGGAAGAGGAGGGAACACATAAACCGACTGGTACACCCACGGTGTCACTAGTGCGTCCACAGCTATCGCCTGAGGGTCCCTTGACCTGGCGCAATATTTTTTTAGCTTTTGTTGAGGCGGGACGCCATTATGTCCACCTGTGGCAGTTCCCAACGGTTTACAATCTGCGTGAAGACTTCTGGATGAAGTCCCCACTCTCCCGGGTGGAGGTCGTGCCTGCTGAGGAAATCTGCTTCCCAGTTGTCCACTCCCGGAATGAACACTGCTGACAGTGCTAGCACGTGATTCTCCGTCCATCGAAGAATCCTTGTGGCTTCTGCCATCGGCATTCTGCTTCTTGTGTCGCCCTGGCGGTTTACATGGGCGACCGCCGTGATGTTGTCTGATTGAATCAGCACTGGTTGGTTTTGAAGCAGGGGCTCTGCTTGACTCAGGGCGTTGTAAATGGCCCTTAGTTCCAGTATATTTATGTGTAGTGAAGGCTCCTTACTTGACCACTGTCCTTGGAAGTTCCTTCCCTGAGTGACTGCCCCCCATCCTCGGAGGCTTGCATCCGTGGTCACCAGGACCCAGTCCTGTATGCCGAATCTGCGGCCCTCGAGAAGATGAGCACTCTGCAGCCACCACAGCAGAGACACCCTGGCCCTTGGGGACAGGGTGATCAACCGATGCATCTGAAGATGCGATCCGGACCATTTGTCTAACAGATCCCACTGAAAGATCCTTGCATGGAACCTGCCGAAGGGAATTGCTTCGTAAGAAGCCACCATCTTTCCCAGGACTCGCGTGCAGTGATGCACCGACACCTGTTTTGGTTTCAGGAGGTCCCTGACCAGAGATGACAATTCCTGGGCCTTCTCCACCGGGAGAAACACCTTCTTCTGTTCTGTGTCCAGAATCATGCCCAGGAAAAGCAGATGCGTCGCAGGAATCAGCTGCGACTTTGGGATATTCAGAATCCAGCCGTGCTGTTGCAACACTTCCCAAGAGAGTGCTACGCTGACTAACAACTGCTCTCTGGACCTCGCCTTTATAAGGAGATCGTCCAAGTACGGGATAATTATAACTCCCTTCTTCCGAAGGAGTATCATCATTTCGGCCATTACCTTGGTAAATACTCTCGGTGCCGTGGACAGACCAAACGGCAACGTCTGGTATTGGTAATGACAATCCTGTACCACAAACCTGAGGTACTCCTGGTGAGGTGGGTAAATAGGGACATGCAAGTAAGCATCCTTGGTGTCCAGCGACACCATAAAATCCCCCTCTTCCAGGCTTGCAATAACCGCCCTGAGCGATTCCATTTTGAACTTGAACTTCCTTATATAAGTGTTCAAGGATTTTAAATTCAGAATGGGTCTCACCGAACCGTCTGGTTTCGGTACCACAAACATTGTAGAATAGTAACCCCGCCCCTGTTGAAGGAGGGGAACCTTGATTATCACCTGCTGGAGGTACAGCTTGTGAATTGCCGCCAGTATTACCTCCCTTTCCCTGGGAGCAGCTGGCAAGGCTGATTTGAGGTAACGGCGAGGGGGAGTCGCCTCTAACTCCAGCTTGTATCCCTGAGATACAATTTGTACAGCCCAGAGATCCACCTGTGAGCAAACCCACTGGTTGCTGAAGTTTCGGAGATGCGCCCCCACCGCACCTGGCTCCGCCTGTGGAGCCCCAGCGTCATGCGGTGGACTTAGTGGAAGCGGGGGAGGATTTTTGTTCCTGGGAACTGGCTGCCTGGTGCAGCTTCTTTCCTCTACCCCTGCCTCTGGGCAGAAAGGATGCGCCTCTGACCCGCTTGCCTTTCTGAGGCCGAAAGGACTGTACATGATAATACGGTGCTTTCTTAGGCTGTGAGGGAACCTGAGGTAAAAAAGTTGACTTTTACCAGCTGTTGCTGTGGATACGAGGTCTGAGAGACCGTCCCCAAACAATTCCTCACCCTTATAAGGCAAAACCTCCATGTGTTTTTTAGAATCAGCATCACCTGTCCACTGCCGAGTCCATAATACTCTCCTGGCAGAAATGGACATTGCATTAATTCTAGATGCCAGCAGGCAAATGTCCCTCTGTGCATCCCGCATATATAAGATGACGTCTTTTATATGTTCTATCGTTAGCAAAATAGTATCCCTGTCGAGGGAATCAATGTTGTCTGACAGGGTATCAGACCATGCTGCTGCAGCACTACACATCCATGCTGAAGCAATAGCAGGTCTCAGTATAGTACCCGAGTGTGTATACACAGACTTCAGGATAGCTTCCTGCTTTCTATCCGCAGGCTCCTTTAGGGCGGCCGTATCCTGAGACGGCAGTGCCACCTTTTTTGATAAGCGTGTGAGCGCCTTGTCCACCCTAGGGGATGTTTCCCAACGTAACCTGTCTGTTGGCGGGAAAGGGTACGCCATCAGTAACCTCTTAGAAATCACTAGTTTCTTGTCGGGGGAACTCCACGCTTCTTCACACAATTCATTTAATTCATCAGATGGGGGAAAAGTCACTGGCTGCTTTTTCTCCCCAAACATAACACCCTTCTTGGTAGTAACCAGGTTAACATCAGAAATGTGCAATACATTTTTCATTGCAGTAATCATGCATCGGATGGCCTTTGTAGACTGTACATTTGTCTCATCCTCATCTACACTGGAGTCAGACTCCGTGTCGACATCTGTGTCTACAATCTGAGCTAGCGGGCGTTTATGAGCCCCTGATGGCCTCTGAGACGCCTGGGCAGGCGCGGGCTGAGATCCCGGCTGTCCCAAGGCTGCTGCGTCATCGAACCTTTTATGTAAGGAGTTGACACTGTCTGTTAAGACCTTCCACATATCCATCCAATCCGGTGTCGGCCCCGTCGGGGGCGACACCACACTTATCTGCCCCTGCTCCGCCTCCACGTAACCCGCCTCATCAAACATGTCGACACAGCCGTACCGACACACCGCACACACACAGGGAATGCTCTGACTGAGGACAGGACCCCACAAAGTCCTTTGGGGAGACAGAGAGAGAGAGTATGCCAGCACACACCACAGCGCTATATAACACAGGGATTTACACTATAATGAGTGATTTTTCCCAATAGCTGCTTATTATCCTATTTGCGCCTAAATTTATGTGCCCCCCCTCTCTTTTTTACCCTTCTTGTACAGGATACTGCAGGGGAGAGCCTGGGGAGCGTCCTTCCAGCGGAGCTGTGAAGAGAAAATGGTGCTGGTGTGCTGAGGTAGAAGGCCCCGCCCCCTCAGCGGCGGTCTTCTCCCGCGTTTTGTATAGCTTAATGGCGGGGTTTTTTACACATATACAGTTTTCCAGACTGTATTATGTGTATTTAGTGCCAAAAGGTATTCTTATTGCTGCCCAGGGCGCCCCCCCCCCCAGCGCCCTGCACCCTACAGTGACCGGAGTGTGTGGTGTGCAGTGGGAGCAATGGCGCACAGCTGCAGTGCTGTGCGCTACCTTAATGAAGACCGGAGTCTTCTGCCGCCGATTTCATCTCCTTCTTCTGTCTTCTGGCTCTGCAAGGGGGACGGCGGCGCGGCTCAGGGAACGGACGATCGAGGTCGGGCCCTGTGTTCGAACCCTCTGGAGCTAATGGTGTCCAGTAGCCTAAGAAGCACAAGCTAGCTGCACGCAGGTAGGTTTGCTTCTCTCCCCTCAGTCCCACGTAGCAGTGAGTCTGTTGCCAGCAGATCTCACTGAAAATAAAAAACCTAACAAATACTTTCTTTCTAGCAAGCTCAGGAGAGCCCACTAGGAGCACCCAGCTCTGGCCGGGCACAGATTCTAACTGAGGTCTGGAGGAGGGGCATAGAGGGAGGAGCCAGTGCACACCAGATAGTAGCTAATCTTTCTTTTAGAGTGCCCAGTCTCCTGCGGAGCCCGTCTATTCCCCATGGTCCTTACGGAGTTCCCAGCATCCACTAGGACGTCAGAGAAATAGGCATTGATACACAAGTATAGGTGTAAGGATAGGATAGGTGTTCTCTATTACATTGGTGGGCTGTATGATATGGTCACACAACAATGTTGCCCTGGGGTCAGGAGTATGTGAAAGTGAAAAAGGAGAAAATATATGAGAATATGTGTGGACTGTGCAGTGGGATGTAATTGGATAGGAATGTTTATGAATGTTTATGAAGGAATGTTTATGGGTGATTCCAGTATTATAAGCTTGCCTGATGAGGTGAGTTTTAGGGAATGTTTGAAGGTTTGTAGACCAGAGTAGAATCTTATTGTGCGTTCATTATTAATGTTCAAAAATGTGTCAGGGACTTTTAACTACTTAAATATTTTAACATGTCATTACAATATTAACCCATTTACGACTGGTGGGTACACCAACATTTAATGATTTTTTAATTGAGTGTGTGGTCATTGTTCAACTGTACAAATGGATCCAGCAGTTCAGACTGTACTCTAAATGGCCAGAACTGCCAGTTTGATACCATATGTGGTCAATTTAGATACAGATCTGGAAATCTGGTTATTTAAAAACTATAATTAACTATTGTTCTAATTAATTAAAGCTCAGAGAGGCTCACTATAGCACCCTTTAATAGATTAATAGAAAATTATATGTTGTCCTAAGTGCTGCCTGGGTTTGCCTCTCCCTCTCTCTCTCTCTCTCTCTCTCTCTCTCTCTCTCTCCTTCTCTCTTTGACTCCTGTCTCTCCTCCTGTCAGTTTCCTCCTGTCTCTTCATATCTCTCTCTCTCGCTCTCACTCTCTTTCTTTTTCTCCTCCAATTTCTTTATCTCTCTACCCCTTCATCTGCCTTTGTCGGCACTTCATTTTATTGGATAAATAATTTCCTTTTTGTTATTGTACTTTTTGTGACCTCCTCACTTTTTCTTCTCTACAGAGTGTTTTTTCTTTTCTTTTTATACTACAGTATATGTGGCCTATTCAACTGTGAGCATTTTTCCTTCATCTACTGTATACTGTTAAACATTTTAAGTTGTGGTCTGTGGAAAATGTTATTATGTTATTGATCAATTTTCATGAGTGTCTGTATTTGCATAATGTGGTGATATGTGGTAGGAAATTGTAGTTGTGTGTTATGCCGGAACTCTCTCGGAGAAACATCACTGATACAGGTGAGAGGGCTCAGAGTTCAAACCAACTGTCATTGCATGCCAGTGTGATAACATCGTTTTTATCACTCTTTAACTTTGCAGTATATAGCTATATGTCCAGTTTGCATGGTATCATCAGGTCATTTTTGTAAACATTTGCATATATATTTACATCTATTGATTATAAGTTATTATGAGCAGGGCCCTTTCTTTTGTGTCTTCTCTACATAATTATTCTAATTTCACATTGTAATTATGTATCTATAGTTTGCTTGATTGTTTGTATTAGTTTGTAGTTAGGTAACGTTTTGTGAGTTTAATAGTATTAACCTTGCATAACATTATGGAAATTTTGTGACACCATATAAATAAAAGGTAACGTCAGGACCCACTCAGCGTATCCCTGTTCGGCTCCAGATATGTCAGAACCAACAAACCCTGAATGGTATTACATTAGTGCCAGAACAGTGATCACGCAGATCTGTTCAAGTCTGTTCATTATACAATAACCCCTCTAAATATGTATTTATAACCCAGTAGTTTATCACCACCAGTGGAAAAAGGGGCCACAGATCCCCAAATCACATTAGTTCAATTGTTTAATCTCAGTGTCACAAACACTTTATTAATTAGTCCTCCAAAACTGTATTTTTAGCCAGTAGTGGAACTTGTGAGTTGTGGGCCCAAGTGCAAAAATATGCTTGGGCCTCCTCCTCTGCCCACCCAAAGTTTATAATATGCAACACTGCATTGGGTAACAGGGAGGGGCAGCAGGTGATAGGGAGATGCAGAGTGACTGGGAGAAGCAGAGAGTATCAGAGAAACAGTGGGTGACAGGGAGAGACAGTAAGGTGTAAGGGAGATGCAGAGAGTGACAGAGAAACAGTGGGTGACAGGGAGAGGTAGAGGGTGACAGGGAGAGACAGTGGGTGAAAGGAAGAGGCAGTTTGGTGTAAGGGAGATGCAGAGAGTGACAGAGAAACAGTGGGTGACAGGGAGAGGTAGAGGGTGACAGGGAGAGACAGTGGGTGAAAGGGACAGGCAGAGAGTGACAGAAAAATATAATGGGTGAAAGGGAAAGGGAGAGGGTGACAGGGAGAGGCAGAGAGTGACAGAGAGAGACAATGGGTGACAGGCAGAAGTAGAGGGTGACAGGGCAAGGCAGTGGGTCACAGGGAGAGGTAGAGGGTGATAGCACAGGGCCAGGTGTCAGACATTGCTCAAAATGGTCAGGCGGCAGGCCAGGGAAAAACTCATTGCTTGTCTGAGCAGTGTTGGGCCCCTTTGTTCCCAGGGGCCCCTGCTGAACCAATGGCAGTTCTGCCCCTGCTTCTAGCAATATCAATAATAGTTTTAGGGTAACCTAAGCAATGAATTAGTTTCTTCGAAGACTAGATTCTGGAGCATATATGAAATAGACTAATACAGTTATTAAAACAACTAATACAACTTATTTCCCAAAAGGTGTACAATGCTTAGTTACAAAAAAGTGTATAAATCAAAAGACTATAATAATATCTAATATAATATAAACAGATGCTGCAACTCAAATAAAAAGTAAAAACATAACACAAATATATAACATGCAGCCTACTCTAGATGGAGGCACAGCTGGAAATGAAGGTGTAGTATATCAATTAGATTTATCCCCAAAGTCTGACAGAATCTTATATTATACATAGGGATTATAAACAGGGTGAACACTCTGAAAAGCAGTCCAGATGCTAATATTGGGTAGGAATTTTCCCAAAACAATTCAAATCCTTATTTAGCATATAAATTTTCGATGATATTTAAAAGAACATAATTCCAACATCACTTCATCAGTCATTGCTTACCGCACAGTTTGATATAACAAATTACAATGGCATTTATAATATTCCCTACAGATGATACATGATTAATATAGGTTCTATATGCATTTATACTAATTTGCACACATTACACATTTCTTGTATTTATTCCTTATACTTTGTTTTCATTCCTCATTATTGTCTGAACATATATCTTTACTAACATGGTGATCCACAACAATACATACAGTATCACTATTTTATCAACAATCATGAATACATTGTTTGTCCACAATCACAAGATGTCCTGCTGATGAAAAACAACAACTCTACTTCATTATCATGCCCCCTATACTGTATGTAGGAATTTTTCTAGGCATATTTTGTGCACACAATGGAGCCATTTGGCTACACTATATACTGCACTAAAATACCTCCAATCAACCTGCAACTCATGGTATTGTCATGAGGAACAGAGGGACAAACCCCTCAAAATAGGACTGTCCCGTGAAAATGACACTGTGCTGCTGATATTAGGATGGTCAGGACTCATACTCATGAATTATTTGTCGCCATAGATTTATCTCACTACATTACATCTTCCTCGCTGACATATTGGCTACTGCAATATCTGAAAAAAATTAAAATGAATTGTATTGTGGTGACCACTGGGCAACATACCTATACTATACTAGCCTTGGCTGATAATGCCAATATCTATACTGCACTATGGTTTGTTTCCTTTGGTAATCAAATCTCCTTCTTCCAGCACTGCAGGACAGACATGGACTGGTGAAGAGAAATTGCTGATAACCAACCTCTTGTCATTTGACTTAAGTTTCATATTTACTGTAATTACTAGATAATTACCTGTTACAAAGCTTCCAGTATTACATCAATGTTTTCCACTGAAAAAATAAAACTAATAAATTATTCTATCTTGTTCATCTTTGTAATTGTATGAAGGGCTTTTTTTCCCAGACTCCTTCACTTTCATAAGTACTGTATGCTCATAAAAAGGTCCATGATCTACAGAATTAACTGAAGTTTATAGATGTGTAGATTAATATATGTTTTTTTTTAATGCCTGCCTTTATATGTGATAACCATAGAGAGCCAATAACACATCCCTATTTCTGCCAGGTAACTTGATGCACCCACTACATAGGTATATTTTTTACTCTCTACCTTGAGTGTAAGGGACATATATGGTTTTCAGCAGTCCCACCCAAAAGTTTTTATTGTAGGCTTTTGTTCTCTGACATGCTAGCAATTTATCAATATGACAGAAAGAAATAAACCAGGATTACATTTAATGTGCTTGGTGTGGGGCACGCTAGGAGCAGCGGTGAGCTGACTGCTCATAGCTTTGTTTTTCCTTTGACATGAGAGATGAAGACATGATTGAGCTGAATCTCTGGGTCTTTAACCCAATGCCAAGTATCACTGTTCTGGGTGATTTACCAGACAGTACTAATGTTTCTCACTGTCTGGGTGGAGAATGGTTGAAGCTAAAGTGATAATTGTAGAAAGTAGACTTTGTTACATTCTCTCTAAATGCTGGAAAAACATGTTAACTGTTTAAAGGCCACCTTACATCTTTTATTAAGTGCATGTCTTTATTTTACGTGTGTCTTTCTGTGTTTGTTCTGAAAGCTTTTATGTTACTTAGCTATAGTTATTTTCATTGCCTTTATTGTACCACAAATAAGCTTTCTGAATTTAATACAATTTTGTCCACAGAACAGTTTAAGTTGTATCCAAGGGGTAGCTTAAGGCCAGGGTTGTGGAATAATGGTTTCATCCTCCATCAGGATAACGCACCTGCCCACACAGAACTCACTGTGAAGCGGTTTTTAGCTGAGATACAGATTACAGTGCTAAAACACCCTCCATACTCTCCAGACCTACTGTAGCACAGTGTGACTTCTTTCTTTTCACTAAAGTCAAATCTGTACTCAAGGGAAAACTCTGTTGCATTAGTAATACCCCTTACACACAGCACAAATAACCCGGTATCGACCCGATAATTGCCAGGTCGATGCGGGTCGCTGTGTGGTGTGAAAGGGGTCACTGACAAATTTCCAGGTTGCCAGACTCGGTAATTCAACCCAGGAATAAAGCAGGGTTATTCCTGGGTTATTACCGGGTCATGTGCAGTGTGAACGGGTTGCCGGGTTGATGCGGCCCGGCACCCGTTCACAGCATAGGGAGAGGCGGCGTGGAGATGATCTCATCTCCCAGCACTGCTTCCGCCCCCGCCCCAGATGCTGGATCCACCCCCCGCCCATGATGGCAACCTGATCCGGCATATTGCGGAATTACTAAGGTAAAGAAGAAAACAATAGAGCTGTTGAGTATGCTGGCAGATATGAGCTACAGCACGGCTTTGACCGATGGAAAATAAGAATGCAATGGTGTGTGCATGCAGATGGTGAATACATAGAAGGGATACGGAATTGAAATAAACTTAATATAATTAAATATAAATGATAGCATCAGTCTCTTTATTTAATAGTTATACCTCGTAAGATTAAAGCTACATTAAAAAGGAACATTGGTGTAAAGTTGCAAACTTTTCCTCCCTGTTATCCAGAAGTTGGCGGTCCAAAAGAGGAGCATGGTCCAAAATTTGAGGGACCTCTCCCATCTTCTCAACAGTGTTGACTAACCTTGAGGAGATTGGAAACAATATTCATTGATTCACATCTTTCTAGCCCTGGCCCCCCACTGTAAAATATTGTAAAAGTACCACGCCCCCCTCCCATCAGATAGGGTTGCCCCTCCTGGAGTCTCCTGGAGCCAGGCTTTAGAAAGTTAGCAAATCACGTTGTCATGCATCTGCCCACTTCATGTAAGTATTTGATAGGATGCATCACTGTCCCGGGAACTGGTATATCTCTCCCAAAATGGCAAAGCAAACAGATCGTGCAGAACTTATACCTGTGAAAAATGGTATGTTAAGGATCTAATTCAGACCTGGTCGAAGATGTGCTAAATTTAGCACATCTATGGTCAGCTCCTGACATGCGGGAGGGCGCCCAGCACAGGGTTAGTCCCCCCCGCATGTCAGACCCTACCCCGCCGCACAAGTACAAAAGCATCGCACAGCGGCAATGCTTATGTACTCTAGGAGTAGCTCCCTGCCAGCGCAGCTCCTCACGCTGGCAGGAGCTACTTGTCACTATGAGGGTCGCAATGGCTGCGTGTGACGTCACACAGCCACTGCAGTCCCCCCCCCCCAACGGTTTGGGCATGCCTGTGTTGCCCGACCGCACCCCCTAAACGGCGGCCGCTGGCCTGCCCCCTCCTGCCCAGCGACCGCCTCTACCTGTCAATCAGGTAGAGGCGATCGCAGGGCTGAGACAGCCGTCGGCTGCCTGACATGTGCCGGCCCCACAGTGCACTGGCGCATGCGCAGTTCAGACCTGATCGGCTGCTGTGCGAAAATGCACAGCAGCGATAAGATCTGCATTAGGCCCTAAGTTATTAAGGGTTCTACTCATGAAGCAGGGAAAAGAGTGGAGAAGTGAGCCTGTGGAGAAGTTGCCCAAGGCAACCAATCAGTTGCTCCATACAATTGTATAGTATGCAAATTATAAATGTTACCTCAATGCTGATTGGTTACCATGGGCAACTTCTCCACTGGCTCACTTCTCCACACTTTTCACTGCTTCATGTATAAACCCCAAAGTGTGTTTTAATTTGGCTTTGCCTGTGTTAAGTGATACTATTAGACCACTGGACTTTTCTTTCAATACATTAATAGCTAAAACACTACTCACATGCTACAATCAAGTACTGTATACCATCTGTTTATAACATTTTCTATTTACAGAGTTTTCCCTACATATTTAAGCCATGTGTTTTTATAGCTTCAGTTATTCTGTATATACTTTATTTCAAGGTAAATTGCAACATAGCTTCATTGTATCATGCTGATTACAGGAGACAAAAGCTAATTAAGACAGGAATCATGGTTTTGTCTTCTCCGATTCTCTAGCGGATACTGAACATCGAGATCTGGAAATACCACCTTGCTCTATAAACATAAAGAATTATTCAGGAAGTGTTAGTCTCTTTCCATAAATTATGCATCTCCATCAAATAACTCATTAAATGTTTACAAAATAAGGACGAGGATGGTGATTATACGATTTATACAGTAGGAGAGAGAGCTGTGTGGGATCTGTGAATATCAGGAACAATCTGCTCTGGACAGGATGTGTCTGCTAGGAGAGACAACAGGATGTCGCTGGTATTTCTCAAAACTGTTCTATGTATGACTGTGGAGGACATGTACTAAGCAGTGATAAAAGTGGAGAAGGGACCCAGTGGAGAAGTTGCCCATGGCAACCAATTAGCATTGACATAACATTTATAATTTGCATACTATTAAATTATACAGAGCAGGTTATTGGTTGCCATGGGCAACTCCTCCACTGGCTCACTTCTCCATTTTTATCACTGCTTAGTACATGACCCCCTGTATACTGTGCAAAAGCTGGTGTGGACACTCCAGTTAGATATTTGCATTACTTTTATACACATACTCAGTAGAATAGATTTCATAAATGTCTGATTTTACTGTATACTTGCCTACTCTCCCGGAATGGCCGGGAGGCTCTCTAAAATCGTGTGGCACTCACGGCCACCCCAGGAAAAGCGGCAAGCCTTCCGCACCCAGCTTGCACCTTCAGCACTGGCCCCTGCTCACACCAGCAGCCAGAAAGTCGGCATGTATGTTTTAGCTCACAAGCTGAAATGGAACTACTCATCCCAGTATATTTTTTGAAACTACATTGATAACTGAATCTCTGGTGTGAGTTTGAAGACATACTGACAAGATAGTTGCCACCCTTTCAGACTTGCGCGCTGGGACATGCAGAGGGTAGCTCTGTGCCAGAAGCTGGTTGGATTTAATTATATGACTTACATCACAAAAGCCTTATCCCCCATAAAGTCTTTTTCAGTGGTTCTCAAATTCTGTCCTCAAGACCCCAAACAGTCTATGTTTTCCAGGTCACCTAGCAGGTGCACAAGTGTATTCATTACACACTGACATATTTTAAAAGCAGGGACATGTAGTCAGGGGAGGCAGGGGTCATTAATGATTAAAATAATACAAAGAGATAGGTATCTTCATTATATTATGCTAATCATTTTAATACATTTAAATAGTTTAGGAGGCACTGATAACAGAGCCTCCCATTGACAATGGGAATGGGGATAACGCGGGGGGCTGGGCCAAGCACTGGGCTGTAAAAGCCCATTGAAAAAAGTGGAGAAAGCGACATTAGTATAAGTGATAGATGTGATTGGACAGTGGATCCAGTGCTGGATCCGCTGGTCCAATCACCTATACGCGGCGGCATCAGTGATCACCTCGCTCTCCTCATTCCCCCTGTCTCTGCACTGCTGGTTATGGGAGCCTGACCCCAGCAGCAGCCGCACGGTGACCTCCTACGTTACCCCGCCGGCAGAGCCTTGTGCAGCCGTGCAATGATCTCCATGGATGGTGCAGCAGTTGAGCCGCACGGTGACCTCCTCTGTTACCCCGCCGGGGGGCAGAGCAAAGTACATCAGGCAGCAAACTCTACCCTCCTTCTCTGACCTCTCCCAGGCAGCAGCCTTTGCAGCACCAATGCCTCTGCACGGGGCACATGGACCCAGGTGAGGGGGATGGGGGAATTCGGGGTTGTAGAGAGAATGGAATTAATTTGGGCAGGGGGGCAGCTCACTCCAACATCAGAAACTCTCATGGGTGACAGGGTTGCAGGGAGCTGCAGTGGTGGATTCATGGGGGTGGGAGGGGACATCAATACTGTCATTCTTGTTTTTTGTTGCTTTTTAGCTGCTGCTACTTGCATCTGGATACATAGCCACTGCAACGGAGCTCTGGTCTGTGTCTCCCCCCACAGTCTCCCTCTCCTCTATTCGTGTCCTCTGACCCAGGCTGCCATCACCCAATTAAACCATTGGAATAAGTTAAAATGGAAGGGGAGAGGGATCACTGATGGGCTGGAGGAAGGATGTCGGCTGCAGCATGCTCGGGGGTGGACCTCAGGTCTCCCCCTCAGATGAGACAGTATTTTTATCCCATTTATAATGCAGAGCGGGTTGGGCCAGATTGTGGTTTAAGGGTCCCCCTGCACCCCATCCCCATCAATAAAATTGACAACCCACTGACCCCAACCCCACCAATAAAACTGACAATCCCCCTAACCCTACCAATAAGATTGGCAAACCCCCTTATTTGCTGCACTGTGAAGGCCTCTGAGAGCCCACTTTATCCACCCCCCATCCTATAATCCACCCCTGAGGACAGGGCTTCACTTGGTGCCTCCCCAGCCATTGATCTCACAGCATGTCATTGTTATTTCTCTTGTGATTCTGTGTGGAGACCTGGAGAACATGAACTGTTTAAGGTCCTGAGTTTGAGAACCTACAGTGTGGTTTATAGTAACATCAAACAAGCACAGCTCTTATGTCACCATGTAGCAGAGAGAGTCCAGATGGTACACAAATAATCCTGTAAAAGGCTCCCTGCTTAAATGTGAGAGAAATTAACCGTGCTTTCTTGTTCTCTTTGAACTGATATAGAATTTATGGGGATATTAATAAGACCGGTAAGACCCTGCCATGTTTTTTTAATGCACTGCATTTTCTAGTGCAGGCGTGTCAAACTCATGGTCATCCAGCTGTTGTGAAACTACAAGTCCCAGCATGCTTTACTAGCTAATCAGTGGACGGTATGCTGGCAAAGCATGCTGGGACTTTTAGTTTCACAACAGCTGGAGGCCCACAAGTTTGACGTGCCTGTTCTAGTGTTTATACAGCTTTTGCATTGCATTTGTTGTGTGTTTGCTTTTTGTGCCATAAAGGTGCTGCTGTACAGTACCTTCCTCTCCTCCTTACCTCCTTACCTCCTACCAGTGCCAGATTAAGGGTCACACGGGCCTGGAGCTGACATTTATCAAGGGCCTATTGTGTGCCGACTCGGAGTGTGAGTAGCACCTCAGAGAAGTTCTCCTGGGCTGGCATGGAGATGTACTAGATCTTGGAGAGTGATAGAGTGGAGAAAGATAAACTACCAACTAATCAGCTCCTTAGTGACATGTTAGAGAATGGATTTGAAAAATGGCAGTAAGGAGCTGGTTGGTTGGTTGGTTGGTTGGTTGGTTGGTTGGTATTTAAGCTCTCTCCACTTTATCACTCTCCAAGACTTGGTACATTTGCCCCTATATCACTACTCTTCCTCCCTATACTACATCACTGCACTATGGGTAAGTAGTGCTGGTTAAGCACAAGTCCATTATGTGAATGCAAAAAAAATAGTTTTATATACAGTATGGTTGGGTCAAGGAGGTAGTACAGAGAAGTAGCGGAGGGCATGGAAGATACAGGGGGGTAGTGCAGAGTGGTAGTGATGGGTCAGGGGGGCAGTGCAGAAAAGCAGTGGTAAACAAAGAGGGGTCAGGGGGTAGTGCAAAGTGGTAGTGGTGGGCATGAAGGAGACGGGCTAATGCAGAATGATAGTGATGGGCATGGATGGGAAGGGGGGTAGTCTAGAGTGGTAGTGATGGATCGGGTAGTGCAGAGAGGTAATAGTGGGCATGAAGGGATTGGGGATAGTGCAGAGTGGTAGTGATAGATCAATGGTAGTGCAGAGAGGTAGTGGTGGTAATGGATGGGTCAAGGGCAGGGAAGAGAGGTGGTGGGCATGGAGGGGTAGGTGTTGTCCAGGGCCGTAGTGGTGGGTTAGGTGGTAGTGCAGAGAGGTAGTGGTGGGCATAGAGGAGACAGGGAACAGTGCAGAGTGGCAGTGGTTGGAATGAAGGGGCCAGGGGGTCGTGCAGAGAGGTAGTTGTGGGCATGGAGGGGACAGGGGGTAGTGCAGAGAGGTGGTGGACATGGAAAGGACAGAGGAGTAGTCCATAGAGGTAGGGGTCACCATGGGGGGGGCCAAGGGGTAGTGCGGAGTGGTAGCGATGGGCATGGAGGGGGCAGAGGGGTAGTGTCAAGTTGTAGTGATAGGTCAAGAGGGATAATGCAGAGAAGCAGTGCTGAGTATTGAGGGATAAGGGGGTAGTGCAGGGAGATAGTAGTGGGCATGGAGGAGTCAGGGGTTAGTGCAGAGAGGTAGTGGTGGTCATGGAGGTAGGTCAGCATGGTAGTAGTGAGTCAGGGTGAGCAATAAGGTAGTGGTGAGTATGGAGGAGTATGGAAGGTGGTGCAGAAAAGTATTGGTGGGTATGGGGGAGCTCTGCACACAGTGACATATCTGTACCTTTAGCTGCATCATCATGCCTGGAACATGTATCAGAGGTGATGAGTACAGTGGTCAGTAGCTGTCTGAATGTACAGCTTCCTCTCCCCCAGTGATGTCATGCAGCTGGTCAGGGAGGGGGCTAGGGAGACGAGTGAGAAACCGCATGTCTGCATCAGGGACACTTTAAACTGTATCCAATTGACTGGGGCTGAAAATGCAAAGAGAAGGCTCCAGGAACCTAATTCTGTTTTTCAGGTGGTGACTGCATACCTTCTGCCTCTGTCTGGTGAAATGTGAGTAGGGGATATTCCTGCTGGTGACAGTGCTTGCCTGGTCCTCCCTCCCATGTGCATTGGAAACAGCTACTGGAACAATCAAGTTGTTACAACAAGCAGCTCCTTATTTTACTTACATATCGGCTCAGTGCTTCCAGAGGCAGAGTAGTAGTAAACTAGTCACTCCGTCCCACGTAGTAACAGAAGGAGGAGCTCTGCAGATGACGTCCCAGTGTGCACCCTGCATCAGCTGCCTGTCTCACGTCTCTTCATGCACCTGGACCTGGATGATGGAGCTGAGAATCTCCATTTCTCAGTCTCCACTGTCCCGTGCAGCAGCAGCAGATTAGCCCTGCATCGCCAGCCCTGGCTGCTGTACATACTTGCTAGCAGCATCAAGACAGTGCTAAGCCGCTCACTAGACCTCTATCTTCAGGCTCCGCCCACCCTGTGCCTTCTGCCTGTCTCATGGATGGCCGGCGGTGCATGTTATTTGAGGGAAAGCATGTCCACATCGGCGCAAGAACAGTGACAACACCCGCACAGTAGGCAACACAGCTCTGACGGATTTTACTCTGTTCTCTGCCTGGCCAGTTTTACTGTTGATGGTCCTGCTGTGGGCCTATTTTTAGTGGAGGGCCTGGAGCTGCAACTCCACCCGCCCCATTGTTAATCCGGCTCTGCCTAAGGATCTGGGCAAACCTAGAAAACAGGGATGTGAGGTGAGCTAAATGACTCAGGATGCACTGACTAACACCAGAGCCAGATTCATACGCAGTATATGAGCCAAAGGGTACATCTGGGCATTATGCACAGGTGCAGCAGTATATACTCCTGGGAATTTGATGGGTTTTTGATAGGCAGATGAGGTACTGCCACACTTGCCATAGACTTTTTACTCCACAGTTTTTGGCTAAAAAAATTATTATAATAATACAAAGAAGATATTTCTAACATATTCTTTGTATTTTTCATATACTTTATACAGTCAAAACTCTGGCACAAACATTAGTATAACTGGAAAGGCTCTGCCTCACCTCACCACACCACCCGTCACTGCTAGCAAACTACTTGTGGCACCCCAGTGGTGCTGCCACAAACTGTAGCGTAACTTTTGTGCCCCTTCCCCTACTGAATGCAGCCCTGGCTGGACACTATTAATCCTACAGCAGGGAAATGGTTAACTGTGCCCTGAGTGCTGCTTCTGGCACTAGGACACTGACCAATCAGCAAGAGGCATATGGATTCCAGGGAGAGAACCAGCTCGTGCTGTGGCAGTTACAGCCGGGATCTGGAACAGTTGGCAGTTGAGTGGCGGCCATCTTAGAGAGTTGTTCTGACTGGAGGAGCTGAGAGACAAGGCTGGCACTGCTGCTGTGATTCCTAGCCAGGGAGGAGGACAGAGACGTGGCTACCTGGAGCAGTTTAGAGCTGGAGACCCTCGGAGACAGCTCCATAGTGACAGAGCCCACCATATTTCCAGCAGCAATGTGAGTAACAGCGGCCAGGAGGCCCTATGATAGAAGTAGCTGACTGGAGAAAGGAGCAGTTTCATCGACAGTGTCTACAGTGCAAACATCCAGAGAGCTATTATTGCAATATACCTAATCACTTCACACCAGTGGAAGTCAACATTGAGAGGAGACTTGTACTATAGAGTGCAGACTAGATACAACAGCATTATAATTGCAGGAGCAGGCACACTCAGTCTGTCAAACATTCAGCAACAGTTACTTCAGCATTAACAAAGACAGCTCCCCAAAGTCACTTTGAATGCTAAACCTCGTTTTATGTACATACATATGTGCATAGACTAAAAACTGATAACTAGTCAAGTGTGTGTGACATAGGGCCTAATTCAGACGTGATCGTACATGTGATAAAATTAGCACATCTACGATCAGTTACTCTGACATGCGGGGGGACGCCCGGCACAGGGCTAGTCCGCCCCGCATGTCAGGCCCTACCCCGCCGCACAAGTACAAAAGCATTGCATAGTGGCAATGCTTTTGTACTTGAAGAGTAGCTCCCTACCAGCGCAGCTCCTGCGCACTGACAGGGAGCTACTCATCACTGTCCGGGTTGCAGAGGCTTCATGTGATGTCACGCAGCCACCGCGGCCCTACCCCCCGCACGGTCCGGGCACGACTGCGTTGCCTGTACCCAGGGCCGGTGCAAGGTTGCTCAGCACCCTAGGCAAATCTTCAGCCCCCCCCCCCACCATACCCAACCCACTTCATAAATGTGTGTGCTACACCAAATACATTTTCTACACATAGAATCTGATTGCAATTAAGAACCGAATAGGGATATCAAGTCTGGGTTAGGATATTAGGGATAGGGTATTAGGGTTGTTTTAGTGATTTGGTTTAGGGTATTAGGGATAGGAAGGATATTAGGGTTGGCTTATCAGTATGAGTTAAGGTACTATATTGGGGTTATAATTAGGGAGAGGTTTAGATGTGTATATTTAAGTCCCAGAGTGCGCAAACGTTTCGGGGCCCGCAACCCCTTTGTGAAGGCGTGAACGATATACATACATTTTTATATCTCCTATATAATAGCACAGATCTGTGCCTGTGTGTATAACGCTGGGCGTGGCTAGGAGCTCTCATCGGGTTAGCAGCAGGTCTATCACACCCAGTCCACAGCTGATTGGGCGAGAAACGCCCTCCCACACAGGTTACATCCAATGGGAGGTTCTGCCCTTTGGCTGCTGTGTGTTCTCAGAGCAGGATTAACAATGGGGCTGATGGAGCTGCAGCTCCAGCTCCACACCCCAAAATGCATCTGCATCTGCAGCAACATACCCTCCAACAATTTACACATAAAAATCGCTACAAATTTGAAAAGGGGCATGGCCATGGGTAAAGTGCCATGGCCACGCCCCTTTTCCTATACTTTCAGTGAGAGTTTGGAGAGCCAAAAAACGGTACAGACCATAAAAAAAAGGAACTGTACCTGCCAAAAAGGTACATCTGGAGGGTATGAAGCAAGTCTCTGCGCTGTAGATAGGGGAATAAAAAAACTTTTACTGCAGCATCCTATGTCCTGCTGCCAGTCTACCTGCCCTCTCCAGCATCAACAATGCCCACTCACTAGCTACAGTGCAGGTGGAACAAAAGCTGCTGCGGCCATCAGCATCGATGTGTATGAAAGCGGTGCAGCGGAAGGCTTTCATAGCCCTCCCTGTGGCGCATACTCTCTGAGCCCCGGAGCCTCCTCTGCGCCTGATGTCACAGAAGTGTCTCTCCGCCACAGCCATGCCTAGATCCCGAGAGGCCCTCACTCCGCAACACAGCACCTGGGCTGCCGGCCTGGAAGCCCAGAGATGGCTAATGTAATGGATAGAGTGGGTGAAATCACAGAGGGTAATGTCTGGACGCTGAATCAATGTCAAAGGTGACAGTGTTGTGCAGTGCAGTGGGTGTGCAGTGTCACTGACACTGCACAGAACTCTCACCTTTTACATTGATTCAGCGAGTCAGTCAGTTCTGTTAGCCAGTCACTATTGTTAGCGCCGGTGTCCCAACGTGCAGCATTACAGGGAAGTAGATGCACTAAATAAACTACACCTCCCAACAGCCCTTAGCGCCAAAGCATTCCGGCCATACTTACCGACTTTTTGGCTGCTCTCTCCGGGAGAGAGCAGCCAGGTCGGTTCGGCAGGGGGGCGGGCTGCGATGTGAGTGCAGAGGGGGGCGGACCGGAGGCATGGCGTAGATGTGCCGGGGGCGTGTCGGAGGCGGGCCGGGGGCGTGATTACGGGATCGTCCCGTGTAAGCCCCGCCCCAGCTGTGTAATGCCGCTATTACCGGCATTATACAGCAGGGGGCGTGGCTATGATTACGTGATTCAACAAGAATCGCGTCATCGCATGCACGGACTGCCCACTTTACTCGCTAAGTGGGCGGCCAGGCAGGGGGGGACCCCTGTAATCGGGAGACTTGCCTGCTCTTCCGGGGGGGCGGGAGGGTCACCCGATTTTCGGGAGCCTCTCGGCCATTCCAGGAGAATAGGCAAGTCTGATTCCGGCGCTAAGGCCTGCTAGAAGCTGTAGTTTATTGAGTGCATCTTCTTCCCTGTAATGCGGCGCATTGGGACACCGGCGCTAACAATAGTGACTGGCGGCTTGACTGCTGTGCGTGTCTCCAGGAGAGACACTGCCAAAGGGAGTACAGCAGCTTAGCTGCTTCCAGGAGGAGAAGCAGGAGAAGCATTACCCGCCCCTCCCCCACTCACAGTACCTTCGGGCCCCATCTGCGGCACCCCCACAACCCCCCTCCACCACCCGCAGTGGCTCAGGACTCCCTACCCACCCTCCACACCCCCGCACCGACCCCTCCCCCACCCGCTGCACCACTGCACACTCCCCATCCGCGAAACCCCTGCAGTGGCTCCAGACCCCCACCCATGGCATTTATATCTACTGGTAGTGGGCGCATACCCTCCTGCTACCCACATGATTATGCTCCTGCAGGCTCCCCCTTCTTTGTACGGGTAGCGGGAGCATCGCTCCCCGGTATCCACTGCTGCTGTGGGTCTCCATAAAATATGTGAAGTGGGTGTGTGCCCGCTACAGTACACTATGCCAGGACTCATAGCCCGGTGTGAGTAACACATACATCGGTTTTACAATCACCCTTCTGTCTGTATGCGAGGTCGTGCACCACCATAAACTGTGCACAGGAGGAGATAACAATAGGCAACCTCCAGGGAAGGGATTTAGGGCAACAGAACATGTGGCTGTAACCGATATCAACCATCACTCAACCACTGATTTTTACAAAAGCCTATTAATTTTACCCAATAAATAATACTGTGGTAAATTAGGGCATGCCCAAGAGCCGGCGGAGGGAGCGAATCTTGGTCATCAGGGCAGGGAAGTGAACGATGCATGAGGGGGAGGCAGGGGAAGGCCCAGAGAGAGAGAGAGAGAGAGTCAGAGAGAGAGAGAGAGTTAGAGAGAGAGAGACAGTGCCAGGAAGAGAGTGAGGTAGAGACAGTGCCAGGAAGAGAGAGTGAGGGAGAGAGAGTACCAGGAAGAGAGAGTGTCAGGAAGAGAGAGAGAGCCAGGAAAAGAGAGAGTGCCAGGAAGAGAGTTTGAGGGAGAAAGAGTGCCAGGAAGAGAGAGTGAGGGAGACAGAGTGTCAGGAAGAGAGTGAGAGAGAGTGTCAGAGCGAGAGAGAGACTGAGAGGGTTACACTACCTGACTACTACAGCAGCACAGGTTTCTGATCATCTGATGGGGGCAGACACTTCACGGCATTAGGCTCCGCCCCCTAAATCCCCACGAATCACATCACTGCACTGTCCTCCGGGCGGGAGCTAGACAGAGCCGGCCGGGCCAGGCTTGGTCCTCCCCACCCTCTCCCACTACATGGGTACAACTATATCCTCCGTGCCTGCAGCCGCCATGTTACACAGCTGTTTTGTACTGCAGCCTGAGCTCCTCCAGAGTACACACAAAAAAAAAAACAACTACACCGGGTGAGCAGGCGCCTCACATCCCACCAGTGCACATCCTATCACATAATTTATTTATTTTTTTGCTTAACTTAGCACCACCCTCCAAGTGCCGACACCCATAGGCAGCTGCCTAAAGCACAAAACGCACAGCAGTGATCAGGTCTGAATTAGGCCCAATAAACGAGAACAAAGAATAGCAAAATTCTCCAGACTCTTCTGGCAAACTGAGTATTTAAGGTTGCATTACAATTCATTACATTGATCCTGCTCAGGACATGGCGAATAATAAAATGAGCCAGAAATAAAGCCCCACAGTACTTGCGGAAATCACTATTTACACTGCAGGATCTAAGGAAACACAATTGTTAGTAACTCTGATTATTCTACAAAGTAAAAACTGATGTACATCGGGAGATGCATTGATTTCATGATAAAATAAGATTTTAAACCTACCGGTAAATCTATTTCTCCTAGTCCGTAGAGGATGCTGGGGACTCCGTAAGGACCATGGGGTATAGACGGGCTCCGCAGGAGATAGGGCACATAAAAAGAACTTTGACTATGGGTGTGCACTGGCTCCTCCCTCTATGCCCCTCCTCCAGACCTCAGTTAGAGAACTGTGCCCAGAGGAGATGGACAATACAAGGCAGGATTTAGCAATCCAAGGGCAAGATTCATACCAGCCCACACCAATCATACCATGTAACCTGGAACATACATAACCAGTTAACAGTATGAACAAAAACGACAGTAACGGTCCTAGACCGATGTCAACTGTAACATAACCCTTATGTAAGCAACAACTATATACAAGTCTTGCAGAGTTTCCGCACTGGGACGGGCGCCCAGCATCCTCTACGGACTAGGAGAAATAGATTTACCGGTAGGTTTAAAATCTTATTTTCTCTTACGTCCTAGAAGATGCTGGGAACTCCGTAAGGACCATGGGGTTTATACCAAAGCATCCAATCGGGCGGGAAAGTGCGGATGACTCTGCAGCACCGACTGAGCAAACGCTAGGTCCTCATCAGCCATGGTATCAAACTTGTAGAACTTAGCAAAAGTGTTTGACCCCGACCAAGTCGCCGCTCGGCAAAGTTGTAAAGCCGAGACGCCTCGGGCAGCCGCCCAAGAATAGCCCACCTTCCTAGTGGAATGGGCCTTAACCGAATTTGGTACCGGCAATCCAGCCGTAGAGTGAGCCTGCTGAATCGTATTACAGATCCAGCGAGCAATAGTCTGCTTTGAAGCAGGAGCGCCAATCTTATTGGCCGCATACAGGACAAACAGAGCCTCTGTTTTCCTAATTCTAGCCGTCCTGGCTACATAAATTTTTAAGGCCCTGACTACGTCTAGGGATCTGGAATCCTCCAGGTCACCGGTAGCCACAGGCACTACAATAGGTTGATTCATATGGAACGACGAAACCACTTTAGGCAAAAATTGCGGACGTGTCCTCAATTCAGCTCGATCCACATGAAAAATCAAGTAGGGGCTCTTGTGTGAGAGAGCCGCCAATTCTGACACTCGACTTGCTGATGCTAAGGCCAACAACATGACCACCTTCCAGGTAAAAAATTTCACCTCAACCTTGTTAAGCGGTTCAAACCAGTGTGATTTTAGGAACTGCAACACCACGTTCAAATCCCATGGTGCCACTGGAGGCACAAAAGGGGGCTGGATGTGCAGCACTCCCTTTACAAACGTCTGGACTTCTGGAAGAGAAGCAAATTCCTTCTGAAAGAAAGTCGAGAGGGCCGAAATCTGTACCTTAACCGAGCCTAATTTCAGGCCCATATCCACTCCTGTCTGTAGGAAGTGGAGAAAACGACCCAGATGAAAATCTTCCGTAGGTGCATTCTTGGTCTCACACCAAGACACATACTTTCGCCAGATACGGTGATAATGTTTTATCGTCACCTCCTTCCTAGCCTTTATTAAAGTAGGGATGACCTCTTCCGGAATCCCCTTTCTCTATCGTCCTAGTGGATGCTGGGGTTCCTGAAAGGACCATGGGGAATAGCGGCTCCGCAGGAGACAGGGCACAAAAAGTAAAGCTTTAGGATCAGGTGGTGTGCACTGGCTCCTCCCCCTATGACCCTCCTCCAAGCCTCAGTTAGATTTTTGTGCCCGGCCGAGAAGGGTGCAATCTAGGTGGCTCTCCTAAAGAGCTGCTTAGAAAAGTTTAGCTTAGGTTTTTTATTTTACAGTGAGTCCTGCTGGCAACAGGATCACTGCAACGAGGGACTTAGGGGAGAAGAAGTGAACTCACCTGCGTGCAGGATGGATTGGCTTCTTTGGCTACTGGACATTAGCTCCAGAGGGACGATCACAGGTACAGCCTGGATGGTCACCGGAGCCTCGCCGCCGGCCCCCTTGCAGATGCTGAAACGAGAAGAGGTCCAGAATCGGCGGCAGAAGACTCCTCAGTCTTCTTAAGGTAGCGCACAGCACTGCAGCTGTGCGCCATTTCCTCTCAGCACACTTCACACGGCAGTCACTGAGGGTGCAGGGCGCTGGGAGGGGGGCGCCCTGGGAGGCAAATGTAAACCTATTTTTGGCAAAAAAAATACCTCACATATAGCCTCCGGGGGCTATATGGAGATATTTAACCCCTGCCAGAATCCGTTAAAGAGCGGGAGACGAGGCCGCCGAAAAAGGGGCGGGGCCTATCTCCTCAGCACACAGCGCCATTTTCCCTCACAGAAAGGCTGAAGGGAAGGCTCCCAGGCTCTCCCCTGCACTGCACTACAGAAACAGGGTTAAAACAGAGAGGGGGGGCACTAATTTGGCGTTAGAAATATATAAAAAAGATGCTATAAGGGAAAACACTTATATAAGGTTGTCCCTATATAATTATAGCGTTTTTGGTGTGTGCTGGCAAACTCTCCCTCTGTCTCTCCAAAGGGCTAGTGGGTCCTGTCCTCTATCAGAGCATTCCCTGTGTGTGTGCTGTGTGTCGGTACGTGTGTGTCGACATGTATGAGGACGATGTTGGTGAGGAGGCGGAGCAAGTGCCTGTAATGGTGATGTCACTCTCTAGGGAGTCGACACCGGAATGGATGGCTTATTTAGGGAATTACGTGATAATGTCAACACGCTGCAAGGTCGGTTGACGACATGAGACGGCCGACAAACAATTAGTACCGGTCCAGACGTCTCAAAAACACCGTCAGGGGTTTTAAAAACGCCCATTTACTTTAGTCGGTCGACACAGACACAGACACGGACACTGAATCCAGTGTCGACGGTGAATAAACAAACGTATTCCTTATTAGGGCCACACGTTAAGGGCAATGAAGGAGGTGTTACATATTTCTGATACTACAAGTACCACAAAGGAGGGTATTATGTGGGATGTGAAAAAACTACCGTAGTTTTTCCTGAATCAGATAAATTAAATGAAGTGTGTGATGATGCGTGGGTTCCCCCCGATAGAAAATTATTGGCGGTATACCCTTTCCCGCCAGAAGTTAGGGCGCGTTGGGAAACACCCCTTAGGGTGGATATGGCGCTCACACGCTTATCAAAACAAGTGGCGGTACCGTCTATAGATAGGGCCGTCCTCAAGGAGCCAGCTGACAGGAGGCTGGAAAATATCATAAAAAGTATATACACACATACTGGTGTTATACTGCGACCAGCGATCGCCTCAGCCTGGATGTGCAGAGCTGGGGTGGCTTGGTCGGATTCCCTGACTAAAAATATTGATACCCTTGACAGGGACAGTATTTTATTGACTATAGAGCATTTAAGATTCCAAACGGCACAAAGGTGTATTGCCGTATAAAGGAAGAGGAGTTATTTGGGGTCGGTCCATCGGACCTGGTGGCCACGGCAACTGCTGGAAAATCCACCGTTTTTACCCTAAGTCACATCTCTGCAGAAAAAGACACCGTCTTTTCAGCCTCAGTCCTTTCGTCCCTATAAGAGTCATATCTGCCCAGGGATAGAGGAAAGGGAAGAAGACTGCAGCAGGCAGCCCATTCCCAGGAACAGAAGCATTCCACCGCTTCTGACAAGCTCTCAGCATGACGCTGAGACCGTACAGGACCCCTGGATCCTACAAGTAGTATCCCAGGGGTACAGATTGGAATGTCGAGACGTTTCCCCTTCGCAGGCTCCTGAAGTCTGCTTTACCAAGGTCTCCCTCCGACAAGGAGGCAGTATGGGAAACAATTCACAAGCTGTATTCCCAGCAGGTGATAATTAAATTACCCCTCCTACAACAAGAAAAGGGGTATTATTCCACACTATATTGTGGTACTGAAGCCAGAAGGCTAGGTGAGACCTATTCAAAATCTAAAAAAATTTGAACACTTACAAAGGTTCAAATCAAGATGGAGTCACTCAGAGCAGTGATAACGAACCAGGAAGAAGGGGACTATATGGTGTCCCGAGACATCAGGGATGCTTACCTCCATGTCCCAAATTTGCCCTTCTCACTAAGGGTACCTCAGGTTCGTGGTACAGAACTGTCACTATCAGTTTCAGACGCTGCCGTTTGGATTGTCCACGGCACCCCGGGTCTTTACCAAGGTAATGGCCGAAATTATGATTCTTCTTCGAAGAAAAGGCGTCTTAATTATCCCTTACTTGGACGATCTCCTGATAAGGGCAAAGTCCAGGGAACAGTTGGAGGTCGGAGTAGCACTATCTCGGATACTGCTACAACAGCACGGGTGGATTCTAAATATTCCAAAATCGCAGCTGATCCCGACGACAAGTCTCCTGTGCTTAGGGATGATTCTGGACACAGTCCAGAAAAAGGTTTTTCTCCCGGAAGAGAAAGCCAGGGAGTTATCCGAGCTAGTCAGGAACCTCCTAAAATCAGTGCATCATTGCACAAGGGTCCTGGTAAAAATGGTGACTTCCTACGAAGCAATTCCATTCGGCAGATTTCACGCAAGAACTTTTCAGTGGGATCTGCTGGACAAATGGTCCGGATCGCATCTTCAGATGTATCAGCGGATAACCCTATATCCAAGGACAAGGGTGTCTCTCCTGTGGTGGTTACAGAGTGCTCATCTTCTAGAGGGCCGCAGATTCGGCATTCAGGATTGGATGCTGGTGACCACGGAGGCCAGCCCGAGAGGCTGGGGAGCAGTCACACAAGGGAAAAAAAAAAATTTCCAGGGAGTGTGATCAAGTCTGGAGACTTTTCTCCACATAAATATACTGGAGCTAAGGCTAAATTTATAATGCTCTAAGCTTAGCAAGACCTCTGCTTCAAGGTCAGCCGGTATTGATCCAGTGGGAAAAACATCACGGCAGTCGCCCACGTAAATAGACAGGGCGGCACAAGAAGCAGGAGGGCAATGGCAAAAACTGCAAGGACTTTTCGCTGGGCGGAAAATCATGTGATAGCACTGTCAGCAGTGTTTCATTCCGGGAATGGAAACTGGGAAGCAGACTTCCTCAGCAGGCACGACCTCCTCCCGGCAGAGTGGAAACTTCATCGGGAAGTTTTCCACATGATTGTAAACCGTTGGGAAATACCAAAGGTGGGCATGATGGCGTCCCGTCTGAACAAAAACGGGACAGGTATTGCGCCAGGTTAAGAGACCCTCAGGCAATAGCTGTGGACGTTCTGGTAACACCGTGGGTGTACCAGTCGGTGTATGTGTTCCATCCTCTGCTTATCATACCTAAGGTACTGAGAATTATAAGACGTAGAGGAGTAAGAACTATACTCATGGCTCCGGATTGGCCAAGAAGGACTTGGTACCCGGAACTTCAAGAGATGCTCACAGAGGACTTATGGCCTCTGCCGCTAAGAAGGGACTTGTTTCAGCAAGTACCATGTCTGTTCCAAGACTTACCGCAGCTGCGTTTGACGGCATGGCGGTGGAACGCCGGATCCTAAGGGAAAAAGGCATTCCGGAAGAGGTCATTCCTACCCTGGTCAAAGCCAGAAAGGAAGTGACCGCACAACATTATCACCACATGTGGAAAAAATATGTTGCGTGGTGCGAGGCCAGAAAGGCCCCACGAAGAAATTTCAACTCGGTCGATTCCTGCATTTCCTGCAAACAGGAGTGTCTATGGGCCTCAAATTGGGGTCCATTAAGGTTCAAATTTCGGCCCTGTCGATTTTTCTTCCAGAAAGAATTGGCTTCAGTTCCTGAAGTCCAGAAGTTTGTCAAGGGAGTATTGCATATACAACCCCCTTTTGTGCCTCCAGTGGCACTGTGGGATCTCAACGTAGTTCTGGGATTCCTCAAATCACATTGGTTTAAAACCAGTCAAATCTGTGGATTTGAAGCATCTCACATGAAAAGTGATCATGCTCTTGGACCTGGCCTGGACCAGGCGAGTGTCAAATTGGTGGTTTTTTTCTCAAAAAAGCCCATATCTGTTTGTCCATTTGGACAGGGCAGAGCTGCGGACTCGTCCCCAGTTCTCTCCCTAAGGTGGTGTCAGTGTTTCACCTGAACCAGCTTATTGTGGTGCCTTGCACCTACTAGGGACTTGGAGGACTCCAAGTTGCTAGATGTTGTCAGGGCCCTGAAAATATAGGTTCCAGGACGGCTGGAGTCAGGAAAACTGACTTGCTGTTATCCTGTATGCACCCAACAAACTGGGTGCTCTTGCTTCTAAGCAGACTATTGCTAGTTTGATGTGTAATACAATTCAGCTTGCACATTTTGTGGCAGGCCTGCCACAGCCAAAATATGTAAATGCCCATTCCACAAGGAAGGTGGGCTCATCTTGGGCGGCTGCCCGAGGGGTCTCGGCTTTACAACTTTGCCGAGCGGCTATTTAGTCAGGGGCAAACACGTTTGTAAAATCCTACAAATTTGATACCCTGGCTAAGGAGGACCTGGAGTTCTCTCATTCGGTGCTGCAGAGTCATCCGCACTCTCCCGCCCGTTTGGGAGCTTTGGTATAATCCCCATGGTCCTTTCAGGAACCCCAGCATCCACTAGGACGATAGAGAAAATAAGAATTTACTTACCGATAATTCTATTTCTCGGAGTCCGTAGTGGATGCTGGGCGCCCATCCCAAGTGCGGATTATCTGCAATACTTGTACATAGTTACAAAAATTGGGTTATTATTGTTGTGAGCCATCTTTTCAGAGGCTCCGCTGTTATCATACTGTTAACTGGGTTCAGATCACAGGTTGTACAGTGTGATTGGTGTGGCTGGTATGAGTCTTACCCGGGATTCAAAATCCTTCCTTATTGTGTACGCTCGTCCGGGCACAGTATCCTAACTGAGGCTTGGAGGAGGGTCATAGGGGGAGGAGCCAGTGCACACCACCTGATCCTAAAGCTTTACTTTTTGTGCCCTGTCTCCTGCGGAGCCGCTATTCCCCATGGTCCTTTCAGGAACCCCAGCATCCACTACGGACTCCGAGAAATAGAATTATCGGTAAGTAAATTCTTATTTTTTTGCTAGAAATTCGGCGTTCAACCGCCATGCCGTCAAACGTAACCGCGGTAAGTCTTGAAATACACAGGGCCCCTGCTGCAACAGGTCTTCCCTCAGAGGAAGAGGCCAGGGGTCTCCTGTGAGCATCTCTTGTAGATCTGAGTACCAAGCCCTTCGAGGCCAGTCTGGGACAACTAGTATTGACTGTACTCTTCTTCGTCTTATGATCCTCAACACTTTCGTGATGAGAGGAAGAGGAGGGAACACGTAGACCGAGTCGAAAACCCACGGTGTTACCAGTGCGTCTACTGCTACTGCCTGAGGGTCCCGAGACCTGGCGCAATACCTCCAAAGTTTTTTGTTGAGGCGTGACGCCATCATGTCTATTTGAGGAGTTCCCCAAAGACGTGTTACGTCTGCAAAGACTTCTTGATGAAGTCCCCACTCTCCTGGATGGAGATCGTGTCTGCTGAGGAAGTCTGCTTCCCAGTTGTCCACTCCCGGAATGAAGACAGCCGACAGAGCGCTTACATGATTTTCCGCCCAGCGAAGGATCCTTGTGGCTTCCGCCATTGCGACTCTGCTTCTTGTACCGCCTTGGCGGTTCACATGAGCCACTGCTGTGACATTGTCTGATTGAATCAGAACCGGAAGGTTTCAAAGAAAACTCTCCGCTTGTCGAAGGCCGTTGTAAATGGCCCTGAGTTCCAACACATTGATGTGTAGACAGGACTCCTGGTCTGACCAAAGACCCTGAAAAGTCTTTCCCTGTGTGACCGCTCCCCATCCTCGGAGGCTCGCGTCCGTGGTAACCAGGATCCAGTCCTGAATCCCGAACCGGCG
The DNA here is from genome assembly GCF_028390025.1 of Pseudophryne corroboree. NCBI lineage: Eukaryota > Metazoa > Chordata > Amphibia > Anura > Myobatrachidae > Pseudophryne > Pseudophryne corroboree. The sequence continues at coordinate 297,204,412 of NC_086446.1, read as the reverse complement.
ACCCTCCAGCAGGTGAGCGCTCTGCAACCACCACAGGAGGGACACTCTGGTTCCTGGGGACAGAGTTATTTTCCGATGTAAATGCAGATGGGACCCGGACCACTTGTCCAGAAGGTCCCATTGAAAAGTCCTTGCATGGAACCTTCCGAAGGGAATGGCTTCGTAGGCCGCCACCATTTCCCCCAGAACTCGAGTGCATTGGTGAACTGACACCCTTTTCGGTGACTTCGGTAGATTTAGAATCCAACCGTGTTGCTGGAGCACTCTCAAAGAGAGCGCCACACTGCTCAGTAATTTCTCTCTTGATCTCGCTATTATCAGGAGATCGTCCAAGTATGGGATAATTGTGACTCCATGCTTGCGCAGGACCACCATCATTTCCGCCATTATTTTGGTGAAAATCCTCGGGGCCGTGGAAAGTCCAAACGGCAACGTCTGAAATTGGTAATGACAATCCTGTACAGCGAATCTCAGGTATTCCTGATGGGGGGCATATATGGGGACATGAAGGTATGCATCCTTTATATCCAGAGACACCATAAACTCCCCCTCCTCCATGTTGGCTATTATCGCTCTGAGTGATTCCATTTTGAATTTGAATCTTTTTATGTACAGGTTTAGGGATTTCAGATTCAAAATCGGTCTGACCGAACCGTCCGGTTTCGGGACCACAAATAGGGTTGAGTAGTAACCTCTTCCCTGCTGGTGCAGGGGAACCTTGATTATCACTTGCTGTATACACAGCGTTTGAATTGCAGCTAACACTACATCCCTTTCCGATGTGGAAGCTGGTAGGGCCGACTTGAAAAATCGGCGCGGGGGCACCTCCTCGAATTCCAGTTTGTAACCCTGTGAAACTATTTCCAACACCCAGGGATTCAGGTCCGATCTGACCCAGGCCTGTCTGAAAAGTCGAAGACGTGCCCCCACCGGTGCGGACTCCCTCAGGGGAGCTCCAGCGTCATGCTGTGGGTTTTGGAGCAGCCGGGGAGGACTTTTGTTCCTGGGCACCTGCCGAAGCAGGTGCTCTCTTGCCTCTGCCCTTACCTCTGGCGAGGAAAGAGGATCCCCGACCTCTTTTGGACTTGTGCGACCGAAAGGACTGCATCTGATAAGGTGTTGCTTTCTTTTGCTGTTGGGGAATATATGGTAAAAAATTTGATTTACCTGCTGTAGCTGTGGAAACCAGGTCCGTCAGCCCATCCCCAAACAATACATCACCCTTATAGGGTAGTACTTCCATATGTTTTTTGGAATCCGCATCATCCGTCCATTGGCGAGTCCATAAGGATCTTCTCGCGGAGATAGACATGGCATTGGCCCTAGAAGCTAGCAATCCAATGTCCCTTTGAGCATCCCTCATAAACAAGACTGCGTCTTTTATATGTGCTAGAGTTAGGAATATAGTATCCTTATCCATAGTATCAAATTGATCTGTCAGCTCATCTGTCCAAGCTGCAATTGCGCTACACACCCATGCCGACGCAATCATCGGTCTTAACACAGCACCCGTATGAGAATAAATACCCTTTAAGGTAGTTTCTTGCCTGCGATCTGCAGGGTCCTTAAGGGCCGCTGTGTCAGGAGACGGTAGCGCCACTTTCTTGGACAAGCGCGTCAGGGCCTTGTCCACAGTGGGGGGTAATTCCCAAATCTCCCTGTCCTGCTTAGGGAAAGGGTATGCCATAAAAATTCTTTTGGGGATCTGCGGTCTTTTATCCGGAGTCTCCCAAGCTTTTCCAAAGAACTCATTTAATTCATGAGATGTGGGAAAATTAATAATCTGTTTCTTTTCCTTAAACATGTGTACCCTTGTGTTGGGGACCGAGGGTTCATCCACAATGTGCAACACATCCCTTATTGCCACAATCATACACTGAATAGTTTTAGTCACCCTAGGGTGCAATTTTACTTCGTCATAGTCGACACTGGAATCAGAATCCGTGTCGGTAGTAGTGTTTTGTGTTAAGGAACGCTTTTGAGACCCCGACGGGCCCTGTGAGTCGGTCCAATCTGAGGATTGACCGCCTGATGTCCCCCCTAAACCAGCCTTATCAAGCCTTTTATGTAAAGATGTCACACTTGCATGCAACGTATGCCACATGTCCATCAAATCTGGAGTCGGCACAACCGACGGGGACACACCACTCATTTGCTCCACCTCCTCCTTGGAGAAGCCTTCCGCCTCAGATATGTCGACACACACGTACCGACACCTCACACACACAGGGAGTTACCTATAAGGGGACAAAACCCCAACCAGGCCCTTAGGAGAGACAGAGAGATAGAGTATGCCAGCACACACCCAGCGCTTAAAAACACTGGAATATATGACCAGATAGCGCTGTTATATGTTTATAATTGTAATCTCCACTCACTGCGTCGCCAAAGTGCCCCCCTCCTCCTTTTTCCAACCTGTGAAGCTCAGCAGGGGAGAGAACAGGGAGCCAGCGTTTTCTCATCCAGCCTCTGTGGAGAAAATGGCGCTGGTTAGTGCTGAGGATCAAGCCCCGTCCACCCGACGGCGGGCTTCGGTCCCATCATCATATACTAATAAAATGGCGGGGGTCCGCGGATTTACTGTCCCACAGCCTAATCCATCGTATTTATGGCCAAATTGAGGTTTATTGCTGCCCAGGGCGCCCCCCCCCTGCGCCCTGCACCCTTCAGTGCCTGCTTGTGTGTGTGTGACTGGGAGCAATGGCGCGCAGCTTACCGCTGCGCGCTTACCTCATGAAGATCTGATGTCTTCTGCCGCCTGAAGTCTTTTCCTCAATACTCACCCGGCTTCTATCTTCGGCATCTGTGAGGAGGACGGCGGCGCGGCTCTGGGACGAACCCCAGGTGAGACCTGTGTTCCGACTCCCTCTGGAGCTAATGGTGTCCAGTAGCTTAGAAACAGTGCCCAACTTTACAAGCCAGCTCTGCTTCTCTCTCCTCGGTCCCACGATGCAGGGAGCCTGTTGCCAACAGGACTCCCTGAAAATAAAAAACCTAACAAAATTATTTTTCCACAGAAAACTCTAGAGAGCTCTCTGCAGTGCACCCATTCTCCTCTGGGCACAAGATCTAACTGAGGTCTGGAGGAGGGGCATAGAGGGAGGAGCCAGTGCACACCCATAGTCAAAATTCTTTTTAGGTGCCCTATCTCCTGCGGAGCCCGTCTATACCCCATGGTCCTTACGGAGTCCCTAGCATCCTCTAGGACGTAAGAGAAAGGATTTTTAATTATTTACATTTGCAGAACAAATAATTCTGTGACACAATCTTGGAGGTCAGCAACTGCATGGTGTCAGTCACCTGAGTAATTCATTATAAACAAAGGGGTGACTCCCCAAATAAGTGCCCCATCTTACAGATTTATGTTGACCTGTGTTACTTTAAAGCATTTTCTGAAAGCATTTTATGTTTAATTACTTTTTAATACCAGTATTTGTATGTATTGAATTGATAGAAACAAGTGTTCCAGTTGGCCTAAATAGGTTTTACTTAATACTGAATGCAGTTAGAGTTGCATAATTCATTTGCATAAAGTTGCTCATACTTTTCCAGTATCAATAGTAATATTGTATCTTGAACTGCTTGCATGTCTGTCATTGATCAGTATCATTGATCCAGGTAACCTTCAGTTGTTCCCGTTAAAGAATACTACCAGACATAGAGTTCCAGTGCAGTGGCGGAACTAGCGAGTGGTGGGCCCAGGTGCAACAACTTGCTTTGGGCCCCCAAACTCCAACCCCAAACCATGGTCTTTTTGTGCGCTGAAGGCTTGGCCCAAAAAATGGCGTTGCCTTGCAGGGAAGAGAGCAAGTCCTAGCAGCACACAGGGTGTCAGTATTATTCATGTACACTTCAAAATAGATTTCAATCAAATCAGTATAATCCTGATTTGACTGAAAACTATTTTGCATTGTACATAAATAATACTGATACCCTGTATAGAGTGTTAGCTGTGTACATAAGGAATGGGTCAGAAGGCACTGGAGAAGTGTAAATGGGTTGGCCTTAGATTCTGTAGGCTCTTTACTTACCTGGGCACACACCAGAGCTGCAGCAATTCCTGTCCTCCCTGATTTTTTCGCGCTGGTTATAAGATTGTGACGTCAGATCCTGGTTTTGGTGTCAAGTGAAGGACCACTTCAGATAGGAAGTACAAGGGACTCTGAGAAATGTGGAGAGGAGAGGGAACCATATACTACAGCCAGCATTAGTGACCGATATATACTACAGACAGCATTAGTGACCAATATATACTACAGACAGCACTAGTGACTCCATATACTACAGACAGCACTAGTGACTCCCATATACTACAGACAGCATTAGTGATGCCATATACTACAGGCAGCACTAGTGACCACCATATACTACAGACAGCACTAGTGACCACCATATACTAAACACAGCATTAGTGACCCCCATATACTACAGACAGCATTACACTCCTAATTACATCCCTCAGTCTCATAAATAATAAATTTTATATATATATATATATATATATAGATCAAAGAGAAGTATTCGGCACTCCAGTACTGTAAAGAAAAACAGCCTGCTCCGGTGCCCTGCTTGCAGATAGCAGATAATGGGAAACAACAGTAGCCGGCACTCGTGGAGACTCAGACAATAACTTGACACAGCACAGCAGCTATAGCTGCTGTGCTGTGTCAAGTTATTGTCTGAGTCTCCACGAGTGCCAGCTACTGTTGTTTCCCATTATATATATATATATATATATATATATATATATAAAGCTAATGGGGGTAATTCAGACTTGATCGTAGCAGCAAATTTGTTAGCAGTTGGTCAAAACCATGTGCACTGCAGGGGGGCAGATATAATATGTGCAGAGAGAGTTAGATTTGGGTGGAGTGTATTCAAACTGTATTCAAACTGAAATCTAAATAGCAGTGTAAAAATAAAGTAGCCAGTATTTACTCTGCACAGAAACAAAATAACCCACCCAAAATCTAACTCTCTCTGCACATGTTATATCTGCCCCACCTGCAGTGCAAATGGTTTTGGCCAACTGCTAACAAATTTGCTGCTACTATCAGGTCTGAATTACCCCCAATCTCTGGCATTCCACAAAGATTATAAAGCCCAGGTGCACATTTTAGGATCACAAGAGACCCCCCCTCCCGGACACAGTAAAGTAGCGCCACTCTATGAACTTAAGTAATGTATAACAACACCACACTAAATGTCTCCAATGTTTCAAGAAGTAATAAACATCTGAAGAGTTGGAGACATCTAGTCTGGCGTTGTTATACCTTATTTAAGTTCATGGACCAAAAACAAGGTGAACCAAGAAGCAGTTGCTTAGTTGGGCGCACAAACAAAATTTAGAATTAATTCATATGCATAATAAAACTTAGCTTTTATTGCTTATTCCATCTAAAAGAGCCCCCTTTTCTGGGGAACATACAGCAAAAAATAGAGGTTAAAATATTTGACACATACAAACAAATAGGTGAAAAAGATCGAAATATGTGAGTTCAGATAGAATTAAAAAGCGGTACCCCCACTGATAACTCCTGCAAGGTGGATTATTTAGAATTATATTAGAGCCACTGAGAATTCTGTACTGTGTTAGGTCTCCTAATCTCCTAAATACGTGAGATCTTAATGTGGAGAAAGCAAGTTGCACATAGTCACATTGTAACCATAATTGTAATCATTACTGTTCTCATTGGTGACCTTTGAGAGAATGTAACAACCTGTTCATTCGTTCTTGTGACTTGGAAACGGCATTAGTTACAATTATGTTCTCAGACTAGCTGGGTATATTATAATGTAACTCCAATACAACAGTATCTCTCCCGCAGTTGTCCCTTAATAAGTATCAATTGATTATATTGGACATACTGTGGAATGATTCCAAAGCAGGAATATCTCCCCTGCAATATTGTTATCACTGGTCTATGGGGGTCATTCCGAGTGGTTCGCTCGTTGCCAATTTTCGCAACGGAATGATTAAGGCAAAAATGCGCATGCGCATGGTACGCAGTGCGCATGCATTAAGTATTGTAGCACAAAACTTAGTAGATTTACTCACGTCCGAACGAAGAATTTCTGTTGCAGTGATTGGAGTGTGATTGACAGGAAGTGGGTGTTTCTGGGTGGAAACTGACCGTTTTCTGGGAGTGTGCGGAAAAACGCAGGTGTGCCAGAATAAAATGCGGGAGTGTCTGGAGAAACGGGGGAGTGGCTGGCCGAACGCAGGGCGTGTTTGTGACGTCAAACCAGGAACAAAACGGGCTGAGCTGATCGCAGTGTAGGAGTAAGTCTCGAGCTACTCAGAAACTGCTAAGAATTTTCTACTCGCAATTCTGCTAATCTTTCGTTCGCAATTCTGCTAAGCTAATATACACTCCCAGAGGGCGGCGGCCTAGCGTGTGCAATGCTGCTAAAATCTGCTAGCGAGCGAACAACTCGGAATGAGGGCCTATATCCATATAGTTTCCACCCAGATTGCTCCATCAGTTAATTGATAAGAGGAATCATGTGTATAAAATTATATAGTTCAAACAATGAGAGAATAAGTGTCAATTGAAAGTATCAGATTGAGACTAGAATATATTCTAGTTATGGGATCAGGAGGATGGTATTTCTATCTAACACAATTCTTTATATTATTGTATACACACTGTATTTCACATGTGGTTGAATCCACTTGTTTGTAGGGGGAATAATGTTTGCAATTGCCATTGGTCAGCTAGCGACAGTGATGATATGGTGTGTTGTAAGTTACAACACACCATATCATCACTGTCGCTAGCTGACCAATGGCAATTGCAAACATTATTCCCCCTACAAACAAGTGGATTCAACCACATGTGAAATACAGTGTGTATACAATAATATAAAGAATTGTGTTAGATAGAAATACCATCCTCCTGATCCCATAACTAGAATATATTCTAGTCTCAATCTGATACTTGTAACAATATAAAATTGCCAAACAGAATATAATTATAGCAATCAATGCACTGATTAGATGTATCCCATATGTTTGCCCCAATGTTCATATAGTCTTGGACTTATAATGGCTGTGCAATGCGGTTATTCAGGACAACATCATACACTGTGGATGTTCACATTAACCATTAGAGAGATTACACCTTGACAAAACACAGTTATTCCCCTACTACTCTCAGGGCTAATCAATGGAGACCGCTACTGACACTTGTTCTTTGCTTTGCATAACATCAATATTAGCAGGTGTTAGTGCAGGTCTAATGAACTTTCATTTTTATCTATTTATACACCATTGCATAAAACAGTAAAGGAGAGGGGCCCCTCTCCTTTACTGTTAGTTATTAGTCTGTCATATTTTCTGTCACTGTATTTTTCATTTAGTCTCTTGCCTGTGTGAGTGTGTGTGTGTGTGTGTGTGTGTGTGTGTGTGTGTGTGTGTGTGTGTGTATGTGTGTGTGTGTGTGTGTGTGTGTGTGTGTGTGTGTGTGTGTGTGCGCGCGCTGTGTAGAGATAACGGATGAGTGTTTTTTGTTTGTGTTTAATTTTTAGTGTTCAGTGTTGTTTGTCCTAAGCATGTCACATTCTGAGTTTAGTGAGGTGGAGGAGGTTAGTGAGGTGGAGGAGGTTAGTGAGGTTGGTGAGGAGGAGGAGGTTAGTAAGGTGGAGGAGGGTAGTGAGGGGGGTGAGGTGGAGGAGGTTAGTGAGGTTAGTGAGGTGGAGGAGGGTAGTGAGGGGGGTGAGGTGGAGGAGGTTAGTGAGGTGGAGGAGGGTAGTGAGGGGGTGAGGTGGAAGAGGTGGCAGAGAAAGCACCTGAGTCCTTTAGTGATAGCGATGTGGCTCCGCAGCCACGTACCAGGACCATAACAGGGTGCAATGTAAAGTTCCCTTTTGCAGAGAATGTTGCCCTGGTGCGGGTGAGTATAAAATACCATTGCCAGCTTTTTGGTCCTGATGCAGCTAAGGTGTCATCCCGCAAAAAAAGCACTCATGTGGAAGAAGGTGTTAGATGCTGTGAACAGTGAGGGCCTGGTGATGCGAACAGAAGAGACCTGCAGAAAGCGCTTCTACGACATTAAGTGTTGTGTGAAAGCCAAAATGGTGAAGGAGGCCAAGTCAGCACGTCAAACAGGAGGAGGGCGGCCTTTTATTGCCACTTATTTGGAATATGAGGAGCCCCTGCAAACCTAGTTTCTCCGGAGGTAGTGAGGGGGACTTATGTCCGGGACTAAGATCGCCCCAAGGAGGCTGGTAAGATTTGATTATTAATATATTAATTTAGAATATGCAGTAATATTTACATTGTATGTACTGTTTTTTTAGTGTGCACTTTTAAATGTTTTTGGCAGTAAGAATGTTGCCTGATTTAATCTTCTAATTTACCATTGTGTATGCTGTCAGCACAGAAATGTATGTTTTGTGTTTTTTTCCCCATCATAAATTAAACAATTATATTGTTGTGAGAGTTTCAAATATTTGACATGGCTTTTGTAGTAGATTCATACACACCAATATTTATTATGTTATGTGGGTATTGTGCATAAATAGTTTTCCTAGCATACTGGGTTTATTTCAGCATTGTATTTAAGTCAAATAAAAGAGAGGTGTTGATTTGTGTAATACATGGTTATGGTCATTTGTTTAATTAATAATATCCATTATTTATATGGCGCCACATGGGATCCCCTATGACCAATTACAGAATAAACAAATATGCCAAACATGAAGACAGTGTCTTACAGTTCAATACAATATCGAACAAGTACAGGGTATATAAACATAGCTGCGTCAGTAAACAGCACAGAAATAAGTATCAGAGTAGCAAAAACTGAAGGATTTGGTGCCATCAAAGAGAGTATTGTAAAGAAGGTAAGTTAAGAAAGAGATGTAAAAGCACATGAGGGAAGAGGACCCTGCTCGTGAGAGCTTACATTCGAAATTATGTTATGCAAGTATTAAAAGTTTTTTGTTTTGTTTTGTTATTTGTTGTTTTGAGAAACTTAAATTCTACAATATGGCTAACATCAGCTTAGGAGTAATGTGTTGAAGGTTTTTTTTTTTAATTTTCGTATTTTAAAAAAAATGCTTCCTATTCTTTTTCAGTCTCAAAAAAGTCACAAAGACCTTCTGGCCCTGGGTCCACTCCTAGTGAAGCAGAGGATGCTGTTGATGCTGGTAAGTACATTAGCATTGGGTATGTTTTCACATCAGTTTTGACCCAATAATTATTAAAAAAACTTTTTAAAGGACCATCCACACACGTATTGCCACTGCAGAAGCGCAGTCTGGGTGTGTCTTCCAGACCGCACACGAGCCTCCACCATGTTGACGCATATCGCAGGTTTCAGACATGCCACCACAGCAACTCCTCGACAGTCCGCCGCCCTGGTCACTGCTTTCGCCACACCTGCCTGGTGAGTTGATTTACACCAGAGGCGGCCAAAACTTCGATCGCGATCTACTGGTAGATCGCGGAGCTCTCACCGGTAGATCGCGATCCAAGTGTAACCTGCTGCCTCTGCCCGGAGCGTTCCCAATGACTCCTCGTGTAAAAAGGGTGAAGTTCGGGGGGGTTTGGTTTCCGAGAAACCGAACCCGCTCATCACTAGTGTATATAGGATATGGCCAGCCCCGGGTGCATAGTTTGCTTGCCTCCTAGCTCAACTCGCGCCTGTGTTGCAGGGTCTGCTCATCTGTGCCCCCCTTACGGCTGGAGCCCGGCGGCAAATTACTCATTTGCCTCCGGGACTTCTGCCACTGCATCCTCCACCTGAACTTATGTACCACTTGTATCCATGCATTAGCAGAGAGTGAGGGATGAGGCACAATGCAGGCATATGGGGAAAAGGGCAGATAGTGAGTCAGGGATGCCATTAGAAATTGAGGGGCTCGGGACTGCCTCCCCAAAACCCACACCCTCCCTCCCCTTGCTCCATTCACTCACCTGCCTCCTTCACTGGTCATCAGTCCTGGCGTGCCTGGTGAAGCCTACACATTCAGGATCCACCGGCACCACTTGTTACAGCCGGCGCACCAGCAGTTTTTGTTTTGGTGTACAGTTTGATTCTATCCCAGTGTGCCACCTCTCTCCTCAGGGTCTGTTTAATATCAGGGTCTATTTAATAAACAAATAGACATGTCTCCAGCATTTTTGCTGTAGAAAGACAATTTTCTCTGACGTCCTAGTGGATGCTGGGAACTCCGTAAGGACCATGGGGAATAGATGGGCTCCGCAGGAGACTGGGCACTCTAAAAGAAAGATTAGGTACTATCTGGTGTGCACTGGCTCCTCCCACTATGACCCTCCTCCAGACCTCAGTTAGATTTCTGTGCCCGGCCAAGCTGGATGCACACTAGGGGCTCTCCTGAGCTCCTAGAAAGAAAGTTTATTTTAGGTTTTTTATTTTACAGTGAGACCTGCTGGCAACAGGCTCACTGCATCAAGGGACTAAGGGGAGAAGAAGCGAACCTACCTGCTTGCAGCTAGCTTGGGCTTCTTAGGCTACTGGACACCATTAGCTCCAGAGGGATCGACCGCATGGAACTGGCCTTGGTGTTCGTTCCCGGAGCCGCGCTGCCGTCCTCCTTACAGAGCCAGAAGCAAGAAGAGGTCCGGAAAATCGGCGGCAGAAGACTTCGGTCTTCACCAAGGTAGCGCAGAGCACTGCAGCTGTGCGCCATTGCTCCTCATGCACACTTCACACTCCGGTCACTGAGGGTGCAGGGTGCTGGGGGGGGCGCCCTGAGGGCAATATATGACACCTTGGCTGGCAAATCTACATCATATATAGTCCTAGAGGCTATATAGATGTAAAATTACCCCTGCCAGTATTCCAGAAAAAGCGGGAGAAAGTCAGTTGAAAAATGGGCGGGGCTTCTCCCTCAGCACACTGGCGCCATTTTCTCTTCACAGTGCAGCTGGAAGACAGCTCCCCAGGCTCTCCCCTGTAGTTTTCAGGCTCAAAGGGTTAAAAAGAGAGGAGGGGCACAAAATTTAGGCGCAATATTGTATATACAAGCAGCTATTGGGAAAAATTCACTCAATATAGTGTTAATCCCAAAATTATATAGCGCTCTGGTGTGTGCTGGCATACTCTCTCTCTGTCTCCCCAAAGGGCTGTGTGGGGTCCTGTCCTCAGTCAGAGCATTCCCTGTGTGTGTGTGCGGTGTGTCGGTACGGCTGTGTCGACACGTTTGATGAGGAGGCTTATGTGATGGCAGAGCAGATGCCGATAAATGTGATGTCGCCCCCTGTGGGGCCGACACCAGAGTGGATGGATAGGTGGAAGGTATAAACCGACAGTGTCAACTCCTTACATAAAAGGCTGGATGACGTAACAGCTATGGGACAGCCGGCTTCTCAGCCCGCGCCTGCCCAGGCGTCTCAAAGGCCATCAGGGGCTCAAAAACGCCCGCTCCCTCAGATGGCAGACACAGATGTCGACACGGAGTCTGACTCCAGTGTCGACGAGGTTGAGACATATACACAATCCACTAGGAACATCCGTTACATGATCCCGGCAATAAAAAATGTGTTACACATTTCTGACATTAACCCAAGTACCACTAAAAAAGGGTTTTATGTTTGGGGAGAAAAAGCAGGCAGTGTTTTGTTCCCCCATCAAATGAGTGAATGAAGTGTGAAAAAGCGTGGGTTCCCCCGATAAGAAACTGGTAATTTCTAAAAAATTTACTGATGGCGTACCCTTTCCTGCCAGAGGATAAGTTACGCTGGGAGATATCCCCTAGGGTGGATAAGGCGCTCACACGTTTGTCAAAAAAGGTGGCACTGCCGTCTTAGGATACGGCCACTTTGAAGGTACCTGCTGATAAAAAGCAGGAGGCTATCCTGAAGTCTGTATTTACACACTCAGGTACTAGACTGAGACCTGCAGATAGTGCTGCTGCAGCGTGGTCTGTAACCCTGTCAAACAGGGATACTATTTTGCGACCATAAGACGTCGTCTTATATATGAGGGATGCACAGAGGGATATTTTGCCGGCTGGCATCCAGAATTAATGCAATGTCCATTCTGTCAGGAGGGTATTAGAGACCCGACACTGGACAGGTGATGCTGACTTTAAAAGGCACATAGAGCCTTATAAAGGTGAGGAATTGTTTGGGGATGGTCTCTGGGACCTCGTATCCACAGCAACAGCTGGGAAGAAAATTTTTTACCTCAGGTTTCCTCACAGCCTAAGAAAGCACTGTATTATCAGGTACAGTCCTTTCGGCTTCAGAAAAGCAAGCGGGTCAAAGGCGCTTCCTTTCTGCACAGAGACGAGGGAAGAGGGAAAAAGCTGCACCAGTCAGCCAGTTCCCAGAATCAAAATTCTTCCCCCGCTTCCTCTGAGTCCACCGCATGATGCGGGGGCTCCACAGGCGTAGCCAGGTACGGTGGGGGGCCGCCTCAAAAATTTCAGCGATCAGTGGGCTCGCTCACAGGTGGATCCCTGGATCCTTCAAGTAGTATCTCAGGGGTACAAGCTGGAATTCGAGGCGTCTCCCCCCCGCCGTTTCCTCAAATCTGCCTTGCCGACAACTCCCTCAGGCAGGGAGGCTGTGCTAGAGGCAATTCACAAGCTGTATTCCCAGCAGGTGATAGTCAAGGTGCCCCTACTTCAACAAGGACGGGGTTACTATTCCACACTGTATGTGGTACCGAAACCGGACGGTTCGGTGAGACCCATTTTAAATGTGAAATCCTTGAACAAATACATAAAAAAATTCAAGTTCAAGATGGAATCGCTCAGGGCGGTTATTGCAAGCCTGGAGGAGGGGGATTACATGGTATCCCTGGACATCAAGGATGCTTACCTACATGTCCCCATTTACCATCCTCACCAGGAGTACCTCAGATTTGTGGTACAGGATTGCCATTACTAATTCCAAACACTGCCGTTTGGACTGTCCACGGCACCGAGGGTCTTTACCAAGGTGATGGCAGAAATGATGATACTCCTTCGAAAAAAGGGAGTTTTAATTATCCCGTACTTGGACGATCTCCTTATAAAGGCGAGGTCCAAGGAGCAGTTGTTGGTCGGAGTAGCACTATCTCGGGAAGTGCTACAACAGCACGGATGGATTCTATACATTCCAAAGTCACAGCTAGTTCCTACCACACGCCTACTGTTCCTGGGGATGGTTCTGGACACAGAACAGAAAAAAGTGTTTCTCCCGCAGGAGAAAGCCAAGGAGCTGTCATCTCTAGTCAGAGACCTCCTGAAACCAAAACAGGTATCGGTGCATCACTGCACACGAGTCCTGGGAAAAATGGTAGCTTGTTACGAAGCAAAATTCCATTCGGCAGGTTCCATGCAAGAACCTTTCAGTGGGACCTCTTGGACAAGTGGTCGGGATCGCATCTTCAGATGCATCGGCTGATAACCCTGTCTCCAAGGACCAGGGTATCTCTACTGTGGTGGCTGCAGAGTGCTCATCTTCAAGAGGGCCGCAGATTCGGCATACAGGACTGGGTCCTGGTAACCACGGATGCCAGCCTTCGAGGCTGGGGGGCAGTCACACAGGGAAGAAATTTCCAAGGACTTTGGTCAAGTCAGGAGTCATCCCTACACATAAATATTCTGGAACTGAGGGCCATTTACAATGCCCTAAGTCTGGCAAGGCCTCTGCTTCAAAACCAGCCTGTCACGATCGGGTATCTGGACGCCATTTCTTACCCATCAGATGCCTCCTAAGGCTGGCTCAGCGCTCCAGGACCGGATCCCATCTGTTATCCTGATGTGCATATTCCCGCATCCTCTCCTGTCTCTCTGGACGCTGTCACAGTAACGCCTTATACATCTGGCATGGCGTCTCCCGCGGCCTCCGCCGCCGTTCCTGAGCTTCTGCATTCAGAGTGGCGATTACGTCAGCCGCGGCCTCCGCTGTGTCCGCGTGGTTGGATGTGCACCTGTCAGCCTGGCGTCTCCTGTCTCCGGTGGCTGGCGCCGCCATTACTGTTTTCCAGACCACATGGATTATAAACCAAACTTCCCTCCAAGTGTCTGCATGGGCGCAGCCATCTTGGATTCTGTCATCTGATCATATTCACCAATCTGCTGTCTGTGTTATTAATTTGCATAATTGCCTAGCCAATGCCTTCCTTGCTGCAGGTATAAATAGGTTCTGCCTGAGCAAGGAAGGCGTCAGTGCTTTGGTTGTCAAACCTAGTTCCAGTTTGTCTCTCTCCTGTGAATGTCTTCCAGGTTCCAGCTCCTGTCTCCAGACTTCTGCTATAGAGACCCGCACCAGCATTCCATCTGCGGTGTAGCCTGACTCTCCGATCCATTCTGGACTCACCTGTTTCCAGCTACAACATCACCTGCTTCCAGCTCAGCTTCCAGCAGTGTACAGCTTCTCTTAAAGGGCCGGTGTCCTTTCTGCAGTTTACCACTCTCCACCGATATTATTATTTCTCCGCTCTCAAATTCTACATTTCATCTATATTGCATCGCTCTCAAGCTTTATCTATTATTTAACTGGTTCCAGCCAGTATCCACTCCGTGCCAACATCTGTCTGGTTCTAACCAGTACCCACAGCAGCATTTTATCTACAGCAGTCCAGCTTTCCCTGGAACACCAGCTGGTATGACCCTGGGCTTTCCTCATTGCTACAGTTGAGCCTGGTAAGGACTTTCCAACTTGCAGATAATAAGAACTGTCTCATACCACCAGAGCTCTGTGGCCCCTGCCACCCTGTAGTACCCAGGAACTGTATTATTATTTCTCTGCTGATTTTTATGTTTCTTTTTACTGCTACTGTGATGCATGGAGTTTGTCATAAATAAATATCATTGACTTTTACTCAAGTTGTCGTGGTCACGCCTTCGGGCGGTTTCTCTTCATGTTACTTACATGTCCAGGGGTCTGATACAACCTCCCAGGTTCCGGTACATCTCAGCCCCTACAACTGAGGCTGCCTTCCGTCAGCTCAGGCCCTCAGTTGTGACAGTAAGCACTGACCAAATGAATCCAGCCGGAGACCAGGATCAAGCGGCCAGGCCGATGCAAGAACTGGCAGCCCGACTTGAACATCAGGAGGCTGCACAGGGCCACATCATCCGCTGTCTCCAGGATCTCTCTACTCGGCTGGATGGGATTCAGACAACTCTCCGTGGATCAGACGCGTCCGGTGCGTCAACCACAGTAACTCCAGGTATAACCCCATCCACCTTACCCGTTTCTGCTCCACGTCTTCATCTTCCAACGCCAGCAAAATTTGACGGTTCTCCAAGATTCTGCAGGGGATTTCTCAACCAGTGTGAGATTCAGTTTGAGCTACAACCTGGCAATTTTCCCAGTGACCGTTCAAAAATTGCCTACATCATCTCTCTTCTCAGTGGCTCAGCCCTTGATTGGGCATCACCGTTATGGGAGAGGTCCGACACCCTGCTATCTTCTTACACTGCATTCGTGTCAACATTCAGGCGCATCTTCGACGAGCCAGGCCGGGTAACTTCAGCTTCGTCTGAGATTCTCCGTTTACGCCAGGGATCACGTACTGTAGGACAATATCTTATACAGTTCCAGATCCTGGCATCCGAACTGGCATGGAACGACGAGGCCCTGTATGCTGCATTCTGGCATGGTTTATCTGAGTGTATTAAAGACGAGTTAGCTACCAGAGACTTACCCTCCAAGTTAGATGAGCTAATCTCACTTTGTACAAAAGTTGACTTACGTTTCAGAGAGAGAGCAACTGAGCGTGGAAGATCATCGGCTCCAAAATCTTCTGCTCCTCCTCCTCGCCAACTGTCACCAACTAAAGATGAGCTCATGCAAATTGGCCGTTCCCGTTTAACTCCTGCTGAGCGCCGAAGACGTCTCTCCGAGTCTCTCTGTCTTTATTGTGCAGCTCCGTCTCACACCATTAATGCTTGTCCCAAACGTCCGGGACTCCAGACCCTAGCTCGCCAAGGAGAGGGCCGGCTAGGAGTAATGATCTCCTCTCCATCCCCTCAAGATTGTAATCTCCCAGTCTCGCTTCAAGTTGCTCAACGTTATCAGAACGTCATTGCCCTCCTTGATTCCGGAGCAGCTGGGAACTTTATTACCGAAGCCTATGTTAAACGGTGGTCCCTACCCACCGAGAGACTTCCTTCCTCCTTTTCCTTAACTGCCGTGGATGGCAGTAAAATTTTTGATACAGTTATTGCTCTAAGGACTCTACCAGTTCGTCTGAGAGTGGGAGTTCTTCATTCCGAACTTATTTCACTTTTAGTGATTCCAAGAGCCACACATCCTGTGGTCCTGGGCCTTCCATGGCTCTGTCTTCACAATCCTACAATTGATTGGACGACTACGCAAATCCTGGCATGGGGTCCCTCCTGTGCTGAGACATGTTTGTTTAAAGTGTTGCCTGTCTGTTCTTCCTCCCCCAGGTCGTCTGATGTTCCACCTCCTCCATATCAAGATTTCACGGATGTGTTCAGTAAGGCTTCTGCTGATATCCTTCCTCCTCATAGAGAATGGGACTGCCCGATTGATCTCGTTCCAGGGAAGGTTCCACCTCGAGGCCGAACTTATCCGTTGTCTCTGCCCGAGACGCATTCTATGGAGGAATACATTAAAGAGAACCTAGCAAAGGGGTTCATTCGACCTTCTTCTTCTCCAGCCGGCGCAGGCTTCTTTTTTGTAAAAAAGAAAGATGGTGGTCTGCGGCCGTGCATCGACTACAGAGGTTTGAACGACATTACCATCAAGAACCGCTATCCTTTACCCCTGATTACTGAGCTCTTTGACAGAGTTAGCGGAGCTACCATCTTTACAAAGCTGGACTTGAGAGGTGCATACAATCTCATCCGGATCCGTGAGGGTGACGAGTGGAAGACCGCATTTAACACCCGTGACGGACATTATGAGTACCTCGTCATGCCCTTCGGATTGAGCAATGCTCCAGCTGTCTTCCAGCATTTCGTCAATGAGATCTTCAGAGACATTCTATACCGTCATGTCGTGGTCTATCTAGATGATATCCTCATTTTTGCCAACAATTTAGAGGAACATCGTTTTTGGGTAAAGGAGGTTCTGTCCCGTCTCCGTGTCAATCATCTCTATTGCAAATTAGAGAAATGCGTCTTTGAAGTCAAGTCCATTCCGTTTCTAGGGTACATTGTGTCCGGTTCCGGACTAGAGATGGATCCTGAGAAACTACAAGCAATCCAGAATTGGCCGGTACCCTTAACCCTCAAAGGGGTCCAGAGGTTCTTAGGGTTCGCCAATTATTACCGAAAGTTTATACGAGACTTTTCCACCATTGTGGCGCCTATTACTGCTTTCACCAAGAAGGGTGCTAACCCGTCCAAGTGGTCTGAAGAAGCCATGCAAGCTTTTCATCTTTTAAAACAGAGGTTCATCTCTGCGCCTGTCCTGAAACAGCCTGACATCGACTCTCCTTTCATCTTAGAGGTGGATGCCTCCTCCGTTGGAGTAGGAGCGGTGTTATCTCAGAGGGCTAAAGATGGCCATTTACATCCTTGCAGTTTCTTCTCACGGAAGTTCTCCCCAGCGGAACGCAACTATGCCATTGGCGACCAGGAGTTGCTAGCCATCAAGCTCGCTCTAGAGGAGTGGAGATATCTGTTGGAGGGAGCCTCTCATTCAATCACCATACTTACAGACCACAAGAACCTTCTATATCTGAAAGGCGCACAATGTCTCAACCCTCGTCAGGCCAGATGGGCACTTTTCTTTTCCAGGTTCGACTTTAAACTCCAGTTCTGTCCGGGCTCTCAGAATCGCAAGGCCGATGCCCTTTCCCGCTCATGGGAGCAAGAAAATGAGTCAGTCTTCAGACAAGCATCCTATTATAAATCCGTTGGCATTCTCCACGGTAGGGATGGACTCTACGCCCCCATCAGGGAAAAGTTTTGTGAAGCCGACACTAAGGAAGAAGCTCATGTATTGGGCCCATGCTTCCCGCTTTGCCGGACATACAGGTATCCAAAAAACCCTGGAGTTTATCTCTAGGTCCTATTGGTGGCCAACTCTGAAAAAGGACGTTTTGGAGTTTATTGCATCTTGCCCAAAGTGTGCTCAACATAAAGTATCCCGCCAGTCGCCTGCGGGGCAACTGGTTCCACTATCTGTTCCCCGTCGACCATGGACCCATTTGTCGATGGATTTTATTACTGATTTGCCCATGTGCAACAAGTTCAATACCATCTGGGTGGTAGTTGACCGGTTCACCAAGATGGCACACTTCATTCCTCTCACCGGTCTTCCGTCAGCTTCCAAGTTGGCTCAAGTATTCATACAAGAGATCTTCCGACTCCACGGTCTTCCAGAAGAAATTATCTCAGATCGAGGAGTTCAATTCACAGCCAAATTCTGGCGAAGTTTATGTCAAGTCCTCCAAGTCAAGCTAAAGTTTTCCACGGCTTACCATCCTCAGACCAATGGTCAAACTGAGAGGGTGAATCAGGACTTGGAGTCCTTCCTCCGCATCTATGTGTCCTCCTCTCAAGATGACTGGGTTCAATTACTTCCCTGGGCCGAGTTCTGTCATAACAACCAGTATCATTCTTCATCTTCTTCAACACCATTCTTCACCAACTTTGGATTCCACCCTAAAGTCCCTGAGTTCCAACCGCTTCCAGCAACTTCTGTTCCCGCAGTGGATATCACCTTGCATCAGTTTGCCAATATCTGGAAGAGCATACGATCAGCTCTGCTCAAGGCATCGTTCAGGTACAAGAAGTTTGCGGATAAGAAGCGTCGAGCAGTTCCTGCTCTCAAGGTGGGTGATCGGGTATGGTTATCCACGAAGAATTTGAGGTTGAGAGTTCCCAGTATGAAGTTTGCACCTCGCTTCATCGGTCCTTTCAAAATTGATCAAGTCATCAATCCTGTTGCTTACAGACTCCAGTTACCTCCTTTCTTAAAAATACCCAGGACATTCCATGTTTCCCTGTTGAAACCGTTAATCTTGAATCGGTTTCATTCCTCACTTCCTCCAACTCCGAAAGTCCAAACTCAACGAGGCGTTGAGTATGAAGTGGCCAAGATCCTGGACTCACGTCACCATTACGGTCAACTTCAGTATCTTATTGACTGGAAGGGTTATGGCCCTGAGGAACGTTCATGGACCAATGCTTCTGATGTCCATGCTCCTGCCTTGGTCCGGAGATTCCATTCCAAGTTTCCTCAAAAGCCAAAGAAGTGTCCTGGGGCCACTCCTAAAGGGGGGGGTGCTGTCACGATCCGGGTATCTGGACGCCATTTCTTACCCATCAGATGCCTCCTAAGGCTGGCTCAGCGCTCCAGGACCGGATCCCATCTGTTATCCTGATGTGCATATTCCCGCATCCTCTCCTGTCTCTCTGGACGCTGTCACAGTAACGCCTTATACATCTGGCATGGCGTCTCCCGCGGCCTCCGCCGCCGTTCCTGAGCTTCTGCATTCAGAGTGGCGATTACGTCAGCCGCGGCCTCCGCTGTGTCCGCGTGGTTGGATGTGCACCTGTCAGCCTGGCGTCTCCTGTCTCCGGTGGCCGGCGCCGCCATTACTGTTTTCCAGACCACATGGATTACAAACCAAACTTCCCTCCAAGTGTCTGCATGGGCGCAGCCATCTTGGATTCTGTCATCTGATCATATTCACCAATCTGCTGTCTGTGCTATTAATTTGCATAATTGCCTAGCCAATGCCTTCCTTGCTGCAGGTATAAATAGGTTGTGCCTGAGCAAGGAAGGCGTCAGTGCTTTGGTTGTCAAACCTAGTTCCAGTTTATCTCTCTCCTGTGAATGTCTTCCAGGTTCCAGCTCCTGTCTCCAGACTTCTGCTATAGAGACCCGCACCAGCATTCCATCTTCGGTGTAGCCTGACTCTCCGATCCATTCTGGACTCACCTGTTTCCAGCTACAACATCACCTGCTTCCAGCTCAGCTTCCAGCAGTGTACAGCTTCTCTTAAAGGGCCGGTGTCCTTTCTGCAGTTTACCACTCTCCACCGATATTATTATTTCTCCGCTCTCAAATTCTACATTTCATCTATATTGCATCGCTCTCAAGCTTTATCTATTATTTAACTGGTTCCAGCCAGTATCCACTCCGTGCCAACATCTGTCTGGTTCTAACCAGTACCCACAGCAGCATTTTATCTACAGCAGTCCAGCTTTCCCTGGAACACCAGCTGGTACGACCCTGGGCTTTCCTCATTGCTACAGTTGAGCCTGGTAAGGACTTTCCAACTTGCAGATAATAAGAACTGTCTCATACCACCAGAGCTCTGTGGCCCCTGCCACCCTGTAGTACCCAGGAACTGTATTATTATTTCTCTGCTGATTTTTATGTTTCTTTTTACTGCTACTGTGATGCATGGAGTTTGTCATAAATAAATATCATTGACTTTTACTCAAGTTGTCGTGGTCACGCCTTCGGGCGGTTTCTCTTCATGTTACTTACATGTCCAGGGGTCTGATACAACCTCTTAGGTTCCGGTACATCTCAGCCCCTACAACTGAGGCTGCCTTCCGTCAGCTCAGGCCCTCAGTTGTGACACAGCCGGTACTGATCCAATCAGACAACATCACGGCAGTCGCCCATGTAAACCGACAGGGCGGCACAAGAAGCAAGATGGCGATGGCAGAAGCCACAAGGATTCTCCGATGGGCGGAAAATCACGTCTTAGCACTGTCAGCAGTGTTCATTCCGGGAGTGGACAACTGGGAAGCAGACTTCCTCAGCAGACACGACCTACACCCGGGAGAGTGGGGACTTCATCCAGAAGTCTTCCAACTGTTGGTAAACCGTTGGGAAAGGCCACAGGTGGACATGATGGCGTCCCGCCTAAACAAAAAACTAGATATTGCGCCAGGTCAAGGGACCCTCAGGCAATAGCTGTGGACGCTCTAGTGACACCGTGGGTGTACCAGTCAGTTTATGTATTCCCTCCTCTGCCTCTCATACCAAAGGTACTGAGAATAATAAGAAAACGAGGAGTAAGAACGATACTCGTGGTTCCGGATGGGCCAAGAAGAGCTTGGTACCCAGAACTTAAAGAAATGATATCAGAGGACCCATGGCCTCTACCGCTCAGACAGGATCTGCTACAGCAGGGGCCCCGTCTGTTCCAAGACTTACCGTGGCTGTGTTTGACGGCATGGCGGTTGAATTCCGGATCCTAAAGGAAAAGGGCATTCCGGAAGAAGTCATTCCTACGCTGATAAAAGCCAGGAAAGAAGTAACCGCAAACCATTATCACCGTATTTGGCGAAAATATGTTGCGTGGTGTGAGGCCAGGAAGGCCCCAACAGAGGAATTTCAGCTGGGTCGTTTTCTGCACTTCCTACAGTCAGGGGTGACTATGGGCCTAAAATTGGGTTCCATTAAGGTCCAGATTTCGGCTCTGTCGATTTTCTTCCAGAAAGAACTGGCTTCACTGCCTGGAGTTCAGACATTTGTAAAGGGAGTGCTACATATTCAGCCCCCTTTTGTGCCTCCTGTGGCACCTTGGGATCTCAACGTGGTGTTGAGTTTCTTAAAATCACATTGGTTTGAGCCACTTAAAACTGTGGATTTGAAATATCTCACGTGGAAAGTGGTCATGTTATTGGCCTTGGCTTCGGCCAGGCGTGTGTCAGAATTGGCGGCTTTGTCATGTAAAAGCCCTTATCTGATTTTCCATATGGATAGGGCAGAATTGAGGACTCGTCCCCAGTTTCTCCCTAAGGTGGTATCAGCTTTTCACTTGAACCAACCTATTGTAGTGCCTGCGGCTACTAGGGACTTGGAAGATTCCAAGTTACTGGACGTAGTCAGGGCCTTAAAAATTAATATTTCCAGGACGGCTGGAGTCAGGAAAACTGACTCTCTTTTTATCCTGTAGGCACCCAACAAAATAGGTGCTCCTGCTTCTAAGCAGACTATTGCTCGCTGAATTTGTAGCACAATTCAGCTGGAGCATTCTGCGGCTGGATTGCCGCATCCTAAATCAGTAAAAGCCCATTCCACGAGGAAAGTGGGCTCATCTTGGGCGGCTGCCCGAGGGGTCTCGGCTTTACAATTTTGCCGAGCTGCAACTTGGTCAGGGACAAACACGTTTGCTAAATTCTACAAAATTGATACCCTGGCTGAGGAGGACCTTGAGTTCTCTCATTCGATGCTGCAGAGTCATCCGCACTCTCCCGCCCGTTTGGGAGCTTTGGTATAATCCCCATGGTCCTTACGGAGTTCCCAGCATCCACTAGGACGTCAGAGAAAATAAGATTTTACTCACCGGTAAATCTATTTCTCGTAGTCCGTAGTGGATGTTGGGCGCCCATCCCAAGTGCGGATTGTCTGCAATACTTGTATGTAGTTATTGCCTAACTAAGGGTTATTGTTGAGCCATCTGTTGAGAGGCTCAGTTATATTTCATACTGTTAACTGGGTGTAGTATCACGAGTTATACGGTGTGATTGGTGTGGCTGGTATGAGTCTTACCCGGGATTCAAAATCCCTCCTTATTGTGTCAGCTCTTCCGGGCACAATATCCTAACTGAGGTCTGGAGGAGGGTCATAGTGGGAGGAGCCAGTGCACACCAGATAGTACCTAATATTCTTTTAGAGTGCCCAGTCTCCTGCGGAGCCCATCTATTCCCCATGGTCCTTACGGAGTTCCCAGCATCCACTACGGACTACGAGAAATAGATTTACCGGTGAGTAAAATCTTATTATTTTCTTTGTACTTTATTACTTGAAAAGTGCAGAGAAATCAGAGCTACAGTATCTCTGCCTTTTCATCTCTGCGTTCTTATCCTGCAGACTTCATACAGTAAGTTTTAATGTGAACTGTGCAGAAACAGTTTTGACAAACACAACGCTATCTCTAGATGGCGTTATGTGTCTTCTTACCTGTAGAATTGGAGAAAAACATAAAAGACGTGTTTTTAATGCTTTTCTCTGCTGCACCCTGGCTGGCCCACCAATCAGCATCTGACATCGCCGACGCTGAATGGCACACAAGCACAGTGCATCCAGACATCTTTCGCAGATGTGAAAGATATAAAGAATATCCTCTCTGGGATAGCCCTTCACCACAATGGCTGTCTCAGCACTTCAAAAGATTTAAATAGACCTCTCACACTCTCCAGGTCCACCTCTATCTCTCCTCTATTCCTGCAAATTGTGAGTACATATGTATATTTAGAATTGGGGGGGGGGGGGGGGGGGGGCGATAATGTTGTGCCTAGGGGCGGCCTGACCCTTAAATCTGCCATTGTGCTAGGTGTATGTTTGTAAGGACGGGAGTGCGGGTGTATGTGTGTAGGAGGAGCAGTGAGCACCAGGCGTATGTTTGTAGGGCAGGGAGCATAGGTGTATGTGTGTAAGAGGAACAGGGAGCACTGGGTGTAGGTGTGAGAGCACCAGGTGTATGTGTGTAGGCAATTGGCTTGTGGATGGCACCAAGTTCAAATTGGCACTGCATTTGCCCTATTGCTGGGACCCGGTTCTAGATGTCTGTATCTCCGCTTTGAAAAGGAGCTGCAGTGGATGAGAAAGGGAATTGGGGAGAGGGGCTAGGGGTTAGAGAGGAAGATGATAGTGATAGGTGCAGGGGACGAGAGAAGGAAGCAGGCAGGGAGTGAGGGAGGGAAGCAGGCAGTGAGAGGTACAGGGGATGAGAGAGGGAACAAGGCAGTGAGAAATGCAGGGGTTGAGAGAGAAGAAGGGGCTGAAAGGGTAGCAAGCATTGAAAGTTGTAGGGGGATACGTAAAATAGAGAGACACTGGTGATCAGACACAAAGGAGAGCATGAGCATGCCTCCCAAAATTTGAGTACTACAAACCATCACTCACACATCAAGGCCACATGCCACCAAAAAGGGGCATGACATCTGTTGATGGGAGGGCATGGCCTAGCTGCATGTCCCCTTGTATTATCATTTTTGGGGTTGTGCCCAGTGCTCCTGCACTGTGTTGAAGCTATGCCACGATTGATATACTCTGGTTCTTTGGACTATTGTGAGGGCACCAGAACTTTTCATTATGTGGATTCATTTGAGTGCCAGGTACTATTGCTCTATAGATTGAATGTGGTCCATCTTCAGCAGTGGACAAAGCACCCCACTCGTTGATGAACTATATAATGTTATTACCACCTTCTGGAATTCTTTTCACTATAAGTGATTGTTTTTATTGGAGCAGTTTTGCAGCCTACACTTTATAATATTTCTTCTGTGCCTCGATTGTGTGCAATACGTCTGTAGGGCCACCCCCATTTTTTGGGAGTGGTGAGGCCAATGACTGCATCGCAAGATGCAGTTTCCTTGGCCCCACAAGCCGCACTGCGATGGCAAGGCTAAGTAAGCCTGCCATCGCAGATGAACATCGCGACTGATGGTTGCGATGTTCATCTGAGATGCGATCGCATCGCAAATGCAGGGAGGAGGTGGTATAAATCAGGCCCTCTGTATACCAATACATGGTCCCATCTCAATAAATGAAATCTCATTCTGTAAGCTGCAGCAAAATTAATGATGCACACAGTGTCGGACTGGGGCATGAGAGGCCCACCGGGGGAATGCTGTTGTATGGGGCCCATGTTTAGGGGTGTGGCTGATCTCCAGAGGGGGTGTGTCCAGTTACCATATTGGTTTGCCTAACCAGTAGAGAATGCATCGGCTGGGCCCCTTGATAAATATATACGTACATTAAATACTGCTAGTGCATGCATGATACTGTACCAGAAAGGCAGTGTTGAAAATACGCCATAGTCCTGTGCAGTTTTAGCTAACATATTTATAATGTATAATTCAAGTGCACAGTCTGGAACCTGATCCCTAGATGAAGAGAAGGGCCCACAGGCAGTAGGGCCCACCGTAGGTTTCCCCTGTACCCCTGTGGGCTAGCCCAACCCTGGATGCACATGGGTCTGACTATGTGATATCAATGGTAGCAGATGCCACAGGTAACTCACTGCTGACTCTGGGCCTAATTCAGCTTGGATCACTATTGAGACAGAAATTGTGATTTTCTCAATCCTGCGTCTGCTAAAAATTGCATGTGAAGAGCCGCCTAGAAAGGTTTAAGACGCCCACCGATGCAATCCCAAAATTAAGTATGCATTTGTATAATTGCAATGCATACGTAGAAATTGAGTACATCGACAGTTGTGGGTGACCCAGGGCTACTCAGAATAATGAGAATGCAGTCACACTGGTGACATGTTTTTAGTCGCAATCCAGTGCAACTGACGTCAGATACACACCCTGAAAATGTCCATGATCCGCCTGTGTTTTTCCAACCACTCCCCACAAACGCCATGTTAATACCCACGAACGGTCACTTCCTGTCAATCAAATTGCGATTACATTTTACTAAATTGCTATCGCAATTTAGCCTTT
The DNA here is from genome assembly GCF_028390025.1 of Pseudophryne corroboree. Taxonomy (NCBI): domain Eukaryota; kingdom Metazoa; phylum Chordata; class Amphibia; order Anura; family Myobatrachidae; genus Pseudophryne; species Pseudophryne corroboree. The sequence continues at coordinate 297,179,104 of NC_086446.1, read as the reverse complement.
GCACAAGTGCAATGCATTCGCAGTGCATGCAGTCTACCGATAATCACCCGATTTGCAATTTTGCACCCGAGGCTGAATAAGGTCCTCTCTCTGCAGTGTCTGCAATCAGCAGGGAGCTTAATTAACCCACCTACCCCAAACAACTACACTGCATGGAATCTGAAACCACAAAATTTCATAAACAGCCTATCCTGCAGGCGAACTGCTAGGAGAGAGTAGTTTCCCAAGAAACATTGTAGTCCACATTGGGGTATATTTACTAAGGTCCCGATTTTGACCGAGGTGGTGTTTTTTCTTTAAAGTGTCATCTCGGGAATTTACTAAACTCAAATCACGGCAGTGATGAGGGCATTCGTATTTTTTTGGAAGTCCTAGGAAAAAAATACGAATGAATACACCATCGGTCAAATACGCCTGGAATTTGGTAGAACTCGGTCATTTACTAAAAAGTGCAATTCACAAGCACTCCCGCCAATAGCCAAACACTGCCGTGAAAAAATACAAATCGTGAAAAAGTGCTAAAATTAAACAGACCTGCTTATTTTTACCGTGTTCGGATAGGCATGCACGGATCCATGAGATCCGTGCATGTTTATCAGTGGTAAGGGGTGGGAAAGTGTTAAATTTGCCAAAAAAAAATGCGTAGGGTCCCCCCTCCTAAGCAACACCAGCCTCGGGCTCTTTGAGCCGGTCCTGGTTGTAAAAATATGGGGGGGGGGGGAATGACAGGGGTTCCCCCATATTTAAACAACCAGCACCGGGCTCTGTGCCTGGTCCTGGTTCCAAAAATACGGGGGACAAAAAGCGTAGGGGTCCCCCGTATTTCTGAAACCAGCACCGGGCTCCACTAGCCAGATACATAATGCCACAGCCGGGGGACACTTTTATATTGGTCCCTGCGGCCCTGGCATTACATACCCAACTAGTCACCCCTGGCCGCTGTACCCTGGAGGAGTGGGGACCCCTTCAATCAAGGGGTCCCCCCCCTCCAGCCACCCAAGGGCCAGGGGTGAAGCCTGAGGCTGTCCCCCCCATTCAAGGGCGGCGGATGGGGGGCTGATAGCCTTTTTGTCAAAATGTGAATATTGTTTTTAGTAGCAGTACTACAAGGCCCAGCAAGCCTCCCCCGCAAGCTGGTACTTGGAGAAACACAAGTACCAGCATGCGGTGGAAAACCGGGCCCGCTGGTACCTGTAGTACTACTACTAAAAAAATACCCCAATAAAAACAGGACACACACACACCTTGAAAGTAAAAGTTTAATACATACATCCACACCTCCAAACATACATACTTACCTATGTTCACACGAGGGTCGGTCCTCTTCTCCATGTAGAATCCATGGGGTACCTGTTGGAAAAATTATACTCACATAATCCAGTGTAGTTCGGTCCTCTTCTTTTCTATTTGTAATCCACGCACTTTGCAAAATAAAAAAATGGATACACGACCACGCACTGAAAGGGCCCCATGTTTTCACATGGGACCCCTTTCCCCGACTGCCAGGAACCCCCCCTGACTTCTGTCTAAGAGAGTTCCTTCAGCCAATCAGGGAGCGCCACGTTGTGGCACCCTCCTGATTGGCTGTGTGCTCCTGTAGTGTATGTCAGGCAGCACCCGGCAGTTATACAATGTAGCGCCTATGCGCTCCATTGTAACCGATGGTGGGAACTTTGTGGTCAGCGGTTGACCGAAAGTAACCTCACCGCTGACCACAAAGTTCCCACCATTGGTTACAATGGAGCGCATAGGCGCTACATTGTATCACTGCCGTGTCTTGCCTGACATACACTACAGGAGCACACAGCCAATAAGGAGGGTGCCACAACGTGGCGCTCCCTGATTGGCTGAAGGAACCCTCTTAGACAGAAGTCAGGGGGGGTTCCTGGCAGTCGGGGAAAGGGGTCCCATGTGAAAACATGGGGCCCCTTTCAGTGCGTGGTCGTGTATCCGTTTTTTTATTTTGCAAAGTAAGTGGATTACAAATAGAAAAGAAGAGGACCGAACTACACTGGATTATGTGAGTATAATTTTTCCAACAGGTACCCCATGGATTCTACATGGAGAAGAGGACCGACCCTCGTGTGAACATAGGTAAGTATGTATGTTTGGAGGTGTGGATGTATGTATTAAACTTTTACTTTCAAGGTGTGTGTGTCCTGTTTTTATTGGGGTATTTTTTTAATAGTAGCACTACAGGTACCAGCGGGCCCGGTTTTCCACCGCATGCTGGTACTTGTGGTTCTCCAAGTACCAGCTTGCGGGAGAGGCTTGCTGGGCCTTGTAGTACTGCTACTAAAAACAATATTCAAATTTTGACAAAAAGGCTATCAGCCCCCCATCCGCCGCCCTTGGATGGGGGGGACAGCCTCGGGCTTCACCCCTGGCCCTTGGGTGGCTGGAGGGGGGGACCCCTTGATTGAAGGGGTCCCCACTCCTCCAGGGTACCCCGGCCAGGGGTGACTAGTTGGGTATGTAATGCCAGGGCCGCAGGGACCAATATAAAAGTGTCCCCCGGCTGTGGCATTATGTATCTGGCTAGTGGAGCCTGGTGCTGGTTTCAGAAATACGGGGTACCCCTACGCTTTTTGTCCCCCGTATTTTTGGAACCAGGACCAGGCGCAGAGCCCGGTGCTGGTTGTTTAAATATGGGGGAACCCCTGTCATTTTTTTACCCATATTTTTCAACCAGGACTGGCTCAAAGAGCCCGAGGCTGGTTTTGCTTAGGAGGGGGGACCCCACACATTTTTTTAAATAAATTTTAACAATGTTTTATTGTTTACGAAAGGTGCACAATGAAGCCCAGCACGGATCTCACAGATCCGGCCGAGATTCATTGTGTTAAAGTCGGCAGTGTTTTACAATTCACTCACGTAAAACACTGCAAAAAAATACGAATGACATCGACATCGGTAAATACGAAAATGCAGAATACGACAGCTTAGTAAATTAGTCGTAATAAATTCAAAAAGTTGCAATTTTACACTTTCAATGTCATTCGTGATTGAACTTTAACCTCATTCGGAAAAATACGAATTTTAGTAAATATACCCCATTGTGGTGATCTATTGGACCCACAATAGATTGGCTTTTATGAAACAGTAAGCGCAAACCTAGATCAGGGTAAAGAGGTGGATATAATCTTTTTAGATTTTGCCAAAGCGTTCGATACTGTACCACACATGAGACTTATCTACAAGCTACAAATATCAGGGCTAGGAAGCACTATATGCACTTGGGTCAAAAACTGGTTAGATAATAGGGAGCAGTGCGTTGTGGTTAATGGATCTTTTTCAACTTGGACTGAAGTGCTAAGTGGTGTGCCGCAAGGCTCAGTATTAGGACCGCTATTGTTCAATATTTTCATTAACGACCTAACAGAAGGTCTAGAGAGCATGGTGTAAATTTTTGCAGATGATACCAAATTGTGTAAAGTTATAAATGAGGAGGGGGATGCTGAGTCGCTTCAGAATGACTTAGTTAAATTAGAAGCTTGGGCAGCGAAATGAAGAATGTGCTTCAATACAGACAAGTGTAAAGTAATGCACTGTGGTAACAAGAACAAAAATAACACCTACCTACTAAATGGAGCAAAATTAGGGGATTCTGTACTGGAAAGGACATAGGTGTCCTCATAGATAGCAAACTAAGCAGTAGTACCCAAAGTAGGACTGCACCAAAGAAGGCTAATAATAAGATTTTACTCACCGGTAAATCTATTTCTCGTAGTCCGTAGTGGATGCTGGGGACTCCGTAAGGACCATGGGGAATAGCGGCTCCGCAGGAGACTGGGCACAACTAAAGAAAGCTTTAGGACTACCTGGTGTGCACTGGCTCCTCCCCCTATGACCCTCCTCCAGACGTCAGTTAGGATACTGTGCCCGGAAGAGCTGACACAATAAGGAAGGATTTTGAATCCCGGGTAAGACTCATACCAGCCACACCAATCACACCGTACAACTCGTGATATTATACCCAGTTAACAGTATGACAACAACGGAGCCTCTGCACAGATGGCTCTCAACAATAACCCTTTTGTTAACAATAACTATGTACAAGTATTGCAGACAATCCGCACTTGGAATGGGCGCCCAGCATCCACTACGGACTACGAGAAATAGATTTACCGGTGAGTAAAATCTTATTTTCTCTAACGTCCTAAGTGGATGCTGGGGACTCCGTAAGGACCATGGGGATTATACCAAAGCTCCCAAACGGGCGGGAGAGTGCGGATGACTGCAGCACCGAATGAGCGAACTCCAGGTCCTCCTCAGCCAGGGTGTCAAACTTGTAAAATCTTGCAAATGTTTTTGACCCCGACCAAGTAGCAGCTCGGCAAAGGTGTAAAGCCGAGACCCCTCGGGCAGCCGCCCAAGAAGAGCCCACCTTCCTCGTGGAATGGGCTTTTACTGATCTAGGATGCTGCAGTCCCGCCGCAGAATGTGCAAGCTGAATTGTGCTACATATCCAGCGAGCAATAGTCTGCTTTGAAGCAGGAGCACCCATCTTATTTGGTGCGTAGAGGATAAACAGCGAGTCAGTTTTCCTGACTCCAGCCGTTCTGGAAACATACATTTTCAGGGCCCTGACTACATCCAGCAACTTGGAATCCTCCAAGTCCCGAGTAGCCGCAGGCACCACAATAGGTTGGTTCAAATGAAACGCTGAAACCACCTTAGGCAGAAATTGGGGACGAGTCCTCAATTCCGCCCTATCCATATGGAAAATCAGATAAGGCTTTTACATGACAAAGCCGCCAACTCTGACACACGCCTGGCCGAAGCCAGGGCCAATAGCATGACCATTTTCCACGTGAGATATATTTTAACTCCACGGTTTTAAGTGGCTCAAACCAATGTGATTTAAGGAAATCCAACACCACGTTGAGATCCCAAGGTGCCACTGGAGGCACAAAAGGAGGCTGAATATGCAGCACTCCTTTAACAAAAGTCTGAACTTCCGGCAGGGAAGCCAGTTCTTTTTGGAAGAAAATCGACAGAGCCGAAATCTGGACCTTAAGGGACCCCAATTTGAGGCCCATAGTCACCCCTGACTGTAGGAAGTGCAGGAATCGACCCAGTTGAAATTCCTCCGTTGGGGCCTTCCTGGCCTCACACCAAGCAACATATTTTCGCCATATGCGGTGATAATGTTTTGCGGTCACGTCTTTCCTGGCTTTGATCAGCGTAGGAATTACTTCCTCCGGAATGCCCTTTTCCTTCAGGATCCAGTGTTCAACCGCCATGCCGTCAAACGCAGCCGCGGTAAGTCTTGGAACAGACAAGGCCCCTGCTGCAGCAGATCTTGTCTGAGCGGTAGAAGCCATGGGTCCTCTGAGATCATTTCTTGAAGTTCTCGGTACCAAGCTCTTCTTGGCCAATCCGGAACAATGAGTATAGTTCTTACTCTCCTTCTTATTATCCTCAGCACCCTTGGTATGAGAGGAAGAGGAGGAAACACATAAACCGACCGGTACACCCACGGTGTCACTAGAGCGTCCACCGCTATCACCTGAGGGTCCCTTGACCTGGTGCAATAGTTTTCTAGCTTTTTGTTGAGGCGGGACGCCATCATGCCCACCTGTGGCCATTCCCATCAGTTTGTAATCAGCCGGAAGACTTCTGGATGAAGTCCCCACTCTCCCGGGTGGAGGTCCTGTCTGCTGAGGAAGTCTGCTTCCCAGTTGTCCACTCCCGGAATAAACACTGCCGACAGTGCTAACACGTGATTTTCCGCCCATCTGAGAATTCTCGTGGCTTCTGCCATCGCCATCCTGCTTCTCGTGCCGCCCTGTCGGTTTACATGGGCGACCGCCGTGATGTTGTCTGACTGAATCAGTACTGGCTGACTTTGAAGCAGGGGTCTTGCCTGACTTAGGGCATTGTAAATGGCTCTTAGTTCCAGAATATTTATGTGTAGGGACATTTCCTGGCTTGACCATAGTCCCTGGAAATTTCTTCCCTGTGTGACTGCTCCCCAGCCTCGAAGGCTGGCGTCCGTGGTTACCAGGACCCAGTCCTGTATGCCGAATCTGCGGCCCTCCAGAAGATGAGCACTCTGCAGCCACCACAGTAGAGACACCCTGGTCCTTGCAGACAGGGTTATCCTCTGATGCATCTGAAGATGCGATCCGGACCACTTGTCCAACAGATCCCACTGAAAAATCCGTGCATGGAACCTTCCGAACGGAATTGCTTCGTAAGAAGCTACTATCTTTCCCAGGACTCGCGTGCAGTGGTGCACCGACACCTGTTTTGGTCTTAGGAGGTCTCTGACTAGCGATGACAACTCCTTGACCTTCTCCTCCTGGAGAAACACCCTTTTCTGTTCTGTGTCCAGAACCATCCCCAGGAACAATAGACGTGTTGCAGGAACCAGCTGCGACTTTGGAATATTCAGGATCCAGCCGTGCTGTTGTAGCACCTGCCGAGCAAGTGCTACTCCGATCAACAACTGTTCCTTGGACCTCGCCTTTATCAGGAGATCGTCCAAGTACGGGATAATTATAACTCCCTTTTTTCGCAGGAGTATCATCATCTCGGCCATTACCTTGGTAAACACCCTCGGTGCCGTGGACAGACCAAACGACAGCGTTTGGAATTGGTAATGACAGTCCTGTACCACAAATCTGAGGTACTCCTGGTGAGGAGGGTAATGGGGACATGCAGGTAAGCATCCTTGATGTCCAGTGATACCATGTAATCCCCTTCCTCTAGGCTTGAGATAACCGCCCTGAGCGATTCCATCTTGAACTTGGACCGTTTTATATACGTGTTCAAAGATTTTAAATTTAAAATGGGTCTCACCGAACCGTCCGGTTTCGGTACCACAAACATTGTGGAATAGTAACCCCTTCCTTGTTGAAGGAGGGGTACCTTGACTATCACCTGCTGCGAATACAGCTTGTGAATTGCCTCTATCACAGCCTCCCTGTCCAAGGGAGACGCTGGCAAGGCAGATTTTAGGAAACGGCGAGGGGGAGACGTCTCGAATTCCAGCTTGTATCCCTGAGACACTACTTGTAGAATCCAGGGATCCACCTGTGAGCAAGCCCACTGATCGCTGAAGCACTTGAGACGGGCCCCCACCGCACCTGGCTCCGCCAGTGGAGCCCCAGCGTCATGCTGTGGACTTAGCGGAAGCGGGGGAGGACTTTTGTTCCTGGGAACTGGCTGTATTTTGCAGCTTTTTCCCTCTACCTCTGCCTCTGGGCAGAAAGGACGCGCCTTTAACCCGCTTGCCTTTCTGGGGCCGAAAGGACTGTACCTGATAATACGGTGCTTTCTTTTGCTGTGAGGGGACATGGGGTAAAAATGCTGATTTTCCAGCTGTCGCTGTGGAAACTAGGTCCGAGAGACCATCCCCAAATAACTCCTCACCCTTGTAAGGCAAAACTTCCATGTGCCTTTTAGAATCTGCATCCCCTGTCCACTGCCGGGTCCATAAACCCCTTCTGGCAGAAATGGACAGTGCATTTATTTTAGATGCCAGCCGGCAAATATCCCTCTGTGCATCTCTCATATACAGAACCGCGTCTTTTATATGCTCTATGGTTAGCAATATAGTGTCCCTGTCTAAGGTATCAATATTTTTTGACAGGGAATCTGACCACGCAGCTGCAGCACTGCACATCCATGCTGAAGCAATAGCTGGTCGCAGTATAATGCCTGAGTGTGTAAAAACAGACTTCAGGATAGCCTCTTGCTTTCTATCGGCAGGTTCCTTGAGGGCGGCCGTGTCCGGAGACGGCAGTGCCACCTTCTTTGATAGTCGTGTGAGCGCTTTATCCACCCTATGGGGTGTCTCCCAGCGTAACCTGTCCTCTGGCGGGAAAGGGTACGCCATTAGTAACTTTTTAGAAATTACCAGTTTCTTATCAGGGGAAGCCCACGCTTCTTCACACACTTCATTTAATTCATCAGATGGGGGAAAAACCACTGGTAGTTTTTTCTCCCCAAACATTATACCCTTTTTTGTGGTACCTGGGGTAACATCAGAAATGTGCAAGACATTTTTCATTGCCGCAATCATATAACGGGTGGCTCTATTGGAATGTACAGTAGTCTCCTCGTCGTCGACACTGGAGTCGGTATCCGTGTCGACGTCTGTGTCTGCCATCTGAGGTAGCGGGCGTTTTAGAGCCCCTGATGGCTTTTGAGACGCATGGGCAGGCACGAGCTGAGAAGCCGGCTGTCCCACATCTGTTATGTCGTCAAATCTCTTATGTAAAGAGTCGACACTGTCACGTAATTCCTTCCACATTACCATCCATTCAGGTGTTGGCTCCGCAGGGGGTGACATCACATTTATCGGCACCTGCTCCGCCTCCACATAAGCCTCCTCATCAAACATGTCGACACAGCCGTACCGACACACCGCACACACACAGGGAATGCTCTGACTGAGGACAGGACCCCACAAAAGCCCTTTGGGGAGACAGAGGGAGAGTATGCCAGCACACACCAGAGCGCTATATAACACAGGGAATAACACTATAACTGAGTGATTTTTCCCCTATAGCTGCTTATATATATGTAATACTGCGCCTAAATTTAGTGCCCCCCCTATCTTTTTAACCCTTTGAGCCTGAAAACTACAGGGTAGAGCCTGGGGAGCTGTCTTCCAGCTGCACTGTGAAGAGAAAATGGCGCCAGTGTGCTGAGGGAGATAGCCCCGCCCTTATTTTAACTGACTTTCTCCCGCTTTTACTGGATCTCTGGCAGGGGTATTTTTTCACCTATATAGCCTTCCTGACTATATATGGTGTAGATTTGCCGGCCAAGGTATATTATATTGCTGCTCAGGGCGCCCCCCCCCCAGCGCCCTGCACCCATCAGTGACCGGAGTGTGAGGTGTGCATGAGGAGCAATGGCGCACAGCTGCAGTGCTGTGCGCTACCTTGTTGAAGACCGAAGTCTTCTGCCGCCGATTTTCCGGACCAACTTCTTGCTTCTGGCTCTGTAAGGGGGACGGCGGCGCGGCTCCGGGACCGGACGACCGAGGCTGGGCCTGTGTTCGATCCCTCTGGAGCTAATGGTGTCCAGTAGCCTAAGAAGCCCAAGCTAGCTGCAAGCAGGTAGGTTCGCTTCTTCTCCCCTTAGTCCCTCGTAGCAGTGAGTCTGTTGCCAGCAGATCTCACTGAAAATAAAAAAACTAAAATATACTTTCTTTCTAGGAGCTCAGGAGAGCCCCTAGTGTGCATCCAGCTCAGCCGGGCACAGAAATCTAACTGACGTCTGGAGGAGGGTCATAGGGGGAGGAGCCAGTGCACACCAGGTAGTCCTAAAGCTTTCTTTAGTTGTGCCCAGTCTCCTGCGGAGCCGCTATTCCCCATGGTCCTTACGGAGTCCCCAGCATCCACTTAGGACGTTAGAGAAAAGATATTAGCATGCATAAAACAGGGAATTGATGCTAGGGACGAGAGTATTATACTCCCGTTATATAAATCACTTGTGAGGCCACACCTTGAATACTGTGTACAATTCTGGGCACCTTACTACAAAAAGGATATCCTGGAGCTAGAAAAGGTTCAAAGGCGGGCGACCAAACTAATTAAGGGTATGGAGACGCTGGAATACGAGGAAAGGCTTGCAAGACTAGGCATGTTTACACTGGATAAGAGGAGATTAAGAGGGGACATGATCAAAATTTACAAACATATAAGGGGACAATATACAGAACTTACGCAGGACCTGTTTTTGGTTAGATCAACACAGAGAACTTGTGGACACTCGCTCAGGTTAGAGGAGAGGAGATTCCACACAATACGGCGTAAAGGCTTTTTTACGGTAAGGACGATACGTGTTTGGAATTCCCTGCCTGAGGGAGTTGTAATGGCCAACTCAGTCAACACCTTTAAGAATGGGTTAGATAAATTCCTAATGGATAAGGATATCTAGGGTTACGGGGCATAGTCATGCACTATGGTTATTATAAAAAAAAGAGGGGTTAATCGGAACGGCAATCAGCAACTTCAGTCAAAATTTTATACAAAATAATCGTGCATAGGAGACCACAAATAGGTTGAACCCGATGGACAATTGTCTTTTTTCAACCTTAGATACTTTGTTACTATGTTACTATGTTACAAGTTATGCTTTTGCTCTCAGCAAGTAAAACTGTTAGTCCACCATCTTCTCCCATCAGCCAGTAGAAACCTCCACACAGACACTGCCATCGTGGTCCACAAGTTTATTCCCCATACTTCAGATGCAATTACATAAGAGCATATGTGCTGTAGTTTTATACTTCAGCAGTTTGTATACAACCCTTATTAGTTGTCAAGAATATTGGCATATGACATGGTAATGTGGAAAAGTTTCCTTTTGTTTTCTTCTTCTTCTCTTACCCTCAACAAACTCATGTATGACATTGAGAATTATTTAAACACATATGCAAATAAATGAAAGTTATAATCGTTCCCCTCTAAGTTGTAGATGTGATAAGCTAGAATGATGTGCACATATTTATTTAATGTCGTCTAATGACAAACGACAATGTTATGTATTTGAGCGGATGTTTCAGCCTGGCAGATGTTCCCTTTTCCTAGATAGATTAGAAACTCTTCACATTTTGCTGTAGTGTTTAATTAATTAAATGCTTCATACAAACAGTCATAAAACGCAAAATGCGTCGCGAGATCTGGCAGCCAATAAATTCTGTCTGCCGCAGAAGTTTCTAGAAGCATTTGTTATTGGAATATTGATGAGCTGTACACTAATCTACTCATTAGTATTGTGCATTTATTTGCAGGGATATATAGGTTTCATTGCTGAGTTACATTTAGTTCTGTAAGTTACTGAGAATTCAAACCATTCCCAAGATGTTTAGAGAGAGGTCTCAGTAGAATTGCTCAGGCCCTGACACCAGCATCATTAAATGCTCAAACAATAAAAACGCTGAATCTTCTGCACTCACATAAGACACTACTATTCTAGTTACTTCTTACTATACTCTGTATTAAAAAGAGAGAACGCGTTAGATCCACATAGCACAATACAATAGATGTTAAGCTGACAATTTATATAAAAATTTCCCCCCTCAGGCTAGTCCTGGATGAAATGGAAACATGAATTCAATATGTTTTTTTTTATATTGTAAATCTTTTTATGTGAATCAATCTGAATGTCTTACAGTACCTGCTCACAGATTTTGAAAGGCAAGTGCCCCCCATCAATAGCAGCAGGACATTCGTGGAATAACCTGCCACAAGTTTGATAGGAATGAAAGCTACAATAAGGCTGTAGGGGCATATATAGCAAGCTAATTCTGTCCTTCGAACATACAGGGGCATATTTATTATTATTTGTGCCCAGCCCCTCGAAAATAAAGAATCGGTATCTCTGCTATTCCCAGAAATAAGGGATCTTTCATTTAGGAGCCAGTCCCGGTGATCAGTGGGAAGTAATCATTTTGTGATCTCTTGTTTTGTGCCCACTGCTGTGTTACTGTGCATGCCCTGATGGATTTCAATGCATGCACAAGTCGCAGCCACCGTGGAGTATCAAGTATCAATCATATGTAACGTGATAATTATTGTTAATCTCTGTGAACGAAGAAAAACACCACTATTTCATCAAGTGAGTAATTGGAAAAATTCACTCTGGTATATAACTGCTGAATGAGATGGACTACAGATCCTCAAGAGGTAGATCATCCAGAGGCAGTATGTAACTGCGTAGTTATTATTACATATAAAGAAAGTATGGTAATCTTGATGCAAAGTTCACATTCAAATACGTAACTGTTCAAATCAGGATACTTTTTGCTCTCACACAGGTGTCATTCTAGCCAAACAGCCAATGTCTATCATGACCACTCTTCTTAAGAATGCCATCTACATTTGTTATAATAGTATTGAGGTCTGTAATAGCTGTACAGATGGTTAGAAAGTAATACTGTAGGTTGTAGCCGGTCATATGATAAATGTGTCAATGACATTACGTTGATACCTGTATACCATTTTTGCACTACATAGATACCTCCCAGACATGCTCATATAATAGTGACTATTTCTGCAAAATGTAAGTGCCAGATGTAATGGCTTGTGCGACGGACGGAGCTCCGAGACTCTGGCCGAACTCGTGCCTTTTTTTAAAGCAGCAAACTTTTACAAGGCAAAACCTGATTGGTTCTAAACGTTTTCTGCTTTAAAAAAACGTATGAGTTCGGCTGGAGTCTCGGAGCTCCGGCCGTCTTGCAAGCCATTGCATCCAGCCCCTATATACCATTTTGGGAACAAACATATATACATAATTTATTAAGAAGAGAAAAAACTTCTGCACAGGTTTCTCCTCCTTTATGCAATTATATTTTAATTGGTATTAGTACTGGGCCTTAATTTATTCATTGGTGCATTTTGTGTGTTTATTATATGTGCTATATATTTTTTTATCTTTATTTAATTTTAGTAAACTTTATGTCTACCATTCATAGTGGCATAGTTTATATTATGTCACTAGTACTCTTTGTTGGATACATTATCATGGATAGCTATACATGTAGCAATCGATAGATTACACAATATTTTGACCGTTTTTAGAGAAATATAATATTGGGTTACCCACAATCACCCGTGGAACAATTTTCATAAAGTGTGTCATTCTCTCCAAACATGGGATTACACTGATCTGAGAGTAATGACTGTTGTACTGTGAATCTAGAAGCCTTGAGGCTTTATTGATCGACTGCAGACAGATCAACAGTCATTAAATGGCCTGAGGATTTGATAACTTGTGGCCTTTAACTGGGAAATTTCAAAGCAGATGTTCATGTCATTGCTGTACGTTGGAGACTAGCCTCAATTAAAAATTTACCAGTCCAATCTACCAGCCTCTGCATCATTTAGTGACTGAGCTCTGTAAATAGTTCTAGCAACAACTGTCTCAGGCTTGCAATACTTTGCCTGTGTAAACTTGAATATAAACTCAACCTTAGTTTTGTAGTGGAGATAAGTTAAAAAGACTGATTTATTTTTGATATCTGATATATAAATGATAGATGGCTGATTGCGTGCAGAGCGGCATAAACACCATTACACCAGAAATGTCAGCAATTCGAATAAATGGCAACTTTCTGTGTAAACAAGTTTTACAATAAAAAAAAAATCAAATTAAAGAACAGCGGGATGTAAGCATAATGGAGGGGAAAACATTTAAAAACATTTAATTTATCACTTACATACAGTTTGCAAATAAAACCTAGAACAATAAAGATACATTATCAGACAATTTAGTGATTACAAGGTCATTACAAGAACAATTTGTGGAGCTTAATCTCTCTTTAAATTCCGAGCATATTCTTACATTCCACAGTGTCAGGCCTGTCCCTTGTTTGATAGGATCTGTAGTAAAGAGGTCTGATTCTGAGTTGCACGTAATGGAAATACAATTCTGAGTGTCTGTCGCAAGCATAATACTAATGTGACTTTATGCATATATTCAAGGTCATATGACTCTATGCCAGAGCCGGATTAAGGGTGGGGCAGCAGGGGCAGTCGTCACAGGCAGAGGCGTCACCGGGTGTAGTGACACCCGGAACGCACCGCTGATCTCCTGCCGCACTCGCGGCAAAAAAGGGTAGCGTGGTATTACACATAGGGGGTGTGGCTTCGCAGGGATCCCGGAATCATCACTCTGGGGGCATGCCCAGCATCTCCAGAGATGCTGGGCTTCCCCCAGAGACAGACTCCATGCACTGTCGGCTCCTCTTCTATGACAGGAGCCGGGTGCTGTAGGAGACTTTCTCACTGCAGCACCTGGCTCCTGTCACTGCGGAGGAGCTGACATTTGGTGTTACCCCCCTCCAGGTGTCACACCTGAGTGCGGGCCGCACCCGCCTTGTGATGCCACTGGTCCCAGGGCATCTCCAGCAACTGTTGGGTCAAGAAAACAAGCAGAACTTTACCTCCTTGGGAAAAAGGAAGAATCTGAAGCGTTGTTCCATGTTACTTTCAATTTGTCTGCCAGTCTATAAGGTGATACCAGAGAGGAATGTGAGAAATGAGTAATCAGTAAGGCTGGCACTATCAAAGACATTGGGGGATATCTAGTCGCAGTCGCTACTGGAATAGGATTGCATCTCCCCGCTTTCCCCTGCAGTGCACATGTGGACCCGCACTGCACATGTGTGGGAGGGGAGTTGCGATCACATCTCAGTTATGTGAACACCTATGCCAGATTGATAGGCAGAGGCATTAGCGGGGTGGTATGGGGCTGTGACGTGCTGTTGGGCAGGTGTGCGGATGAAAACGGGGCCGGGTTCTGGGCGGTTGCATGACTTCACACACGGTTGCTACGACCCGGAAAATGGTTGCCCTGCACCTGCCTTCACAGCTTGGCTGCGGAGGCAGGGCTGCATCCACAAATCAGCGATGCGATCGCAATTGAATAGCGATCACATCTCTGCCGGCCATTTACATGCTGAACGGCCTTGCCCTGTTCTGAACGGCCCCCAGCATGCAATTTTATCATTAGCAATTTTGCAACCTTAGCAAAACTGGTAATGAAGCTGAATGAGGTCCATTGTATCACTCTGAAGTCCTATTGTATGGTCAGCAAAGGGCATCAAGAAATCTTGGATAGCAGTTTACTTCATCCTCTCACTTGGCAGGAGACAATCCCAAACCATCTCATCTGCAAATTGGGCCATAGAATCCTTCACCTGAAGAAGGCGTGAAACCATGCAAAATGTGCTGGACCTTCTTGTCACACAATATTTAATTAGAGTAAGTCCACAGAGCTGGAAAAGTTTATCCATTGCAACTGAAGACCTGTGAAACTGTTTGACTACTGCTTTCACATTTCCCAAGAGACATACAACAGCCTATTTGTGGACCATGTTGACAAGCTGTAAAGTGTGAATAAAAGAGGGTGTCTGCTCCATAAAGTCCCCATACCTGAAAAACAGAAAGAAGATAAACAAAGGCCATCGGTATTATTTTTTTAAAATATATTTTTGTTTGAAATGTAATACTGTAACTCTAACAGTATAACCATGCCTCATCATTTTCATGTTCTCCGTCTCATCTTTTCTGAATCTGCAGAGCTTAGTTCTTCTTCCAGTCTGAATGCAGTAACCATCATGCTGCCATTATCTGTGATGGCTGTAAGTATCTTGTTTTCTGGTATTCCCTACATTTCAGTGCACTGGTCAACACAAAATTTGATGGAATGAGCAGTATGTGGATGGAAAATCTCTTTGAGACTGAGTAATATGTGTTCAGATTGGTTCTTCACAATGCAAAAAGTAACATGCACTTATAGCAAGGTAGGAAACAGTAAGTCCCTTGGTTGTCCAAATGTCTAGACCAATCGTTATTTTCCATGCATTGGCTACCTTATCTTTATATTTAATCCTTAGAAATGCTATCAATGAGGTTATTGATTTTGTTCTTCTTAGGGTTGGTCAGTCTCCTGTCAACCACCCATCATGTGAATTAAGTCTTTGTCCTCCACTGTCCGTGCTGGCAAACGTGGTGGGGTGAGGTAGGTGAGGTGGAACCTTTCTGTCATACTAATGTTTGTGCCAGAGTTTTGATTATGTAAAGTATACGAAAAATACAAACAATATGTTCGAAATATCTTCTTTGCATTATTCCAATCATTTTTATAGCCAAAACTCTGGATTAAAAAGTAATTGTCATGTGAGGCAGTGCCTCACCTACCTATCTTTTCCGTTCATCTATGATCAAAATGCACCAAATTTCCAAGAGTTTATACTGCTGTAACTGTGTATAATGCCCAGATGTACCCTTTGACTCATATATTGTGTGTAAATCTGGCTCTAGGGCTAGCCAGTACCTCCTGAGTCATTTAGCTCACTGCACATCCCTGGTACAACCTATACACAAGGCTGGAGCAATCTCTTTAGTTTGTTGTTCTTTTGCCTCTGGATGGTATGTTGAAGCCAAAGCAATCACATTCAGAAGAGTTGTCTGTTGTTTATCTTTTTCCTCGCCTGTTTTCTGTACAGCAGGGTCATAACTAGGTGTGTGCCGGCGGTGCCTTGCACACAGCGCATATGCGATGCGGGTGCAGGACCGGCTGACAGCACCCGCAGGCTGCGGCTTTGCTTTTCTTTTAATTCGCTGCAGGCTGCCACCCCAGCCCCGCCGCAAGCTGTAAGTAATGTATGGTAATGTATGTAGCTGTGCGCTCAGCTCTATCTTTGCAGACCACTACATACATTATATTCTCCACCCCCTCCCAGCTCACCCATCCACATATGGCCACCAGAAGCATCAATTATCGTGGGCAGCGCTGTGGCTGTATGCCCACATTCTCCACCCCCTCCCGGCTCATTCATCCACCTCTAGTCACAGGCCGCATGTATTACCGTGGGAAGCACTACGGCTGAATGCCTCCTGCCTCAACATGAGATCTGCAGCACCCCTTCCTTCCCAGGCAGCTGGCGCCACCAACTCCTCCTCCTCAGCAACTGGATGACAGGGTTCCATGGTCCCTGAGGGCGGGATACATTAAGCAGGGCTCCCTAAAAGGTAATAACAAACACACACAGAAACACACACATACATACACATATACACTCTCTCTAACTCTCTGTCTGCCAGTGGCATTGAGACTGACACTAGTACAGGCAGATGGACAAGGACACTAACTCATGCTGACATTTGCAGTCACACACTTCTTTAGCGTCTCCAGTCCTTTCCCATCATTCTCCTGTCTGGAGACAATCACAGAGGTACAGGGGGCGGGATGTACAAAAGGGAAAATGCAGTAAAACTCCCGTTTTCGGGTTTTTGTTGCTGAGGGTATCGCCATCTTTTGATGTCGATACCCTATAGAAGCCTATAAGCTTCTAACTGTCGTCACACCTGCCACCCCGTGCCGCTCACAACGTCCTCCCCTCTTCAGCATACCTCCGTCTAGCAAGCCTTTGTGATGCTGGTTCAGCCCCCCTCCACCCTCTCCCCAGCAGCACAACCATTTGTCCTTCCGGCTGCAGGGGGAGGAGGAGGAGCCCGGGGACTCTCTACATACGTCACCTCCCTGGTCTGGGAGGTGACGGAGACCCCCGATGACCTCAATGCCAACATCACAGGGGGGTTCTTATACTGCATTACGATGTTAATAGCATGTTAGTACATATGCGATTAGCAGCTAAGGGCGGCAATGTATTTTAATACATCCCACACAGGCAATTTGATATCATTGCCTCCTCTATCTATCTATTGTATACTCTTTGTTTCTCTTCCTCTACATTCTGTATTAGTGGGATGAATAGAGTTCAAGATGGATCAAGAGGATAGATGACACCTACAGTAGGCACGTGGCCGTGGTGACAGATATAATTATATTCTGAATATACTGAAGATTAGGAGATCTTTTACAGCTAATTATTTAAAGTGTCTGTTTAGTGTATCTATGCTAAGCTAAGCTTCTGGCCAGGGCCGTAACTAGTGTAGGTGTGGGCGAATGGTGCTTTGCATACTGTGCATTTGCGCTGTGGACACACCATCTGCACCCACCCCGATTGGCAACAGCCAGCTCCAGCGCTGCCCACAATAACAGTAGCACTGTGCCCAGCTTCTCTGCTGGACGCACAGCTGCTGATGTACATTATAGCTGGCAGTGCTGCTCAGTTTTCCTGTGTGCTCCACCTCGCTCCTCCCCTCTCATGTAGCAGCGTCCCAGCACCAGCCTGGGCCAGAGCGGCGCCTTCTCCTGGCAGGGACCTGCGCAGAGGATTCTGGGAGATGGGAGGACAGAGTGGTGGCAGCTCCAGCAGCATCTCTGATTACTGCAGCTACAGCCATCACCAGCACAGGGACATCGCCCCGCCGCCACCATGGCTGCCTGCACTCCTGCCATCATCAAATAGGTACCGCTGTGTGTGTCTCTCCCCCCTCTCTCCCCCTCCCCCCTTTCTCTGTCTCTTTCCCATTACTCTGTCTCTCTACCTGCTATCTTTCTTTTTCTCTCCCTCCCAACCCTATCTCTCTTTCCCTCCCTCTTTCTATCTTTCTCTCGTGACTCTACCTGACAAAATGTGTAAAAGGGAACGCTATATCTGTAATGTGTAAAAGGTAACTCTACCTGCAGTACTGTGTAAAATGGGACCGTACCTGCCTTAATGTGTAAAGTGGGAATCTACCTGCCGTAATGTGTAAAATGAGACTCTACCTGCTGTAATATTTAAAATGGGACTCTACCTCCCGTAATGTGTAGAATGGGACTCTACCTGCCGTAATGTGTAAAAGGGGACTCTACCTCCCGTAATGTGTAAAATGGGAATCTACCTGCCGTAATGTGTAAAATGGGACTCTACCTGCCGTAATGTGTAAAATGGGACTGTACCTGCCGTAATGTGTAAATTGTACTCTATTTGCCGTAATGTGTAAAATGGGACTCTACCTGCCGTAATGTGTAAAATGGGACTCTACCTGCCGTAATGTGTAAAAGGGGACTCTACCTCCCGTAATGTGTAAAATGGGACTCTACCTGCCGTAATGTGTAAAATGGGACTGTACCTGCCGTAATGTGTAAAGTGTGACTCTACCTGCCGTAATGTGTATAAGGGGACTCTACCTGCCGTAATGTGTAAAATGTGGCTCTACCTGGCGTAATGTGTAAAAGGAGCTCCACCTGGTGTAATGTGTGTAAGTGGCACTACTGTGCGGCGTAATTTGAATAATGGAGACTACTGTGCAGCGTAATATGGATTGGTATTATTTTGTGTTCACACTCCTTCCCCATGAAGCCACGCCCCTATATATTTTTTGCGTACTATCCCTATTTTAAGTATCTGGGAGGGGGGGGGGCGCCATCCTGTTTCTTGCACACAGCGCAAAAATGTCTATTTACGGCACTGCTGTACAGTGATAGTCTCCGGAATCTGGAGTTTTAAAAGAGTGTTTTAGATTATTTGTACAGCCTATCAAATTACTTCATAACCAGTCTATGTGGCCAGTGTTCCTCCCCAGATTTATTATCACCAACTGTATTGGTCCGCATCATTGAATGCTTGAACTGAACTGTTGGTAACTCTCTACAATAAACCCCTCGCTGCCTAGGTGGTATCATCATTGACTGTCTAAACTGTCCTTTTATTCCCCACATTCAATATGTTTCGACTCAAGATCATGTTACAGTCTGTCACAGATTACAATACATTTGAAAATGTAAACATTTCTATATATACAGTATATACAGTAAGTGCAAAAGGCCTCACTCACTGACTCGCTAATTCTCTTATTTCCCGATATGTTAGGAAGCTGAATATTTAACATAGGTATTCTTCAGGTGTGAAATAGGAAAACTGCATCATTACAAATTAAAAAAACCTCCCCTAAGGGCATGAAAAAGGTGTTGACATAATGACGTAATTACCATTGTGAGGCTTGCGTTGCAGGAACGATAACGCCCAATTGTATAAAAATTGGCATTGCACCTCCAGTGTGTAGAGTTTAATAAACTACAAAAATGCAAAAGCCCTCACTCACTCATCACTAATATTCTTACTTCTCAATATGTTAGGAAGATGAAATTTAACATAATGTATTCTGCAGGTTGGAAATAGGAAAACTACATAATTAGAACTATAATAAACATCCCCAAAGGGGATGAAAAGGGGGTTGACATAATGACGTCATTACCGATGCGAGGCTTGCACTGTGTGAACGATAATGCCCAACGGACAATCGGATCAAAATTTGTATTGCACCTCCAGTCGGTAGAAATTAATAAACTACAAAAATGCTCCTGTCACTTTTTACCGTATCTGCTATGGGTGCTCCTCGGGTAACACCAAGAACCATGGAGTAATATTTACTTACATTAAGACCTCTTGAATTTACAGCTCTATAGAATTACAAAATGTTTAACACTCATTTATATTTACAAACATGAAAATCAGAAACTCCTGTGCGAAGAACGGGTAGAACAGCTGGTCCAAAATATGGCCATACAGGATATTTACAAGATGCTGCAAAAACTCGAGTTCACACACATAGGACTCTTCTAGTCTCCAAACCTTCAAGTTTAAGCATTCTCTAAAAACTCCCCTCTTCAGGCAAGCCGATCAAATTCCAGAGTCACCGACCAAAGCTTCATAAGCTATCTAATTACATACCCAGACTACAGGGGCGGATCCAGAAGAAAATGAAAGGGGGGGGGGGGGGGGGCACCATGATAGGGGAACGGTAAGTTATACTTACATGCACCTAAGGCACGCGTGCTCCCAGATAAGGGGTGTGGTATCACAGGGGGCGTGGCGTCACAGAATACACCATCAGGTAATGATTGGCTGTAGGAGCGCATCCTGGTTTATTGCCAATGTTTCACCCTGATGAAAGGGCTGATTGGGCCTTGAAATGTTGGTCACCTGTTCCATTAGTTATGGGAGCTTGGAAGGCACCCCAGCACAATATAATTATTATAGTTTTTAGTTGGTGGCGGCAGGTGCAGCATACCTTGTTTTGGGCACTGCACTGAGACTCAGACTGCAGGACACAAACTGCCCATCTTTGATTAGCAGAAGCAGCCAGCTGGATCTCCTTTAAGCAGCATAAGACATCTGCAGGACAGCCCTGTCACAATACACGGGCCGCCTTCTCAAAGCTGAGGCTGAGTTTGACTGCACCTAGAATGGTGGTAAAGGAAGTGGAGTAGGAAGCGCTGGGAAACTGTGTGGCACAGTGAGGGCTAATGAAGCCTTCTGCGCCATCATAAGTAACAGTCTTACTCGATGCTGGCATCTGAACCCCGCACCTGGGCTGAACTCTGGCCGGCTGGTAGTGGGGGAGGTAGGTTGCAGTGTGAGCAGGGGGAGGATGGAGCTGCAGCTACAGCCTCCCATTGGTTACCACACGGACTTGCTGTTAGAGCCGCAACGGGTTCTAGTGCCTGCCGGCTTTTTTATCAAATCTGACTGACAGAAATAGCAGTAGCTGCTGCTGTTCTCCTTTTGAAAAAAAAAGAAAAGAAGTCGGAAATGACAGGGGGGCGCCCGAGTGACACCCCCCCCCCCTGGATCCGCCTATGCTGGCCTACACAGTCCACACAACTCCAGGTCCACAAAAAACCTCACATGTTTTCTCTATCTTCACTACCTTCTTCCACAGCCTCCTCCTAACCCCTGGCCAACATTGCTGTGCGAATGGAATGGATCATAGTACATACAATCCACCTTTGCCAATTTGACAATTTTCCTTAGGAAATGTTATGCTATTGAATCAATCAACACACATATTGTCATATTTGCCTTAGAAAACATCTTCATTGGATACACTGTGTCTTTCTTTCAGTTTTACAATAACTAAAATATGTCCATAAATCATCGCTCTGTTTCCTTCCCACTTCCAGTCCCGCACCCACAGGCAAAGTAGCAGAACTTTTAATATTGTGTATGTTAAGCTTCCTCTGATGGTGACCAGGTTGTTCCTGGTCACAATCTGAAAAAAAATCACATAATAAAAAAAATAGCATAATAAACATTGCCAAAGGTAATGGTGGATGATTATATATAACACACAAAAGTGTAAAACAAATAACAACTGTAAACAGTGTATATGCCACTCTGCCTGTGGTTCATGCCCCCAGTTCACATTATATGCCAGTGTCACAATGTATGTACCACAGACTGTGTAGCATACTCCAATTTCATGCTATATAATGGCACACTGTATATGCCACAGACTGTGCTGCATGCCCTCAGTTCATATTATATGCCACACTGTATATGCCACAGACTGTGCAGCATGCCCCCAGTTCATATTACATGCCACACTGTATATGCCACAGACTGTGCATGCTCCCAGACTATTTCACATTATATGCCACACTGTATATATGCCACAGACTGTGCATGCCCCCATTTATCATTATATGCCACACTATATATGCCACAGGCTGTGCAGCATGCCCCTAATTCACATTATATGCCACACTGTATATGCCACAGACTGCAGTGTGCAGCATGCTCCCAGTTCATATTACATGCCACACTGTATATGCCACAGATTGTGCATGCCCCCCGATCAATTGTGGTCAATTTTGTGTTTTTGGATGATAGCTTGTTGGTTTTGCAAATAGGAGATTTACTAATGACAAAACTGATGGAAAAATGACCGAAAACTGAATTTTAGAATTCAGTTGTTGTTTTTTCAAACTGTTTTTTTATTATGATCTCTCACATTACAAAATAGAAATCCAGCATTTCGAGACAAAGAATATGAAAATAGCATTGTATAACAGAGTGGACACAAGGTCATCATGCCAAAAAACAGTAAGACATAGAATATTCAATCTCGTGTTAGATCAAAGAGAAATCAAAACACACTTTCAAACTTTTCCTCAAATAAAACCTTTAAACATTCCAATAAAGAGAACGTATGAGAATTTATAGTGTGGTCAAATTGTAAGAATAGAGAAAAAAAAAATGGACAAATAGAATAGTGGTTCTCCACCAGTATAGTCATATTATATCAAAATCTCCAGATATAAACACAATAACTAAATTAAGTAAAATAAAATAAAGCAAAAAATATGCAATGCCAGCTAGGAGTCACGGGCCGTCGATCCATCCACAGAGCTATCTCCAAAATCAGGGGATCAGACCCCCAATCAACCCGGCAGACAACAGAATATAGAAAGAAGTGGAGGGAGAACTAAGAGAAGAAAGAAGTGGGTATAGTATTCAGATACCCAAGGGGTTAGGATGGTCTATAGTGTGAAGGAGATACCATGAGGTAGATTGGAAGCATTTTTTAATTGCCTGTTTAGTATTTAGGGGAAGTGTCAAAATATAGTTATCCCAACATTGGAATAGAGCAGGGGTAAGCCTTTCCTTATGGATAGAGGCCTTCAGCCAGTCCATGGTAAATAAAAATAATAATCTAGAAGTCACCATCGAGAGAGTGGGGGCTATGTTATGGATCCACTGCTGTAAAATTGCTTTCCTACTAGCCACTGATAATATCATAAGCAGTTTTTTGTTGGTCCTAGGGATGTCCGGCTGGTCAGTCAAACATCCAAACAGTGCCCAGGAGATAGTACAACGGAAAGATATGCCTAAGGTCGTATTTCCATATTGATGTATCTCATGCCAAAACTGTGATACCGAAGCGCAATCCCAAAAACAATGTAAGAGATCAGTCCCATCCATTAAGCATTTGGTGCATTTAGCGTCTTCTGAAATGCCCATTAAAAATCGGCATTTAGGTGAAATATATGCCCTATGGAGCATTTTGTAGGCCATTTCTTGGTATGAGCTAGCAGGAATAAGTTTCAGAGTTAACTGAAAATGGTTTAAGAGCGAGTCAGAGGTGACTGTTGAAATGTGGGAGGACCATTGGGACAGTTCTGGAAGATCCGTGTCTGGGTCTATTTCTACGCGAATACGTGTATATATGGTCGAAATAGAGTAGAAGTCCGATTGGAGAAATGTGTCAAGGGAATTAAGAAAAACGACATCTGTCAATTTGGGCAAAACAGTTTTAAGATAGTGTACTGCCTGGAAATAGGCAAACTCATGGTGAGGAAGCAAGCCATATTTATCCCTTGCCTCCGCGAAAGACAGTGGGAGGCGAGAGGCATTAAGTAGGTTGCGCAGGTTATTGATACCAGAGGAATACCAGGCAGTGAAGGGCTGTAATGCCCCTCCTTTCTGAAACTCCAGGTTACCAACAAAGGGTAATGAAAGTGAATAAAAATATTGAAGTTTAAGAGGTTTCCTCGCCATTCTACACGCCTGTATGATAGGAAATAACAACAAGTTATTAGTTATATGCAAGGCCAATTTGGAGGGTCTGGCATGGAGAAGATAGCTGAGGGACAAGGGAGCGCAGAGTTGAGAATCTAGAACAGAATCCGTATAGTAGTTATTATCACCAAGCCAATCAATAGCAACTCGGAGAAGGCAGGCAAGATTGTATTGTTTAATATTAGGTAGGTTGATTCCACCTCTAAGTACTGTTTGGGATCATTTTTTCATGCTAATCCGAGGTCGCTTGCCAGACCAGATGAACTTGGAGATAGAGGCATTCAGAGAAGATAGATCTGAATTAGACAATAATAAAGGGGTCATCTGTAAAATATAAAGAAGTTTTGGGAAGCTGGCCATTTTAAACAGGTTGCATCATCCCAGCAAATTAAGAGGGAGGGATTGCCAAAGATCAAGGTCGGTTTTTATCCTGCGCAGGACCAGGGTAATATTTAGCCTATATAGATGGCAAGGATGAGAGGGGAGTGCGACACCTAGAAAGGTTATATAGGTAGTCACCCATTTAAAGGGAAAAGTGTTTCCCCATACCATTCTCGCCTGTCCATACATGGTCAGCGCCTCCGACTTTCCATAGTTAATAGAAAATCCTGTGAAAGAAGAAAAGCGGTCAATCGTGGCAATTAGCTGAGGAATTGCACGGTGAGGGTCAGACATAAAAAGGAGAAGGTCGTCAGCGAATGCCACCACTTTTAATTCTTGCGTGCCAACAGCAATGCCCCTATAGTCTCTATGTAACAGGATATGTCGTATGAGGGGTTCTAATGCTAAATTAACAAGAAGGGGAGATAAAGGGCACCCTTGTATGGTGCCTCTTTCCAATGTGAAGGAGGGGGACGTCACATTGTTAACCAACACCTGCGCCACAGGGTTGGTAGATATGGTCTGCACCAAGTTACAGAACAATGTGCCAAAACCCTGGTGGGTAAGTACTCTACTCAAATGAGGCCAGGCGATCTTATCAAATGCCTTTTCTGCGTCCAGATTTATGATAATGCTATTTTTGGCCTGACTGAAGTGAGTGTGAGATATCGCAGCTAAGGCCGCCCTTGTTCCCCGTGTGGACTGTCTACCCTTGACAAAACCCATCTGTGCAGGCGAAATGAGGCGGGTCAAGCAGGTTGAGGAGTGAGATAGGGCGGTATGACCCTACCTGGGTAGGATCCTTACCAGGTTTCGCAAGCACAATGAGCCTTGCCTCGTTAAAACGGAGGGGAGTCTCCCCCGTCGCAAGGATATGGTTATATAGCCACATTAGTACAGGGAGGATATCAGCGCCTAGCATTTTATAGAATTCGGCACTGAAGCCGTCAGAGCCAGGGCTTTTTCCATTAGGGAGGGACCTAATGGTGGCTCGAACCTCATCATCGGTTATAGGAGCATCCAACAAGTCCCTCTCCTCCGACACAACAACTTCGGCAGTTGTGTTTCATCCAGAAATGATTGTCCATTAATTGCGTTGTCAGTGCCTACAGTGTATAAAGACTTGTAGAAGCGCATAAAAGCCGAGCATATGTCAGTAGGATCAGAAAGAACAGTTCCAGAACTGTGTAATGAATCAACCCAAGTTTTGTTCCGAGGCCCTCTGACTAGATTAGCCAAACGTTTTCCGGACTTATTCCCCCATCTATGAAACCTATTCCTGCCATAGTCATAGCTTATTTGGGCCCGTTCAGTAAGAAAGGTATCATAAATTTGTTTTTCCATGAGGTACGTTTCCAGGTGAGTGGGGCTATCGCATTGTTTGTAAGTACGATAAGTTCCTGCAATTTAGTGTTGAATTTCTTACGCTGAGAATTAACATAAGAAATAATGTGGCCTCGAAGGACCGCCTTAGAGGCCCCCCAAAAAAGTGGAGTGTTAGATTCCTGATCCAGATTATCAGTAATGTAATTATGCCAGGTGTGTTTAAGATGTAGTAAAAAATCCTCAGAGTGTAAGAGATACGCTGGGAACCTCCAACATTTGGAAATACATTGAGGTAAAGCCAAATGTAGGGACAAAGTTACGGGGGCATGGTCTGAGATAATAATGTCCTTAATTGAAGTATGAGAAACTTTGAAGAATAGGTGTTTAGACAAGAAAAGATAATCGATGTGAGAATGAGTGGAGTGTGGGTGTGAGTAAAAAGAGTAGTCTCGTTAGAGGGGGTGATGTATACGCCAAGGGTCTAGTAAAGCAAGTTGAGAACAAAGAGAAGAGAGAAGATTAGGAGAGGGCCCGGGTCTTTTAGTACTCACCCCCGACCTGTCCATGGATGGATCGACAACCGCGTTGAAATCTCCCCCTAAAATTAAGTTCTGACCACCCCAAGACAAAACTCTCTGGAGAACATCTGCAAAAAAAAGGTTGTTAGATCCAGTAGGTGCATAAAGGTTCAAAAAGGTGTATACCATATTATCAATGGAAACATCTAAGAAGATAAATCTGCTCTCGGGGTCAATACGTTTTTTAAGGATTGAAAATCAGAGATTCCTATGAAAAATAATGGCAACACCTCTGGTTTTATTGGTATAGGGAGCAGAGATGCATTCTCCAATCCAAGGGGCTTTTAATGATATAGAGGACTCATGCACCCAATGTGTCTCTTGTAAAAACACAACATGAGGGGACATACGAGAGAGATGGGCGAGTACCTTTTTGCATTTAATGGGGATATTAAGACCCTCCACATTCCAAGAAATTATGTTTTCTCTGACGTCCTAGTGGATGCTGGGACTCCATAAGGACCATGGGGAATAGCGGCTCCGCAGGAGACAGGGCACAAGAATAAAAGCTTTAGGATCAGGTGGTGTGCACTGGCTCCTCCCCCTATGACCCTCCTCCAAGCCTCAGTTAGATTTTTGTGCCCGAACGAGAAGGGTGCAGGCTAGGTGGCTCTCCTGAGCTGCTTAGAATAAAAGTTTAATTTAGGTTTTTTATTTTCAGTGAGTCCTGCTGGCAACAGGCTCACTGCATCGTGGGACTAAGGGGAGAAGAAGCGAACTCACCTGCGTGCAGAGTGGATTGGGCTTCTTAGGCTACTGGACATTAGCTCCAGAGGGACGATCACAGGTACAGCCTGGTTGGGTCACCGGAGCCGCGCCGCCGTCCCCCTTACAGAGCCAGAAGAGACGAAGAGGTCCGGTGAAATCGGCGGCAGAAGACAATCCTGTCTTCAGACTAAGGTAGCGCACAGCACCGCAGCTGTGCGCCATTGCTCTCAGCACACTTCACACTCCGGTCACTGAGGGTGCAGGGCGCTTGGGGGGGAGCGCCCTGAGACGCAATATAAATGATAATACCTTAGGTGGCAAAAGAATACATCACATATAGCTCCTGGGCTATATGGATGTATTTTAACCCCTGCCATTTTTACACAAAAGAGCGGGAGGTAAGGACGTCGTGAAGGGGCGGAGCCTATCTCCTCAGCACACAAGCGCCATTTTCCCTCACAGTTCCGCTGGAAGGACGGCTCCCTGACTCTCCCCTGCAGTCCTGCTTCAGAATCAGGGTAAAAAAGAGAAGGGGGGGCACTATTGGCAGCAAATGACAATATAAACAGCAGCTATAAGGGAATAACACTTATATAAGGTTATCCCTGTATATATATATATAGCGCTGGGTGTGTGCTGGCAGACTCTCCCTCTGTCTCTCCAAAGGGCTCGTGGGGTCCTGTCCTCTATCAGAGCATTCCCGGTGTGTGTGCTGTGTGTCGGTACGTGTGTGTCGACATGTATGAGGAGGAAAATGATGTGGAGGCGGAGCAATTGCCTGCGTTAGTGATGTCACCCCCTAGGGAGTCGACACCTGACTGGATGATCGTGTTCAAACAATTAAGTGATAATGTCAACACTTTGCAAAAAACTGTTGACGACATGAGACAGCCGGCAAATCAATTAGTGCCTGTCCAGGCGTCTCAGACACCGTCAGGGGCCCTAAAACGCCCGTTACCTCAGTGGGTCGACACAGACCCAGACACAGATACTGAGTCTAGTGTCGACGGTGATGAGTCGAACGTAATGTCCAGTAGGGCCACACGTTACATGATCACGGCAATGAAGGAAGCATTGCACATTTCTGACACTACAAATACCACTAAGAAGGGTATTATGTGGGGGGTGAAAAAGCTACCAATAGTTTTTCCTGAGTCAGATGAATTGAATGAGGTTTGTGATAAAGCGTGGGTTTCTCCCGACAAAAAACTGCTAATTTCTAATAAATTATTGGCACTATATCCTTTCCCATCAGAGGTTAGGACACGTTGGGAAACACCCCCTAGGGTAGATAAGGCGCTCACACGTTTATCTAAACAAGTAGCGTTACCGTCTCCTGATACGGCCACCCTCAAAGAACCAGATGATAGAAGGCTGGAAAATATCCTAAAAAGTATATACACACATACTGGTGTTATACTGCGACCAGCAATCGCTTCAGCCTGGATGTGCAGTGCTGGAGTCGCGTGGTCGGATTCCCTGACTGAAAATATTGATACCCTGGATAGGGACAATATATTGTTAACAATAGAGCATTTGAAAGATGCATTACTATATATGCGTGATGCACAGAGGGATATTTGCACCCTGGCATCAAGAGTAAGTGCTATGTCCATCTCTGCCAGAAGAACGTTATGGACGCATCAGTGGTCAGGGGATGCGGATTCCAAACGACATATGGAAGTATTGCCGTATAAAGGGGAGGAGTTATTTGGGGCTGGTCTTTCGGACCTGGTGACCACGGCAACGGCTGGAAAGTCCACCTTCTTACCCCAGGTCACTTCACATCAACAGAAAAAGACACCGTCTTTTCAAACTCAGTCCTTTCGTTCCCATAAATACAAGCGAGCAAAAGGCCATTCCTTTCTGCCCCGGGGCAGAGGAAGGGGAAAAAGACTGCACCATGCAGCCGCTTCCCAGGATCAGAAGCCTTCCCCTGCTTCTGCCAAGTCTTCAGCATGACGCTGGGGCTTTACAAGCAGACTCAGACTTGGTGGGGGCCCGTCTCAAGAATTTCAACGCGCAGTGGGCTCACTCGCAAGTGGATCCCTGGATTCTACAGGTAGTATCGCAGGGGTACAAACTGGAATTCGAGGCGTTTCCCCCTCGCCGGTTCCTGAAGTCTGCTCTGCCAAAGTCTCCCTCCGACAGGGAGGCAGTTCTGGAAGCCATTCACAAGCTGTATTCCCAGCAGGTGATAATCAAGGTACCCCTCCTACAACAAGGAAAGGGGTATTATTCCACGCTGTTTGTGGTACCAAAGCCGGACGGCTCGGTGAGACCAATTTTAAATCTGAAATCCTTGAACACTTACATAAAAAGGTTCAAATTCAAGATGGAATCACTCAGAGCGGTGATAGCGAACCTGGAAGAAGGGGACTATATGGTGTCTCTGGACATCAAAGATGCTTATCTCCACGTCCCAATCTACCCTTCTCACCAAGGGTATCTCAGGTTTGTAGTATAAGACTGTCATTATCAGTTTCAGACGCTGCCGTTTGGGTTGTCCACGGCACCTCGGGTCTCTACCAAGGTAATGGCCGAAATGATGATTCTTCTTCGAAGAAAAGGCGTATTAATTATCCCTTACTTGGACGATCTCCTGATAAGGGCAAGGTCCAGGGAACAGTTAGAAGTCGGAGTAGCACTATCTCAGATAGTGTTACGTCAGCACGGGTGGATCCTAAATATTCCAAAATCGCAGCTGATTCCAACGACACGTCTTCTGTTCCTAGGAATGATTCTGGACACAGTCCAGAAGAAGGTTTTTCTCCCGGAGGAGAAGGCCAAGGAGTTATCCGAGCTAGTCAGGAACCTCCTAAAACCAGGCCAGGTGTCAGTGCATCAGTGCACGAGGGTCCTGGGAAAAATGGTGGCTTCTTACGAAGCAATTCCATTCGGAAGATTCCATGCAAGAACGTTTCAGTGGGATCTACTGGACAAATGGTCCGGTTCGCATCTTCAGATGCAGCAGCGGATAACCCTGTCACCAAAGACAAGGGTGTCCCTCCTGTGGTGGTTGCAGAGTGCTCATCTTCTAGAGGGCCGCAGATTCGGCATTCAGGATTGGATCCTGGTGACCACGGATGCAAGCCTGAGAGGCTGGGGAGCAGTCACAAAGGGAAAAAACTTCCAGGGCTTGTGGTCAAGCATGGAAACATCTCTTCATATAAACATTCTGGAACTACGGGCCATTTACAATGCCCTAAGTCAAGCGAAACCCCTGCTTCAGGGTCAGGCGGTATTGATCCAATCGGACAACATCACGTCAGTCGCCCACGTAAACAGACAGGGCGGCACGAGAAGCAGGAGGGCAATGGCAGAAGCTGCAAGGATTCTTCGCTGGGCGGAAAATCATGTGATAGCTCTGTCAGCAGTGTTCATTCCAGGAGTGGACAACTGGGAAGCAGACTTCCTCAGCAGACACGACCTTCACCCGGGAGAGTGGGGACTTCACCCAGAAGTCTTCCACCTGATTGTAAACCGTTGGGAAAAACCAAAGGTGGACATGATGGCGTCACGTCTAAACAAAAAACTAGACAGATATTGCGCCAGGTCAAGGGACCCTCAGGCAATAGCGGTGGACGCTCTGGTGACACCGTGGGTGTACCAGTCAGTGTATGTGTTCCCTCCTCTGCCTCTCATACCAAAAGTACTGAGAATCATAAGAAGGAGAGGAGTAAGAACGATACTCGTGGTTCCGGATTGGCCAAGAAGGACTTGGTACCCGGAACTTCAAGAGATGCTCACGGAAGACCCGTGGCCTCTACCTCTAAGACAGGACCTGCTCCAGCAGGGGCCTTGTCTGTTCCAAGACTTACCGCGGCTGCGTTTGATGGCATGGCGGTTGAACGCCGGATCCTGAAGGAAAAAGGCATTCCAGATGAAGTCATCCCTACCCTGGTCAAAGCCAGGAAGGATGTAACCACAAAACATTATCACCGCATTTGGCGAAAATATGTTGCGTGGTGTGAGGCCAAGAAGGCCCCTACAGAGGAATTTCAACTGGGTCGTTTCCTCCATTTCCTGCAAACAGGACTGTCTATGGGCCTAAAATTAGGGTCCATTAAGGTTCAAATTTCGGCCCTGTCGATTTTCTTCCAGAAAGAACTGGCTTCAGTACCTGAAGTTCAGACATTTGTAAAAGGGGTACTGCATATACAACCTCCTTTTGTGCCTCCAGTGGCACCTTGGGATCTCAATGTTGTTTTGAGGTTCCTTAAGTCACATTGGTTTGAACCACTCACCACGGTGGACTTAAAATATCTCACATGGAAGGTGACGATGCTGTTAGCCCTGGCTTCAGCCAGGCGTGTGTCAGAATTGGCGGCTTTATCATATAAAAGCCCTTACTTAATTTTTCATTCTGACAGGGCAGAATTGAGGACTCGTCCTCATTTTCTCCCTAAGGTGGTTTCTGCTTTTCACATGAACCAACCTATTGTGGTGCCTGCGGCTACTAGGGACTTGGAGGACTCCAAGTTACTTGACGTTGTCAGGGCCCTGAAAATATATGTTTCCAGGACGGCTGGAGTCAGAAAGTCTGACTCGCTGTTTATCCTGTATGCACCCAACAAGCTGGGTGCTCCTGCTTCTAAGCAGACTATTGCTCGTTGGATTTGTAGTACAATTCAGCTTGCACATTCTGTGGCAGGCCTGCCACAGCCAAAATCTGTAAAAGCCCATTCCACAAGGAAAGTGGGCTCATCTTGGGCGGCTGCCCGAGGGGTCTCGGCTTTACAACTACGCTCGTCCGGGCACAGTATCCTAACTGAGGCTTGGAGGAGGGTCATAGGGGGAGGAGCCAGTGCACACCACCTGATCCTAAAGCTTTTATTCTTGTGCCCTGTCTCCAGCGGAGCCGCTATTCCCCATGGTCCTTACGGAGTCCCAGCATCCACTACGGACTACGAGAAATAGATTTATCGGTAAGTAAAATCTTATTAAAATCAAAAAGTGGGGCGACTACCAGGCCAGAGGGTTGGGAAGCAGCATGGTCAGTCATACTATCCCACCCCCGTAGATGGAGAATAGAATATCAAAATTGTACAGGTAAAACAGTGCCCCACCCCGTCCAATCGAGCAAGGAGGGACCAACCTATGGAGGACCGAGACACATCATCCCAGCAGGCAAAACAAACAGACAAACAAACAAAAACATTAGACTAGTAAACATGAAACAATTAGAGGCATAGCCTCCAGCATGCATAGATAGCATGCCGACATCATGCCCCTAGCACTGTGCGACCTGTAGGCAATAATAATTGAAAAAAAGAGCAAACTTTAAGTAGGAATTAATAGTCAAGTATCAGGATGAGCAAAATGGGCCTTTGCCGCCAACGGATCATCGAAGAAGTGTAGTTTTCCATTGACAAAAACTCGAAGGCGAGCTGGATATAACAGTGAGAACTTGACGTTGTCTTCAAACAGCCGTTTGCATAACGGAGCGAACTCTCTGCGCCTGTTAGCAACATAAGTGGAAAAGTCCTGGAATATAAGCAATTTTTCTCCCTTGTAGAGAAGACCTTCTGACTTTCGGTAGTGTTCTAAGAGCTTGGATTTATCCACGTAATTGAGAATCCTCATAATAACAGGGTGAGGGCGTCCAGCAGAGTCTTTGCATTCAGGGCCAATCCTATGAGCCCTTTCAATGGCTAATGGCGATCCATGAAGGCCCATATCTAGTTCTTCTGGCAGCAAGGTAGAGAGAAGGTCTAGCAACGCGTGGCCTCTCACCGACTCGGGATGCCCACCACCCTCAGGTTGTTTCGAAGGCTCCGATTCTCCAAGTCATCAAGCTTATCAGTGAGCGCTTTAATCTCTTTGGTTTGGGCCTCTATAGTGGACTGTGCAGACTGTAGATCTTCCTCCAATATTGAGACCCTCTGCTCGACTTCATCCAAATGGCCATTATGTTGAGTTAGCTGGGTCAAGGTGAAGTCTATGGCCTCTTTGATGCCCACCAGCTTTTCATCTAGGAGAGGCCCTAGTACCGCAGCAATGTCAGTTGGTTTCATTTTAGGCTGTTTAGTAACCGTAGCGTTAGTACGTTTCCATTGGGAATGAGAATGGGTGGTGGAGCAATCAGAATCGGAAGAATTTCTATGGGAGGTGTGCCTGGAGCAGGGCCAGAGGAGGACATTGGAATGGACACCAGGAACTTTTCCATGTGAGGTCGCCAGAGACAAATATATAGAGCAGGTAATAGTAAAGGGCGCAGAGAGTAGATTAGTGAGGGTCACATCAGTGAAAGGGAGAAATTAGAGAGCTACATCACAACGAAGATGGCAAACATGTCAAGGTTCTGCGGAGCAGAGGTGTAGAGAAGCAATGTGTCTGAGCTAGAAACACCACAGCTTGATGTACCAGAGCAATATAACAGGAAATTACGACAATGAACAAGTCGACAGGATATATTGCAACAAATAAGAGCAACACCCACGGTTCCAATTGTAGAGTGGCGAACACCAAGCAGAATGCAATGGAGATGTCTAGCATTGGTAACTCTATGAACTGTAAGAGAAGGTGGGTATTCTGTAATGTGGAAATCCCCAGAGCTTCACAGTGATGCTATATACACAGCAAAGGGCTCGAGACAGAATAGCAGGTCCACAGCGACAGAATGTGTCCACAGCGACGAGTCTGCAGCCTCAGGACATAAGTGGCGGCAGGGTTATTGTGCAATGAGGCATCCTGCCCTCTTCTTAGGGTGTAAATGCAGTGACCTCCCTCCGGTGACCAGGCACCCACAGTGGATTTGGCAGAGTAAATGTAGCAGTTGTCAGCTTCCTCTGGTTATCAAACAGCCAGTGGGGTATGCAGGGCTTGTTCAGGTGTAATGGCTGGCTACACTGTGGTGAGGGCCGCCATACCTGTGAGAGAGGTGTCCGGAGGTCCGTAAACTAACGCTTGGCGTGTCACTGGCCGACCGCGGTCAACTTCCGGTTTGGGCTCCGTCGCTCGGCGCAGGCCGCAACCCGCACGGACCCGTAAAAGGTCCGCCGGCTCCGCAGCGAGCACCAGGGGGGTCTACAGGATGACAGGGGTGGCGGCAGGGCCCACAGACCGCTGATTATGAGCCAGGGAAGCCCAAACAGATAGCGACGGCCGGGAGCTCTGAAGCGGCACGTCTTCCCTGGTTAGCAGCTAGGCCACGCCCCCTAGAATTCAGTTTTTGACACATTCACATAGATGAACATAGAAAATCAGAGATTTACATACTAAAGGTCAATTTTAAAACCTACCATAAACTGACACAAAAAAATGACAGCTAACACACCCAAACAATACACCTGCCTGTGGCAAGCAAGTGGGAGAAGCACTGCACAGATCACAATGATGGCATGTAAAGGTTAAATATAAAATAAAGTTTTATTTAAAGAAAATGTGTGGGGTACACTCCAAATCCATAACCAGTACTGGATCTCTCAGCCTGGTCAGGTATGGGAAAATCAGGGGAAAAATCAGCAGGTTTGTCTCCCTGATTTTCCAAAAACTAGCACCAGGCTGCACCAGCCAGTTGGCTTACACTATAGCAAGGACACAGACAGCGTGGGGTTCCCCTGCCATACCATAAAGCCAGCCCCAACTTGGTCAGCATAGGGCTGGAAATCCTTGTCAAGTTGGGACCACAAAAACAAATTGAGGTCCCTCCCCTCATGGATTAACCAACCCTAGGTGAAAATCCAGGGGTATACTGTACACCACTGTGGTGTTAAAAGTGCATAATAGAAATTAATATTTGGCCTAATTCAGACCTGATCAGTGCTGTGCGTATTCGCACAGCAGCAATCAGGTCTGAACTGCACATGCACCGGCGCCGCAGTGCGCCAGACAGCGGCCGTCTCAGCCATGCGATCGCCTCTTCCTAATTGACAGGCAGAGGCGGTCGTTAGGCAGGAGGGGGCAGGCCGGCGGCATTTGGCCGTCATTTAGGGGACGCGGTCCGGGCAACACAGGGGTAGGGATCTACTCCTAAAATACAAAAACATTGCCGCTTTGCGATGCTTTTGTACTTGTGCTGGGGGGTCAGGCCTGACATGTGGGGCAGACTAGTCCTGTGCTGGGCGTCCCCCCGCATGTCTGTGTGACTGATCGTAGATGTGCTAAATTTAGCACATCTACGATCAGGTCTGAATTAGGCCCATTGGGGGTCATTCTGACCCGTTCGCTCGCTGCTTTTTAATGCAGCAGAGTGAACGGGTCCCTACTGCACATGCACCGGCGCATGGCAGATGGCCGAAGGCCGTAGCAGGGATGCGATCGCCTCTCCCTGATTGACAGGCAGAGACGATCGTTGGCGGGAGAGGGCGGAACGGCGGTGTTTGGCCGCTGTTTCGTGGGTGCGGTCCGGCCAACGCAGGCGTGGCTGGACCAAGCGGGGGGCGGGCTGCAGCGGCTGTGTGACGTCACGCGCAGCCGCTGCGGGCCAGGGAGCGATGAGTAGCTAGCCGGAAGCTACTCCTGAAGTGCAAAGGCATCGCCGCTGTGCGATTCCTTTGCACTTCTGCAGGGGGGGGGGGGGACTGACATGCGGGGCGGAATAGCCCTGTGCTGGGCGTCCCCCCGCATGTCAGGGAAGATGATCGTAGCTGTGCTAAATTTAGTACAGCTACGATCAACTCGGAATGACCCCCATTGTTCTTTACAGTGGAGCCAGCATGCATGGATATTGCAACCTGTGGGCCACCAGTAAAAAAGACATTACAATAATGACAGAACAGACACCGAATGTGTTAGTTTTTTATAAAAATAAAAGAAAACACACACAATCTATCGGGCATATTCAATTGGCAGCTGATCACAAGAGGCAGCCAGAGGCGGATTGGCCATAGGGTTTGCAGGGAAGATCCCCGGTGGGCCGACGCACCCGTGGGGCCTGTTTAGTTTGAAGACATGTGGTCCTTTTTATAGACATAATGAATAAGATGCAAAATAATTTACATATATGAAAATGACTTTGCCACTTAGCCTGTGATTGCAGATGATCTAGTGTATGCTCTGTCTGCCTGCTTGGCTGACATATAAGATTGAGTGAATAGTGATTGGGATACGGTTGGTGTAATAAGCAAGAAAATATATCTTTCTAAAGAATTATATAGTTTCCTAAATTCTGAAGGTGTATCATATAATGTGCTCATAATATTCAATTTTATTTCTTTTTAACTTCCCCCTTGATGCTGGACATGCCCACTATCTGGAAAGTCTTGGGGGGAGGGTGCTGCTGCCATGGCCCATGGCAAGACCTTACACCTCTGGTGCTGCCCATGTGGGGCCACTAGTACAAATTTTTCCAGGGCCGCTTTTTGTTCCCAATCCACCCCTGGAGGCAGCAAAATTCAATTAGCAGGGATACATACACATGTGATTCACAGATAAAGTACTTTTTGTTGCAGCTTCTGGAGTCTCATTTGCAGTAGCGGATTTACCACAAGGCAACCAAAGTAGCTGCTTACGGTCCTGCGGATTTCCGGGTTGCCTTTCCAGAAAAGGTGCATAAAGGGTATTGTCAGAGAACTGGGATGGCTAAATACTCCTGGCAGTCTGTATGCGATTAGACCAGTGCCAGATTAAGGTCCGCGTGGGCCTGGAGCTGAGATTTAGGAAGGGCCTATTATGTGCCATCACAGGTAGTATGATCAGCGCCATAGAGATATTCTTCCAGGTGGTTACGGGGTTTGGTGACATACTATTCACTGTGCTACCTCTCCACGCTACATCACTATATTACCTTCCCACACTACATTTCCGCACTAGATCCTTGCACTACCTCCCCACACTACACCACAACATTACTTCCCCATATTGGATTCCCTCACTATATCTACCTCCCCAAACTACATCACTATGCTACCTACTCACACTACATCACCACACTATACCTCCCATACTACATCACTACGCTACCTCCCCACACTACATCCCTGCAGTATGGGGGTAATTCCAAGTTGATCGCAGCAGGAATTTAGTTAGCAATTGGGCAAAACCATGTGCACTGCAGGGGAGGCAGATATAACATGTGCAGAGAGAGTTAGATTTGGGTGGGTTATTTTATTTCTGTGCAGGGTAATACTGGCTGCTTTATTTTTACACTGCAAATTAGATTGCAGATTGAACACACCCCACCCAAATCTAACTCTCTCTGCACATGTTATATCTGCCTCTCCTGCAGTGCACATGGTTTTGCCCAATTGCTAACTAAATTCCTGCTGCGATCAACTCAGAATTAGGCCCTATATCTACCTTCCCACACCACATTACTGCATTACCTCCCACACCATAATACTACGCTACCTTCAGGGCTGGATTAAGGTTTGTGGGTTCCTCTGGGAATCAGATTTGTTGGAACCTTATCAATAATAATAAGAGAGTGAGGATGCAAGGCTGCAAGGGATGGCTCCAACAGGGTGTGCCAGGGTCGAAGGAGCAACTAACATCCCCCTCTTGGCGGAGGAGGCCCCACACAGTAAGCTGCACTGTAAAGTTTTTCCCTGCTAACTGTAGTTGGCCAGAAGTTACCACTGGGGGGAGTCAGCCGGGTATCTAGGGACTCTGTGGGAGTGCCGCTGATACTGTAGTGGGTCAGTGGTCACTGCTGGGAGCCGTCTGAGTTCACCGCATAGGTGCCAGTGTCCTTCTCTGGATTCAGGTAACTTCACTGCAGCACAGAACCGGATTAAGGCTTCGGGGGGCCGGGGGTACTTAAAACAACGGGGCCCTAAAGTCTAAAATTAAAATAATTTTTTATATATATATATATATATATATATATATATATATATATATATGACAGACACTGTACAATTTGAACTGGGGGGGATCGGATAGCAGGGCCGTAACTAGGTGTGGGCTAAGGGGGCATGCACCCCGGGTGCAGGAATTGAGGGGGTGCCGAGGAGTTTCAGAGGAACAGGGGTTTTTTTTGGTTTTTTTTACCAGCAGTGCTGTGCTGCTCCAGTGAGACAGCAGACTGCTCCCGGGGCAATGTTTCTGACCCACCTGTCTGCCCACAGTTGGCTTTGACGCTGTGCTGATGAGCTCCAGTTCCTGGGATCTCTCCTATGCCGGCTACTGTCTTAAACTCTCTTCTTTGCCATGCAGTGCTGCGACTAGCATGCAGTGAACTGTGCAAGCTATAGAGGTGAGCTGTTGGTGCTGTGTTTTTAAGCAGGCTATGATCCCTGCTGCCTGCCCAGCACCGACCGATAACAAGCTGCCGCCTACACACCATTGAGAAGACACGCTGTAGTTTAGTGATGTAGTTCAGCATGTAGGGGATGTTGTACGAGTGATGTAATGCAGTGGATATGGGAATGTAGTGCAGTGATATAGTGCAATGTATGGGGATTCACAGGGGGGCATGTAGTGGAACACGCTGCTGGGGGGGGCATTTGACGCTTAGGGCATTTGGGGCACATAGGGGAATAATGTCCAATAGTATCCCCTTTTTTTCACATTTTTTGATAATATGATTATTTTAGTCTGACAGTGTTTGTTTGTTTGTTTGTTTGTTTGTTTGTTTGTTTGTTTGCATGTTTATTAATTTTATTTTATTGTATTTTTTTTTTGGGGGGGGAGGCAAATTACCGCCTTGCCCCGGGTGACGAAAATCCTAGTTTCGGCCCTGAGCTTGGATATATTATCTTCTACATATGATGTGACGGAGGGGAGGGCGTGTGGCGGGCGAGGAGACTCTAGATGTGCGGGAGAAGCCCATAGTGAAAGCTCCAAAGTACCTTCATAGGAGCAGTGGTGTCCGGAGTGCAGAGACATCCAAGGTGTCCGCTGGCGGTGGAGAGAACTGGGCAGAGGCACAGAGACGCAGGAACGGGAGTGACTCTGAGCCGATCCGGAGCGGGGAGATCGGCGGCCAGAGGCGCTGTGCAGCCACGGTGGTGAGACTGGCCTCAGCCTTCTTGGTGTGAGTGCCGGGGGATAGCGCCCTATACCTGTAGCAGGCAGCAAAAAGGGTTGGCCTGGTTAGCAGAGGAGGAGGAACAGACAGGCTGCAGCTGGCTCCATAGCAACGGAGGATGCTGTCCCAGGGCTTCCTGATCCACACAGTTGGGTGAAGCCCACTGAGCCCTGTCTGTCATCAGCCCAGTTAGGAATTGGGGAAGCAAGCGCATACAACTTTCCCATTGGGGGAGTAAGTCCTACCCTAAATAGACTGCGCACTAATACCCTGAGACGCTGAGCCCTCACAGTAGACCTTTAGCTTGGCTGCCTAGGCTGTCTTTAATAGACATTTCATGCATCAGTGAAGGAGCAAGTGTTTGCTTAAGCCACCACACATAGAAGGGACACCGCCTTAGGCCACTGGTTAACCGGTGATATCTAGGATAAAACATTGCTGCAAGGACACTACAGACTAGACCAGGGGGCAACAGGACATTCCGCATCCGAAGGGTTCATTATTTGCATAAGGGGGGCAGTGTCAGGCTCAGGTGCTGGCGTAGAGACTAAGGATGCCCATTCAGGAGCTACCCTCTGACAACTATAAATGAGATAATATTACTATTAGAGAGGGAAAGATTGAACCCCCAAGGAAGTCCTATACCGAAAGGAGATCGGTAGTCAGGAGAGGGGCTCCTGTGATGGTAACCTCTCCGTTTGGAGAGAGACAGAGAAAAGTGGCCCAGCATCTGGATTTAACCGGAGCATAGGCAGTCTGCCGCCGATATCTCTAAGTCACCTCCCAGGTGCTGTCTAGATAGATTGAAGACTAAGCCTGAAGTTACCGAGTCACCGGGAGATCCATTAGTTACCACAGGGCAGGGTAGAAAACATTACCATATCACTTATACTAGCTATCAGGTGGAAAGGGGCATCCTTACCTGGTTTAATGTCTGTCACTTTACACTGTTTAAGTACGTAGAGTAATGCAATAGTCCGCCAAGGTATCTACAGGAACGGAGAACAGCTGGCCATTCCCCACAGCCCAGCTGGGTATATGCCTGGACATTAGTATGAACAGAAGGGTCTATTCTGGCATCACCAGAGAGACATACGGATCACTATAACAGCCAGCGCCACAAGTCATACCAACCTTCCTCAATCTCAGACTCCGACAACGTAATTTGGCTCAAACGGCAGAGAGAAGTAGCATGCAGCGCCTACGACAGGGATTTCTCCAGAAGTATAACGGATTATTGAAGGATAGGTATAGGTGAGATGCAATTCCCACTGACACAGTAGTTTATGGTCAAGGAACTTCCCAGCTGGACCTCGAACAATATATATGGGGCCCCATTCTAAGTGTACTATAACCCTCACTGCGCAGATATATTTTTTTACTTTGCTAATTCCCGGGTCTATGGTCTGGTAGACATTTAGTTTTTTTGTATTGCATGCATTATTGATATGTATAGGTGGGTATAGCAACTCTCTTCTAAGGTTTTTGTCAATAGGTTACAATATAAACTTTAGGATTACATGGTAATAAAAACAACTTTAGTACTTACCTGGTGTAGTGCCCATGGAGAGTTGATCCAACCTGGAAAGAAGAACAGAGAACAGGTATTGCAGGGTATTACCAATGGGGGAAGTAAAGCCACTGACGCTAACTGTATACAGCAACAGTAGTTCTCGATAACCAAACCCTCAGTGCCATATAGTTCGTGGTGGGAAACATAAGGTGCATTACCCTCTTTTGCACCCTCGGCTTACCCAGGCAAGCCACCTCATTACATATAGCTTGGGTGGAGGCACAAAGATAGTCCCAACTTGGTGAACTCAGAGGAAGCTCCTAACACCGGGGGCTTCTTCTATAGCTAACCCTCACACGGGAATAGGGTTACACACACACACACACACACACACACACACACACACACACACACACACACACACACACACACACACACACACACACTATATATATGTGTGTGTGTGTGTGTGTGTGTGTGTGTGTGTGTGTGTGTGTGTGTGTGTGTGTGTGTGTGTAGATAGACAGATACATACATAGATACAAAGATAATAGATAGATAGATAGATAGATAGATAGATAGATAGATAGATAGATAGATAGATAGACCGACCCAGAACATTAACTTCAAATTTTGATAACATCAAAAAGTTAATGCAGCCTTTCTTACTTTTGCACTGCTGTGCTGATGGGAAAGACAGGCTGTGACGAGGGGTGGTCTTCTGTATGCCGGCGGTCGGACTCCCGGCGCTCAGTATACCGGCGCCGGGAGCCCGACAGCCGGCATACCAACACTTACTTTCCCTCGTGGGGGTCCACGACCCCCATAGAGGGAGAATAAAATAGTGTGGCGCGCGTAGCGCGCCACCGTGCCCGTAGCGTGGCGAGCGCAGCGAGCCCGCAAGGGGCTCATTTGCGCTCGCCACACTGTCGGTAAGCCGGCGGTCAGGCTCCCGGCGCCGGTATGCTGGTCGCCGGGAGCCCGACCGCCGGCCAGCCGTAGTGAACCCGTGACGAGTGACACACACACAGAAAAGTTGGAGCGCACGCTCCTCTCTCTCCTCCACTGGGTACAACAACCTTTACCCGTGCCGAGGCTGTGCATGCCCAGGATGAAGCCTCCATCTTCCCCTGCAGTCTGCGATCCAATCAGTCACAGAGCCGCAAGCTGCAGAATCAGGTATTATTGGACAGCGGAGCCGTCGTTCGGCTCAGCTGCCCAGTAAAAGTCTGCATCGCTGGTGGCGGCTGCTTGACGGCTGTCAGTGGGGTGAGCAGGGAGCGCAGCGTCGCAGATCGGATCAATAATAGAGATCCGATCTGTGGCAGGTGGCGGGGGCCCTCTAACAGCGTGGGGCCCAGGGTTACTTACCCCCAGAGCCCCTCCCTTAATCCGGCTCTGCTGCAGCAGCAGCGAGTATATCACCGCTCGCTGCTGTGGAGAATCAGTGGTCACAGTATGGAGCTGTGGGATATCCACAAACAGATTGTAAACGTACAAGCAAGTGGTTATACCGATTTGCTCAAAACAGTACTGTGTAGTGTCAGCAGCTCTATGGGACCTAATACCACGACATTCTCTGAGACACACAGAGTCTTGCAGATGTCATAATCTCATGAGAGTAGCAGGGCATTGCGTGAGTGCCCCTGCCGCCCTGCCTATAATCCGACCCTGGCTACCATCTGACATTATTGCACTACTCCCCACACCACACTACTGTGCTACCTCCCTACACATTATTGAATTATGGGGGACATTTACTAAGCAGTGATAAGAGCGGAGAAGTGAGCCAGTGGAGAAATTGCCCCATCAACCAATCAGCAGCTCTGTATCATTTTATATTATGCAGATTATAGATTTACTTCATTGCTGATTGGTTGCCATGGGCAACTTCTCCACTGGCTCACTTCTCCGCTCTAATCACTGCTTACTAAATGTCCCCCTAAGTCTCCACACAATGGAGGTATTTCAGACTTTAACTTTAGCACATCTACGATCACTTTCACAGACATGAGGGGGGACGCCCACACAGGGCTAGTCCGCCCCACATGTCTGGCTCTGACCCCACCCCCACCCTGCACAGGTACAAAAGCGTTGCACGGCAGCGATGCTTTTGTACCTGAGGAGTAGCTCCCTACTAGCACAGCTCATGTGCGCTGACAGGGAGCTACCCTTCGCTCTCCGGGTCACAGCGGCTGCGTGCGATGTCACGCAGCCGCCCCACACACGGTCCAGCCACACCTGTGGATCCCGGACCACCCCCCCAAAATGGCGGCCCAACACCGCCAGCCCACCCCCTCCTGCCCAGCGAACGCTGGTCAGAGATGCCGATCGCATCTCTGGCATGCGCCGGAGCACTGCGGTACCTACGCATACGCAGTTCAGACCTGATCGTCCGCTGTGCGAAAACACACAGCAGTGATCAGGTCTGAATTAGCCCCAATATCACTACATTACATTATTACACTACCTACCCATACTACTTCATTGCACTGCCTCCCCACACTACAAAACAGCACTATACAGGTGAAACTCAGAAAATTAGAATATCGTGCACAAGTTAATTTATTTCAGTAATTCAACTTGAAAGTTGAAAGTAATATATTATATAGACTCATTTTATGCAAAGTGAGATATTTCAAGCCTTTATTTGTTATAATTTTAATGATTGTGGCTTACAGTTTAAGAAAACCCCAAATCCAAAATCTCAGAAAATTAGAACATTACATAAAATCAATAAAAAAAGGATTTTAAAATACAGAAATGTCGGCCCTCTGAAAAGTATAATCATTCATATGTACTCAGTACTTGGTTTGGGCTCCTTCTGCATGAATTACTGCCTCAATACGTCATGGTATGAATTCTATCAGCCTGTGGCACTGCTGAGGTGTTAGGAAGACCAGGATGCCTCAATAGCAGCCTTCAGCTCTTCTGCATTGTTCGGTCTCATGTCTCTCATCTTTCTCTTGGCAATGCCCCATAGAGTCTCTTTTTTCTTTAGCCCAGGTAAGACGCTTCTGACGTTGTTTGTTGTTCAGGAGCGTCTTGAAAAGAGGAATATGATATTTGAAGCCCATGTCCAGGGTCCATCTGTGTGTCGTGGCTCTTGATGCACTAACTCCAGCCTCAGTGCACTCCTTGTGAAGCTCCCCACAGATGGACCCAGGACATGTGCTTCAAATGTCTTTAAATTTTTGGAATGGTGACCGGGAACCCCAATTAGTGCACCCTGTCCTCTCGCATGGCTCGATTCACTTGCCATGCTTCGGGCAAGGTGCCTCGCTCTTCTACCGCTGCGCTCGGCACAGGTTACCATTCCCAATTGTAGTCCACGTGGATCATAAAGTATGAAAAATGGG
Source organism: Pseudophryne corroboree (assembly GCF_028390025.1). NCBI lineage: Eukaryota > Metazoa > Chordata > Amphibia > Anura > Myobatrachidae > Pseudophryne > Pseudophryne corroboree. The sequence continues at coordinate 297,135,603 of NC_086446.1, read as the reverse complement.
AAAAATTGTGAAAAACTCATGTCGACCTTTTGTCATGTCATCCTAGTAACCATGTCAACATAATGCATGTCGACATAAGTGTGGTTGACCTAGAGACCAGATACTGTGTATAGGAGATGCCTGCTACAATCAGTGGTGCACTGATATATAATCAATACAGTCACACTGACTGACCTGCTAGGCTGCTCCAATCAGTAAGTGGGGGGAAGGGGGGGGGCAGAGGCACTCATATATAATGCAGGCAACACTTATGTATTCTAAGGTATGGGTGCCTGCATTATATATCAGTGCCACCCCCATTGATTGTAGCATATTCCCTATGTCCTAGTAGAACCTCCTCCCTTAAAATACCCATTATTGCACCCATCAGTCAGTAACTGTATTGGTTATATATCAGTGCCTTTAGTGTTAATCTGTTATAGAATATCAATGCCTCCCCACCCCCCTCCCCACTGATTGCAGCAGACACTACAATCAGTGAGGGGGGATGACGGGTGCACTGATATATAATCAATACAGCCACTGATAGAGAAGTGTAATAAAAGGTATTATCAGGGTTTAAAGTGGGGGGAAAGGGATGGAACTGAGTTCTGTCACGCGTAATGGTAGGTGGAAGTAGTTCCAACTCTATCATGGTCTTGCACAGTAACTCCAACAGAAAAGCCCACCCCACCACCCACGTCAATAGATGATGTTGGTGGTGCTAGTGTCATTTATGAGCTGCAGCCACTCTTCCTTCCTTAGCTTCTGGCAACTCCATGGTCCTTCACTTGTAGTCTGCACTCCTGGTACTCACACACACTGTGTGTGTCAGACAGCATTAATCCCCTCCTCAGGTCCCAGAGGCTTCCTTTTCTGGCCCAGCATAAGTGATGTAATGAGATCACCGCAGCTGAAGTGAAGAAGAACCACGAAGGTAAGCAGGCTTTGTGCATGCTGAAGACAAGGTTATAGCAGGCTGGAGGGACACAGAGAGGCAGAAAAGCTGCTGAAGGCATACAATGCAGGGAGCTCCTAAAGGTACATGTATAATTGGCACCTCTGTGGACATTATATGTAAGGGGTACTACTATTGTGGGCATTATGTGTATAAGGGGCACTACTGTGGGCATTATGTGTATGGGGCATTACTATTGTGGGCATTATGTGTAAGGGGCACTACTACTGTGGACATTATTTGTGTAAGTGGCACTACTACTGTGGGCATTGGAGGTCATTCCGAGTTGGTCGCTCGCAAGCGGATTTTAGTAGATTTGCTCATGCTAAGCCGCCGCCTACTGGGAGTGAATCTTAGCATCATAAAATTGCGAACAATGTATTCGCAATATTGCGATTACACACCTCGTAGCAGTTTCTGAGTAGCTCCAGACTTACTCGGCATCTGCGATCATTTCAGTGCTTGTCGTTCCTGGTTTGACGTCACAAACACACCCAGCGTTCGCCCAGACACTCCTCCGTTTCTCCGGCCACTCCTGCGTTTTTTCCGGAAACGGTAGCGTTTTTTCCCACACGCCCATAAAACGGCCTGTTTCCGCCCAGTAACACCCATTTCCTGTCAATCACATTACGATCGCCAGAACGATGAAAAAGCCATGAGTAAAATTCCTAACTGCATAGCAAATTTACTTGGCGCAGTCGCAGTGCGAATATTGCGCATGCGCATTAAGCGGAAAATCGCTGCGATGCGAAGATTTTTACCGAGCGAACAACTCGGAATGAGGGCCATTATGTAGAAGGGGAACTACTACTGAGGGTATTGTGTATAAGTGACACTACTGAGTGAAGTCAAGTGAATAAGGGGCACTACTGTGTGATGTAACGTGAATAAGAGGCACTACTGTATGTAGTAACATGAATCAGGGGCACTACTATGTGGTGTAATATTAATAGGAGCAACGTGAACATCATTGTTTCACTGCAGCGTAATTTGAACTGGGGGTACTATTGTGTGACCATACCCTTACTTGTGAGTCCACACTGCTTTTTTGCAACCGGGGGGGTTAAAAACCCTATCACTGGCTCTGACTCTGCCTGATCGGAGGGTGGGTAGGTGGCGAGGGAAATTATTTCCACTACCACTCCAGAACAACTTTAAGACCTGGGTATTTTAAAATGCGGTTAGTGAGTGAAGGGGAATAATAATGAGTATTTTAGGTGATGGAGTTTGCTACAATCAGTAAGCCTGAGTCACTTATATACCAGTGGCGTGCGGTGAGGTCAGTGACTGGTGAGGCACTACAGCCATAATGTCCGCCGGATCCTGCCGAAGACCCCTACCACCGCCGAGCCAATGCCCGCTACTGCCTCTGAGCCGATGCCTGCTGCCACCACCAATGGCTTACAAACTTGCCCATCATCAACTGACCCAGCCCTCCGCCACTAATTTGCATCTCAGTCTGATGCCGCCAATGCCCGCTGCCTGCCTGCTCATCATACTTGTGATATATTGTACATTTTTATAGAAAAAATAATAATAATTAGTGTTTGGGACTGGGAAGGGAGTGGGAGGAGGACATGAATGCAATTTTGTTGTCCAGGGCTTCCAGTAACTTAATGGAGAAGGGTCTGAATGGGTTAAAAAATGTAAAAAAAAAATGCGTGAGGTCCCCCCTCCTAAGTATAACCAGCCTCGGGCTCTTTGAGACGGTCCTGGTTGTTTAAATACTGGGAAAAATTTTGACAGGGGTACCCCTTATTTAGACAACCAGCACTGGGCTCTTAGACCGGTCCTGGTTCCAAAAATAGGGGGGACAAAAGATGTAGGGGTCCCCCGTATTTTTAAAACCAGCACCGGGCTCCACTAGCCAGCGACATAATGCCACAGCCGGGGGACACATTTATGTAGGTCCCTGCGGCCGTGGCATTACTCCCCCCCAACTAGCCACCCCTGGCCGGGGTTCCCTGGAGGAGTGGGGACCCCTTAAATCAAGGGGTCCCCCCCTCCAGGCACCCAAGGGCCAGGAGTGAAGCCCAAGGCTGTACCCAGCACCTCTGGGCGGTGGGTGCCGGGCTGATAGGCATAAGTGTGTAAAACAAAGGACATAGTTTTTTGTTGTGGAACTACAAGGCCCAGCAAGCCTCTCCCACTTGCTGGTACTTGGAGAACCTCAACATTTTCACGGGGGGGGGGGGGGGGACATTATTAAAGTAATAAATGAAGATATTTATCACAGACTTTTTATTATTTTAATCATTATGACAGCGGAGGTACTGCCTCCCCTGACTGCACGTCCCTGTTATATACTGTACAATGCAGTCAGTGAGTGAGGGTGTAATAATGGGGTATGGGGACATGCTGTATTCAGTGCATCTAAAATGCAGTAACTGAGTGGCGTAATCACGGAAATTAGAGATGAGGGGACATGGTGCAATCAGTGAAGGGGAAAGTAATTTACTGTATAGGAATATAAGGAGGAAAAACAACAAATAATCTAAGGGGCATAATTCAGTAATTAAAATATAGTACTATGGATTGTTTGAGGGAGGGGGGCCCTAAATCAGTCTCTTACCATTAATATGGCTAAGGATAACTGTGTGCTAACTCTGCATAATTTTATGTTTGTCCTGCCTACAGTGAATTTGGCCCCACCTGAATGAGGAGATTTGAATATTTTCCAGTGACATTAAGGGGTACATTTACTAAGCAGTGATAAGAGCGGAGAAGTGAGCTAGTGGAGAAGTTGCCCATGGCAACCAAGCAGCACTGAAGTAACATCTATAATTTGCATACTATAAAATGATACAGAGCTGCTGATTGGTTGATGGGGAAATTTCTCCACTGGCTCACATCTCTACTTTTATCACTGCTTAGTAAATGTTCCCCTAAATTCTCAATCCTCCTCTGCAACATACAGTAGGAACCCAAGAGACTTCTAAATGGATCACAAGCTCTCTACTAAATACTGTAAATCTCTCTCAATGTCTGCAGACAGTATTGAGCAATTTCTTTCCAATAAATCCACACAAATACAGCTAATTAGGAGGAAATATGGTCTGCTGTTCTGGTAGCATATGGATAAACATTAAACCCAAAAATGTAACATTTAACTTAATTTCCTTCTTTGCAAAACCCATTTCAGTTTTTATCATGCTGCTTCTGTGAAGGCATTACAGGGCGCCAATGGTTTAATGCACAAACAAGCAAAAGAATATTAAGCAGAATATTATGCCAATGTTTACCAACAGATCTATAATTACAAAGTAAATTAGCCGTGAAATGAAACGCTTGTGATTCTCTGCGACGCTGTTAGGAACAAATGGCTGATTATTTTAAAGTAACTATCAAAATGGTTTAGATCTGCCACCAGTTCAGCGTGCTGTCAGGAAGCCTAAATTGTGGAGAACAATCTGCAAAGGTAGATATGATTCTGCAGTTAGTTAATGTAGAGATCTACGGATTGGAAATAAATGTTACGCGATATAATATAAATACTGCCTCATCCTGGAGGGCAGGAAATGTAATTCAACAGACAAGAAACAAGGTTTTCGTGCAGCAGAGAAAAATGGATTTTTACTTTGTATCTACAGGACACTAATGCAAGACCAGACATAAAAGCAGCAGTTGTACTCAGCATTGCCCAGTGAGTAGAACCAGTCCCACTGATTATTAGTGCAATTTACTTCCAGGGTATTTCATAATGAACTAAAGGGGTTAGTTGTAGATTACCTCATTTTTAATGAATATGCTTAATTGCATTAAAATTGATTCCTGTATCAAATGCATGTATATAAATGGGCTAAATTTTCAGTTATTATGGAAATCTGTTACAGCTTGCAGTGTAATAACAAAAAATTATTTTGAGATTTATTTTTTTAACCAAAAAAGTTACACTCTTTATTGTGAGTCAGTTAGCACTATGGGGTCTATTAAGATCCGAATGCAGCTGCTGCATTAAAAGAGTCTGTGCATGCGCACAGGCCACTGTGCACATGCGCGACCCTTCACCTTTCGGCCGCATCCTGGCAAAAGACATACTTCATGGGCTATATACTGCTGACATTAAATGTAGGAGGAGGTCATAATAATGTGACTCAAGTGTGTGTGTGTGTGTGTGTGTGTGTGTGTGTGTGTGTGTGTATATATATATATATCCAGCAAAGAAAAGATGGCACTCAGAGACTATTTTGAAATGGTGAAAGAAGATAACTGTATTGAGATGTTACAGCATCTAACGTTTTCGGAGCAGTTGCCCCGTCCTCAGGATAACATCTACAGCAAAACATACATGGACAACACATACATAAATACCCTTACCTGTCCCTCATGTTCCCGCTCCGTCCAGCGCTCAGACCGCACGCCCACCGGAACCACTGCTCACTGAACTTCCTGGTGCGCGGCCCCCGTTGCTGTGGTAACCGCAAAGCATGCGTTCCACAGACAGCTTCCTGCGCTCCAGCAGCGCAGCCGAGGACACCGAATGGGATCACGGCACAAGAGCTGCAGGGAGAGGGAACACATAAGAAAACCAACATATAAAATATATACAGACATTTCAGAGGATACAAACAGGATCAGGAATAGTATAATTTAGTTTAACCCATTATAATACCATAAGTAATAAAAACCGAAAGATCACAGTGACAAACAACCAAATCACAGTAAACTATTCCAATTGATCTTTTCGTTTAGCCCCATAGGGCTCGTAGTGCCCAGACGAACGATCCAACGGGATTCTTTTATTAATAATTGTTTGGCACGGTCACCACCCCGAAGGGAAACAGGTACATGATCTATAATGTAGTATTTTAGATCGTCGAGTGTGTGACCTGCCAGTTTAAAATGTCGGGATACTGGCTGATCAATATCTTTCCCATTTAGGGTCATATTGATCGCCGACCTGTGGGCATTCATTCTCTCCCTGAATTTCCTGGTAGTCTGGCCGATATAATAAAGGCCACAAGGACACACGATAATGTACACTACAAAAGTAGTCGTACAAGTGAGGACAAACCTGATGTCAAAGATTTTATCAAGATGGGGATGTTTAAAATTTTTACATGCTACCATATATTTGCAAGTAGTGCAATTAAGGCATTTATAACAGCCTGGGGGTTTGGTATATACATTAACCGGTTTTTTGATCCCAAGATCTGTAATATCAGCATGAACTAGTCTATCACGTAAATTACTACCTCGTTTGAACGCTGCCAGAGGTCTCATGTTTTTAAAGACAGGGAGTTCCTTGTCTGAGCTCACAATGGGCCAGAGTGCATTAGTGGCTCTCCGAATAATGGGGCTGGCCGTGGTGAAATTGCTCACCCAGGGAATAACCCTGTCATGAGAACGTTTAACAGGTTGTAATAAGCTGGCCCTATCCATCTGAAGAACCTGCTTTTTTTGTTCCTCTAGGGCTAAAGGACAATATCCCCTGTCTCTAAATATAAAAAAAAATATAAAAATAAATACTGGAGATATATATATTTATATATATACATACGTATATATATATATATATATATATACATATATATACACAAACAGTAATAGTGCACTGTCTGTAAACTTTGTTGATGTAGTAGCTATAATATTGAAGGATGGTAAACTCACAACATCATTATATAAAAACTTGACAGATTGCAAGATATTGTTGCATGCATACAGATTTCAAAATGTTGTAAATACAGGTTATCCTTCTCACAATTTATAATCTCACAATCCGTGGCTGAACAACATATTGATGAAATGTTGAGAGGTTTCCTGACTAGATGTTATGAAAAGGCATCTGTTGTGAATGCAAAAACGTACTACACTATGTCTGTCCCACAGGAGAATCTTCTGAAAAAAACAGGTTAAAACTAGTGATGTGCACCAGACATTTTTCGTGTTTTGTGTTTTGGTTTTGGATTCGGTTCCGCGGCCGTGTTTTGGATTCGGACACGTTTTGGCAAAACCTCCCTGAAATTTTTTTTGTCGGATTCGGGTGTGTTTTGGATTCGGGTGTTTTTTACAAAAAACCCTCAAAAACAGCTTAAATCATAGAATTTGGGGGTCATTTTGATCCCATAGTATTATTAACCTCAATAACCATAATTTCCACTCATTTCCAGTCTATTCTGAACACCTCACACCTCACAATATTATTTTTAGTCCTAAAATTTGCACCGAGGTCGTTGGATGACTAAGCTAAGCGACCCAAGTGGCCGACACAAACACCTGGCCCATCTAGGAGTGGCACTGCAGTGTCAGACAGGATGGTCGATTTAAAAAATAGTCCCCAAACAGCACATGATGCAAAGCAAAAAAGAGGTGCACTGTGGTCGCTGGATGGCTAAGCTAAGCGACACAAGTGGCCGACACAAACACCTGGCCCATCTAGGAGTGGCACTGCAGTGTCAGGCAGGATGGCACTTCAAAAAAATAGTCCCCAAACAGCACATGATGCAAAGAAAAATGAAAGAAAAAAAAGATGCAAGATGGAATTGTCCTTGGGCCCTCCCACGCACCCTTATGTTGTATAAACAGGACATGCACACTTTAACAAACCCATCATTTCAGCGACAGGGTCTGCCACACAACTGTGACTGAAATGACTGGTTGGTTTGGGCCCCCACCAAAAAAGAAGCAATCAATCTCTCCTTGCACAAACTGGCTCTACAGAGGCAAGATGTCCACCTCATCATCATCCTCCGATTCCTCACCCCTTTCACTGTGTACATCCCCCTCCTCACAGATTATTAATTCGTCCCCACTGGAATCCACCATCTCAGATCCTTGTGTACTTTCTGGAGGCAATTGCTGGTGAATGTCTCCACGGAGGAATTGATTATAATTCATTTTGATGAACATCATCTTCTCCACATTTTCTGGAAGTAACCTCGTACGCCGATTGCTGACAAGGTGAGCGGCTGCACTAAACACTCTTTCGGAGTACACACTGGAGGGTGGGCAACTTAGGTAAAATAAAGCCAGTTTCTGCAAGGGCCTCCAAATTGCCTCTTTTTCCTGCCAGTATACGTACGGACTGTCTGAAGTGCCTACTTGGATGTGGTCACTCATATAATCCTCCACCATTCTTTCAATGGTGAGAGAATCATATGCAGTGACAGTAGACGACATGTCAGTAATCGTTGGCAGGTCCTTCAGTCCGGACCAGATGTCAGCACTCACTCCAGACTGCCCTGCATCACCGCCAGTGAGTGGGCTCGGAATTCTTAGCCTTTTCCTCGCTCCCCCAGTTGCGGGAGAATGTGAAGGAGGAGCTGTTGACGGGTCACGTTCCGCTTGACTTGACAATTTTCTCACCAGCAGGTCTTTGAACCTCTGCAGACTTGTGTCTGCCGGAAAGAGAGATCCAACGTAGGTTTTAAATCTAGGATCGAGCACGGTGGCCAAAATGTAGTGCTCTGATTTCAACAGATTGACCACCCGTGAATCCTGGTTAAGCGAATTAAGGGCTCCATCCACAAGTCCCACATGCCTAGCGGAATCGCTATGTTTTAGCTCCTCCTTCAATGTCTCCAGCTTCTTCTGCAAAAGCCTGATGAGGGGAATGATCTGACTCAGGCTGGCAGTGTCTGAACTGACTTCACGTGTGGCAAGTTCAAAGGGTTGCAGAACCTTGCACAACGTTGAAATCATTCTCCACTGCGCTTGAGTCAGGTGCATTCCCCCTCCTTTGCCTATATCGTAGGCAGATGTATAGGCTTGAATGGCCTTTTGCTGCTCCTCCATCCTCTGAAGCATATAGAGGGTTGAATTCCACCTCGTTACCACCTCTTGCTTCAGATGATGACAGGGCAGGTTCAGGACTGTTTGCTGGTGCTCCAGTCTTCGGCACTCGGTGGCTGAATGCCGAAAGTGGCCCGCAATTCTTCGGGCCACCGACAGCATCTCTTGCACGCCCCTGTCGTTTTTTAAATAATTCTGCACCACCAAATTCAATGTATGTGCAAAATATGGGACGTGCTGGAATTTGCCCAGATGTAATGCACGCACAATATTGCTGGCGTTGTCAGATGTCACAAATCCCCAGGAGAGTCCATTTGGGGTAAGCCATTCTGCGATGATGTTCCTCAGTTTCCGTAAGAGGTTGTCAGCTGTGTGCCTCTTCTGGAAAGCGGTGATACAAAGCGTAGCCTGCCTAGGAACGAGTTGGCGTTTGCGAGATGCTGCTACTGGTGCCGCCGCTGCTGTTCTTGCTGCGGGAGGCAATACATCTACCCAGTGGGCTGTCACAGTCATATAGTCCTGAGTCTGCCCTGCTCCACTTGTCCACATATCCGTGGTTAAGTGGACATTGGGTACAACTGCATTTTTTAGGACACTGGTGACTCTTTTTCTGAGGTCTGTGTACATTTTCGGTATCGCCTGCCTAGAGAAATGGAACCTAGATGGTATTTGGTACCGGGGACACAGTATCTCAATCAAGTCTGTAGTTGCCTGTGAATTAACGGTGGATAACGGAAACACATTTCTCACCGCCCAGGCTGCCAAGGCCTGAGTTATCCGCTTTGCAGCAGGATGACTGCTGTGATATCTCATCTTCCTCGCAAAAGACTGTTGGACAGTCAATTGCTTACTGGAAGTAGTACAAGTGATCTTCCGACTTCCCCTCTGGGATGCCGATCGACTCCCAGCAGCAACAACAGCAGCGCCAGCAACACCCATATCCTCATCCTGGTGTACTTCAACAGTGACATCTTCAATTTGACTATCAGGAACTGGACTGCGGGTGCTCCTTCCAGCACTTGCAGGGGGCGTGCAAATGGTGGAAGGCGCCACCTCTTCCTGTCCAGTGTTGGGAAGGTCAGGCATCGCAGCCGACACAATTGGACTCTCTTGGGGATTTGTGATTTAGAAGAACGCACAGTTCTTTGCTGTGCTTTTGCCAGCTTAAGTCTTTTCATTTTTCTAGCGAGAGGATGAGTGCTTCCATCCTCATGTGCAGCTGAACCACTAGCCATGAACATAGGCGAGGGCCTCAGCCGTTCCTTGCCACTCCTTGTCGTAAATGGCATATTGGCAAGTTTACGCTTCTCCTCAGACGATTTTAATTTTGATTTTTGGTTCATTTTACTGAACTTTTGTTTTTTGGAGTTTACATGCTCTCTACTATGACATTGGGCATCGCCTTGGCAGACGACGTTGATGGCATTTCATCGTCGCGGCCATGACTAGTGGCAGCAGCTTCAGCACGAGGTGGAAGTGGATCTTGATCTTTCCCTATTTTACCCTCCACATTTTTGTTCTCCATTTTTTAATGTGTGGAATTATATGCCAGTATCAATAGCAATGGCCTACTACTATATATACAGCACACAACCGAAATGCACCACAGGTATGGATGGATAGTATACTTGACGACACAGAGGTAGGTAGAGCAGTGGCCTACTGTACAGTAATGCTATATATTATATACTGGTGGTCAGCAAACTGTGCAAAACTGAAATGCACCACAGGTATGGATGGATAGTATACTTAACGACACAGAGGTAGGTAGAGCAGTGGCCTACTGTACCGTACTGCTATATATTATATACTGGTGGTCAGCAAACTGTGCAAAACTGGAATGCACCACAGGTATGGATGGATAGTATACTTAACGACACAGAGGTAGGTAGAGCAGTGGCCTACTGTACCGTACTGCTATATATTATATACTGGTGGTCAGCAAACTGTGCAAAACTGAAATGCACCACAGGTATGGATGGATAGTATACTTGACGACACAGAGGTAGGTAGAGCAGTGGCCTACCTACTGTACCGTACTCCTATATATTATATACTGGTGGTCAGCAAAATTATGCACTGTACTCCTACAATATACTACAATGCAGCACAGATATGGAGCGTTTTTCAGGCAAAGAACATATAATACTGGTGGTCACTGGTCAGCAAAACTCTGCACTGTACTCCTCCTATATAATACTGCTGGTCCCCAGTCCCCGCAATAAAGCAGTGTGAGCACAGATATATGCAGCACACTGAGCACAGATATGGAGCGTTTTTCAGGCAGACAATGTATACTGGTGGTCAATGGTCAGCAAAACTCTGCACTGTACTCCTCCTATATAATACTGCTGGTACCCAGTCCCCACAATAAAGCAGTGTGAGCACAGATATATGCAGCACACTGAGCACAGATATGGAGCGTTTTTCAGGCAGACAACGTATACTGGTGGTCACTGGTCAGCAAAACTCTGCACTGTACTCCTCCTATATAATACTGCTGGTCCCCAGTCCCCACAATAAAGCAGTGTGAGCACAGATATATGCAGCACACTGAGCACAGATATGGAGCGTTTTTCAGGCAGACAACGTATAATACTGGTGGTCACTGGTCAGCAAAACTCTGCACTGTACTCCTCCTATAATACTGCTGGTCCCCAGAATAAAGATATGCAGCCCCCTGAAACAAAGTGAGAGGACGCCAGCCACGTCCTCTCACTATCATTTCCAATGCACGAGTGAAAAATGGCGGCGACGCGCAGCTCCTTATATAGAATCCGAATCTCGCGAGAATCCGACAGCGGGATGATGACGTTCGGGCGCGCTCGGGTTAACCGAGCCATACGGGAGAATCCGAGTATGCCTCGGACCCGTGTAAAATGGGTGAAGTTCGGGGGGGTTCGGTTTCCGAGGAACCGAACCTGCTCATCTCTAGTTAAAACTGAGAGTAGGAAGAAGCTTCCTTGGGTTATAGCCCAGTGCGCGATATGGTGCATCATTCTTGTAAATGCTTATGGCCCACTATACAATCTAATGATCAAAAACTAAATCTGAAAGATACAGATATAAAGCCCTATTATACCAGAGGAGCACAATACACGATTGGGTGATGAGACCTGATATTACTGCCTCACAGCACTGAGGCCACAGCTTTTTGATTTCCACCCTGGCCCTATCTGTGTGGAGTTTGTATATTCTTCCTATGCTTCCCATGAACACTTATCTTCTGTCAGTAAGAATATAGTACATTTCAAAATCAAATTCATAACAAATTTAGGTGAATTCATTTTTTTTCTTCATTGAGTCATTTTATTTTTGGACACTTCAGACTATCATTTTGTGCATGGAGGGGCGTCAGAACGTTTTTAGGTTGGGGGGCAAGATATAATCTAATTTTGACGCCCCTAAATTGCTGAATCACTAAAGGCCAGATCCACCTGAAATACATTGAGAAGGCCAGATCCACACTAAGGGGGTCATTCAGATCTGATTGCTGCTGTATGTTTTCGCACAGCGGGCAATCAGGTATTAACTGCGCACGCGCATTGGACAGCAACAAAGGGCATCTCTGGTCAGTGAGGGGATGATGCGAAAAATCCGTTGGCACAGGCATTGCAAGGTGATTGACAGGAAGAGGCCGTTTGTGGGTGGTAACCGACCGTTTACTTGGAGTGTCCAGAAAATCGCAGGTGTCCCCAAGCGTTTTTAGGGAGGGTGTCTGACGTGAGCTCCGGCCCCGATCAGCCTGATGTGATCGAACTGTAGGAGTAAGTCCTGAGCTGCGCAGAGACTGCACAAAGTTGATTTTAGCAGCTCGGCGTACACATGCAATCGCACACTTGCACGGCGAATATACACTCCCCCTGGAGGTGGCGACTATTTGAACACAGAACTGCAAAATTAGCACTTCAGCTCTCCCATGTCACTCTAGTTTCCCACCACGTGCCCCATGTAGCAGGGAGAGTAGGTCAAGTGCTAGCAGTGACCAGTGCAGTGCTGGCGTCAAGGTGACTTTTAGTAGTGGCCGTGGGAGTTACAGGGAGGGTGAGGGCAGGGATGCTGAGGGGGTGTTACAGGGAGGGTGAGGGCAGGGATGCTGAGGGGGGAGTTAGAGGGAGAGTGAGTGCACACTGAGGGGGGAGTTACATGAAGGGTGAGGGCAGGGACGCTGATGGGGAGTTTCATAGCGGGTGAGGGCAGTGACACTGAAGGGGAGTTACATGGAGGGTGAGGACATGGGCACTGACAGGGAGTTACAAGGAGTGTGAGGAGCAATGAGGAGGGAGCTACAGGGAGGGTGAGGGCTGGGACGCTGAGGGGGGAGTTACAGGGAGGGTGAGGGCTGGGACTCTGAGTGGGGACTTACAGGGAGGGTGAGAGTAGGGATGCTGAGGGGGGAGTTAGAAGGAGGGCGAGTGCACACTGAGGCGGGAGCTACATGGAGGGTGAGGGCATGGACTCTGATGGGGTGTTACATGGCGGGTGACTGAAGGGACACTGACGGGGAGTTACATGGCGGGTGACTGCAGGGACACTGACGGGGAATTACATGGCGGGTGAGGGCATGGGAGCTGTCAGGGAGTTAGAAGGAGTGTGAGGAGCACTGAGGGAGGAGTTCCAGGGAGGGTGAGGGCTGGAACGCTGAGGGGAAAGTTACAGGGAGGGTGATAGTAGGGATGCTGAGGGGGGAGTTAGAAGGAGGGTGAGTGCACATGAAGGGTGAGGGCAGGGATACTGATGGGGAGTTACAGGGCGGGTGAGGGCAGAGACACTGACGGCGAGTTACAGGGAGGGTGAGGACATGGGCACTGATGGGGTGTTAAAGTGAGGGTGAAGGCAGGAGCACTGAGGGTGGACTTACAAGGAAAGTGAGGGAAGGGGCCTATAAAAATAGCTTTATTAAAATAAATAAAATACTCTAAATCAAAGTGTGGATTAAACATTCATATACACATTATAACATACAGAGAGTCATCCCCCCCCCATCCCCGACTGTCGATTACCATATATTTGGAGTGTAAGTAATGCCTCCTCTCTTCTTTAGGCGAAGGCAGCAGCCTGTCACACTTGGGATTCTGTCTGTGTGCTGCGGCGATCCCTTTGAGTTAGAGCAGCCCACTGGGGAGGCGGAGCTCAGGACTCAGAGAGTACTCAGAGCTGCCTAAGATAGTGTGGTCTTCCTGGGCGGATCTCTTCATGCCGCCGGCGCCACTGCTGCACTGCCTGTGGTAAGTGAGACAGGCTCTGGCAGCAACAGGCAGGACAGTGCGGCTCCCTCAGTAAGGAGGCATAGAGGGGGGAGCTGCTTTTCATGCTGCCGGCGCAGCTGCTGCCTGTCACAGTGACAAGCACTGGCAACCGGCAGCAACAGCAGCACTTCTCAGCAAGGAGGTGTGACAGGGAGACAGAAAGTGTCAGGGAAATAGTGGGTGACAGAAAGACATTGGGTGACATAAAAATAGTGGGTGACATGGTGAGGGAGACAGGGAGATACTAGATGATGGAGATAGTGGGTTACAGGGAGAGAGAGTGACAGGGAGACAGTGGGTGACATGGTGAGGGTGTCAGGGGGATAGTGGGTGACATGGTGAGGGTGACAGGGGAATAGTGGGTGACATGGTGAGGTTGACGGGGGGATGCAAGTGACATGGTGAGGGTGACAGGGGGATAGCGGGTGACATGGTGAGGGTGACGGGGATAGGGGGTGACATGGTGATGGTGACAGGTGGATAGCGGGTGACATGGTGAGGGTGACAGGGGGATAGTGGACGACATGGTGAGGGTGACAGGGGGATAGTGGGTGACATGGTGAGGGTGACAGGGTGTATAGCAGGTGACATGGTGAGGGTGACAGAGGGGATAGCGGGTGACATGGCAAGGGTGACAGGGGGATAGTGGGTGACATGGTGAGGGTGACAGGGGGATAGTGGGCGACATGGTGAAGGTGACAGGGGGTATAGCGGGTGACATGGTGAGGGTGACAGAGGGGATAGCGGGTGACAAGGTGAGGGTGACAGGGGGATACTGAGTGACATTGTGAGGGTGACAGGGGGATAGTGGGTGACAGTGAGAGTGACGGAGCAATAGCAGTTGACATGGTGAGGGTGACAGGGAGATACTAGGTGATGGAGATAGTGGGTTACAGGGAGAAAGAGTGACAGGGAGATAGTGGGTGACATGGCGAGGGTGTCAGGGGGATAGTGGGTGACATGGTGAGGGTGACAGGGGGATAGTGGGTGACATGGTGAGGGTGACATGGTGAGGTTGACGGGGGGATGCAAGTGACATGGTGAGGGTGATGGGGGGATAGTGGGTGACAAGTTGAGAGTGATGGGGGGATAGGGGGTGACATGGTAAGGATGACAGGTGGATAGTGGCTGACATGGTGAGGGTGACGGGTGGATAGTGGGTGACATAGTGAGGGTGACGGAGGGATAGCAGGTGACATGGTGAGGGTGACAGGGAGATACTAGGTGATGGAGATAGTGGGTTACAGGGAGAGAGAGTGACAGGGAGATAGTGGGTGACATGGCGAGGGTGTCAGGGGGATAGTGGGTGACATGGTGAGGGTGACAGGGGGATAGTGGGTGACATGGTGAGGGTGACATGGTGAGGTTGACGGGGGGATGCAAGTGACATGGTGAGGGTGACGGGGGGATAGTGGGTGACATGGTGAGGGTGACGGGTGGATAGTGGGGGACATGGCGAGGGTGACGGGGGGATAGCGGGTGACATGGTGAGGGTGACAGGTGGATAGTGGGGGACATGGTGCTGGTGATGGGTGGATAGTGGGTGACATGGTGAGGGTGACGGGTGGATAGTGGGGGACATGGCGAGAGTGACGGGGGGATAGCGGGTGACATGGTGAGGGTGACAGGTGGATAGTGGGGGACATGGTGATGGTGATGGGTGGATAGTGGCTGACATGGTGAGGGTGACGGGTGGATAGTGGGTGACATGATGAGGGTGACGGAAGGATAGCAGGTGACATGGTGAGGGAGACACGGAGATACTAGGTGATGGAGATAGTGGGTTACAGGGAGAGAGAGTTACAGGGAGATAGTGGGTGACATGGTGAGGGTGTCAGGGGGATAGTGGATGATAGGGCACAGCCAACCTCCTAACCCCCCCCCTGCACAATGACAGGGGCAGGGGATGCCTCCCAGCAGCATAGACAGCCTCCTCTCCCCTTTATTCCCCCCATCACAGGGGGTGTCCCAGCAGCACAGACAGCCTCCTCCTCCTCTTCCCCTTTCACAGAGCAAAGGGGATGCTTCCAGCGTCACAGGCAGCTTCCTCCCCCTCCCCCGCTGTCAAGATGCCTCCAGCCGCCTCTTCCCTCTCTCCCCCATGCTGTCTCTGGGGATGCCTCCAGCCGCACAGTGCACAGCCAGCCTCCTCACCCTCTCCGTCCCCGCTCACCTGTCCACCTCCGGGCTCAGTAGGTCCGCCGTCTGCATCCATCGCGTGGGGAGAGATCCTCCTCACTCATGCTGACGGCCGGGAACCTCGCAGAGCAGAGCTCAAGGAGGCGGATATCCTCAGACTGCAGGCATGCTGCTGCTGTATGACTAGCAGCGCAGCGGCAGAAATAACAATTAAAAAAATCCTGAAAATGACGGGGGAGGGGCCGCACCGGGCCTGGGATGTTCACTGCATGGAGCGGAGGATGTAATGTACGGTCTTTAACCTGACCGCACATCGCTCCTCCGCTCCTCCTGTACCTTGATCGGTGCCTCGCTATGTTTTTTTGGGGGGACGAGATGCCCCCTTGCCCCCCCAGTTCCGATGCCTCTGTGTGCATGTGATGAATAACCTCACTTAATTATGAGACAATGGGGCCTATTCACTATGCTAATTATCGGGGGGCAAATAACTAAGTATCTAATTAGGCTGAGAATCCTGGTATGGATACAGCTGATCCAAAGATCCACCAAATCATTTCACTGATACTTTAGTAGTTGTGAAAATTACCACTGATGAGTCTGACTCAGCAGTGGTATGCCACATGTGTGAACTTGGGTTCACGCTAGAGATGAGCGGGTTCGGTTCTCAAGAGAACTGAACTCCCCCGACCATCCCGTTCCGAGACAGAATCCGAGTCCGGAACGAGGCAAATCATCAGAAACCAGAACGAGGCAAATCATCATCATCCCGCTGTCGGATTCTCGCAGGTTTTGGATACCATATAAACAGCTGTGTGTCGCCACCATTTTCACTCCAGACTTGGAGAGTGAGGGAGACAGACCTCTGTCTCTCTATAGGTGGTGGCGTTGGGTGGGGTCAGTGTGTGCTCTATAGGGGTGCTGTTCCTGTCACTGTTGTGTACCTGTGCTGTTAGGGGTGCTGTCCTGGCTGTCACTGGTGTTTCATGTGCTGTTAGGGGTGCTGCAGCTGTACATGGGTGTTGCTGTCCTGGCTGTCACTGTGTTGTACAGGGAGCAGGGGCACTGTCCTCCTGTATGCTGTGAAAATACAGGTGTGCTGGCTGTAAAAAATCTGAGGTGCAGTGAAAATAAATGTACACTGGCCCTGTCTTGTATGCTGTAAAAAAAGAATCTGGGCTGCTGCTGTAAAAAGAAATGTACACTGGCCCTGTCTTGTATGCTGTAAAAATCTGGAGTGTGGCTGTTAAAATAAATGTACACTGGCCCTGTCTTCTATGTTGTAATAAATATGGGGTGCTGCTGTTAAAATAAATGTACACTGGCCCTGTCTTGAATGTTGTAAAAAATCTGGGGTGATGCTGTTAAAATAAATGTACACTGGTCCTGCCTTGTATGTTGTAAAAAATCTGGGGTGCTGCTGTTAAAATATATGTACACTGTGTCACTGGCCTAGAATGAGGGTGTTGTGAACTCGGGGATTCTTCCGATGGTTGGGAAGAGGAACCACAACTGAGTTGGAGAAGGGAGGGCCTGATATAGGATCTCCTCATACAGGACGCTGACAGTGGAGTTCGATGAAATAAGAAAGAGCTTTATTGCAAAAGAAAACAACTTAAAGTCAAATGCCAACGGAATAAATGAAGGGAAAGTCCAGACCCACTGGAGGGTTAAGTGAGCAGTAATGGGGATGCTGGTAATTGAAGAAACTATGGGTGATGTTGAAAGTCACTGATAACCTGTGGACCTTATAAATGATGATTATTAACATAGATGGTTGAAGAACTTGTAAATGGTGACAGAGACGCTGATGATATGAGAAACTGAAGTGCAGGGGTTTCAGACGCTTTGAATTTGTAGAACTTGCGAATGGAGACTGAGACGCTGAGGATGTGAAGGATTGGAGTGCAGGGGTTTTAGACGCTGTGGATCTGTAGAACTTGTGAACGGAGACTGAGACGCTGATGATGTGAGGATTTGAAATGAAGGGGTTTTTGACGTTGTGGATCTGTAGAACTTGTGAACGGAGACTGAGACGCTGATAAAGTGAGGAATTGAAGGGCAGTGGTTTCTGACGCTGTGGATCTGTAGAACTTGAGAACGGAGACTGAGATGCTGATGAAGTGAGGAATTGAAGTACAGGGGTTTCTGACGCTGTGGATCTGTAGAACTTGAGAACGGAGACTGAGACGCTGATGAAGTGAAGAATTGAAGTGCAGGGGTTTGAGACGCTGTTGGACTATGGAACTTGTGAACGGATACTTGAGACGCTGATTCCTAGGAGCACGGATGACTGGAACACTGGAAGGTTACCGGCCGCTGAATACACCGAAGCTGGAGCAGTGAACTGGCAGCTGGATATGCCGAGGGCACTGGGGTACGACTGCAGGAAACCTTGCCGGAAACAGGAGCACTGGCATCTACGTCAGGGAAAGACGATACTCAGGCACTGAAGCTCTGTCTGGCGTCTGACTTTGAATCTCCCGCCAACGCTGGATTGGCAGAGCAGTCTGATGACGTCACCTGCCCCCCGTCCACGTGTTATGGCGGCGCCCATGCCCCGGAGAACCGCTGGTAGCCACGCTAACCAGACGCCGGAGCCCGTGGCCCACCGAAGGCAGAGGCCGCAACACCGACCAGCAGAAACGCAGGGGTAAGCACGGCGAACGCCGCCTCTGGTGTGTGACAGTACCCCCTCCTCCAGGAGTGGCCCCTGGACACTTTCCAGGTTTTGTTGGATGTCTGGAATGGAACATCCGCACCAGTCGAGGAGCCGAAACTTCAGTAGCTTTGACCCAGCTCCTTTCCTCGGGACCAAAACCTTTCCATTCCACCAAATACTGTAGATTCTTGTGAAGATAGCGGGAATCAAGAATAGCTTTGATCTCGAAGTCCGTACCCTCCTCAGCCTCTGCAGAGGTTGGCCTTGCAGCTTGGAATGAAATCGGTTCAAAACAAGAGGCCGAAGAAGAGAGACATGGAAGGCATTTGGTATCCGGAGATGGGAAGGCAACCCCAATTTGCAGACAACCGGATTCAAGACTTGTAACACGGGATAAGGACCGATGAACCTTGGAGCGAACTTCATAGTGGGCACCTTTAAACGAAGATTGCGGGTAGAGAGCCATACCCTGTCACCAACCTTGTATTGAGGAGCTGCCCGTAGCTTCCTATCTGCAAAGAACTTATAGTGACCGGAAACTCTCTTGAGATTGTCATGAACTCGACTCCAGATTTGGCTGAAATGCCGGAGAGTAGAGGCTGCAGCAGGAACTTCTTCTGGAGGACAAATGGGTAATTCCGGAACTTTGGGATGAAATCCGTAATTAATAAAAAATGGAGACTCACCAGACGAAGAGTGATATAGATGGTTATGGGCGAACTCGGCCCAAGGCAACAACTCCACCCAGTTATCTTGTGAAGGAGAGAGGTAAACACGGAGAAAAGTCTCTAAATCTTGATTGACGCGTTCAGTTTGCCCATTGGTCTGTGGATGATAAGCAGATGAAAACTTGAGTTTTATTTGTAGAGCCGAGCAGAGGGCTCTCCAGAATCTTGCCGTAAACTGTACCCCTCGATCCGAGACTATTTCTAGAGGTAACCCGTGCAGGCGGAAGTGATCCCGAATAAATAACAAAGCCAACTTAGAAGCTGATGGTAATCCGGTCAACGGAACAAAATGTGCCATCTTAGAGAATGGGTCGATAATCACCCAGACGGTGTTATGACCCTTGGAGAGAGGCAGTTCAGTAACAAAGTCCAAAGAGATATGGGTCCAAGGCCTTTTAGGAATGGACAATGGGTGCAACAATCCCGCAGGCGGCAGACGTAGAGTTTTGTGCTGAGCACATTGAGGACACGAGTTGACATACTCTTGGACGTCCTTCTTCATAGTGTCCCACCAGTAAGATCTTCGCAGAAATTCCCACATCTTTTGAACTCCCGGATGGCCAGAAAACTTGGAAATGTGAGCCCACTGCAACAGTCTTGGTCAAAATTTAGCTGGCACAGACAATCTTCCAGGAGGAGGACCCAACTCAGTGGGAGCCGCAGAGATAGAGACGGGACTGAGGATCAATGCTTTTTTGACTGTATTCTCCTCATCCGAAGCCATTACGGAACGGGATAGGGCATCTGCCTTGGTGTTAAGAGTTCCAGCCCGGTACTTAATGATAAACGAAAATCTAGCAAAGAAGAGCGCCCATCTTGCTTGATGGGGATTCAAACACTGGGCCGTCTTGAGATACAGTCAATTCTTGTGATCTGTAAAAATTGTAATTAAGTGTTTAGCACCCTCCAGAAGATATCTCCATTCTTCTAAGGCAGATTTAATTGCCAGCAGCTCTTTGTCTCCAATGGTGTAATTTAATTCAGCAGGGGAGAACTTGCGAGAATGGAAACCACACGGATGTAACTTCCCGTCTGGGGCATACTGCGAAAGTACGGCACCTATGCCTACCGTAGAAGCATCAACCTCCAGGAAGAATGGTTTTAGGAAATCTGGCTGCCGAAGTACCGGTGCGGACGTAAAGGCTGCCTTCAGCTGTGCGAACGCTGCTACTGCTTCAGAGGACCAAAGGCTTGGGTCAGCCCCTTTCTTGGTTACGGCAGTAATAGTAGAGAAACCCCTTATAAATTTCCGGTAGTAATTTGCGAATCCTAGAAATCGTTGCACTGCTTTCAGGGAAAGAGGTTGAGTCCAGTTCCGAATGGCAGAAAGTTTCTCCGGATCCATATGCAACTCTGTTCCAGAAATAATGTAGCCCAAAAATGGAATAGATGGGACCTCAAAGGTGCACTTGGAAATTTTGCCATAAAGATGGTTCTCACGCAACCGAAGGAGTACTTCCTTAACTTGTAATCTGTGCTCAGAGAGATTCTTCGAAAATATCAGGATGTCGTCCAAAGATACCACCAAATTCAGGTACAACGTGTCCCGGAAAACTTCATTAATGAATCCCTGGAAGACGGCGGGGGCGTTGCTGAGGCCAAACGGCATTACCAGGTACTCATAATGCCCGTCCCTAGTATTGAAGGCCATCTTCCATTCGACCCCTTGTCGGATACGTATTAAGTTATATGCTCCCCTTAAGTCGAGTTTAGTAAAGACTCGAGCTCCACGAACTCTATCAAAAAGCTCTGTGATGAGCGGCAGAGGATACTTGTTCTTAATGGTGACTTCATTTAGACCACGATAATCGATACATGGCCTCAGGCCTCCATCTCTTTATTCTTCACGAAGAAGAAGCCTGCTCCCGCTGGGGAAGTGGAGGGTCGGATGAATCCCTTCTGCAGATTAGACTTAATATATTCTGTCATGGCTTGAGTCTCAGGAACTGACAAAGGATAGGTATGACCTCGAGGTGGCATTTTCCCCGGAATAAGCTCAATAGGACAATCCCAGGGTCTATGCGGAGGTAATTTATCGGCCGCCTGTTCCGAGAAGACATCTGTAAACTCTCGATAAGCCTCTGGAATAGAGTCCACGTCCGACTTAGCCGATGCACGAAGTGGGAAGACAGGAGGAGTAAGACAATTCGAGTGACAGAAAGGACTCCAAGAAATTATTTGTGTCGACCTCCAGTCGACATGAGGGTTGTGAAGCTTGAGCCAGGGAAGACCAAGGACGAGATCGTGAGACATCTCCTGAATCACAAGGAACTCCAGTTGTTCTTGGTGCAAAGCTCCCACTTGCAGCTTAATTGGCATGGTCTGACTTGTAATCAAAGCATTAGGAATTTGGACACCGTTAATAGCAGTTATCGTAATAGGTCGTTCGACCGACTGTAACATCAAGCCCAAACTCTGGGCGCAGGAAAGAGAAATAAAGTTCCCCGCAGCTCCTGAGTCCAATAGAGCCTTAACGGTTTTGACTTCTGATTCAGAAAACAAAGACACTGAAAGTAAACAATCCACTGCCGGAGAAGATTGAGAAACCACCCCTAGCTTGACTTCTCCGGAACAGGCTAGGACTACCCGTTTCCCGGGCGAGACTTGCAAGACTTGAGGAAATGATCCGCAGCTCCACAGTAGAGGCAAAGTCTACCCTCACGCCGATGCTGACGCTCTTCTGGGGATAGCCGAGACCGATTAATCTGCATGGGTTCGTCTGGACTGGAATTAACTGTCTGCTTAGAAGGAAGAGATCGGAGCCTCGACCGGTCAGACCGACTACGTTCACCAGCTCGTTCCTGCATACGAAGATCCACCTTTACACAGAGTGAGATCAACTGTTCCAAGGAATCTGGCAAATCTCTAGTAATCAATTCGTCTTTTAAATGATCCGAGAGCCCGTTCCAGAAAGCAGCCCGAAGGGCATCATTATTCCAGCTCAGTTCAGAAGCTATAGTTTGAAAGTGAATTACATACTGTCCCACAGTACGAGAGCCTTGTCGAACTCGGAGCAAGTCAGCTGAGGCAGCAGTCGTCCTGCCAGGCTCATCAAAGATCCTTCGGAACGGGGCCAAGAAGTTGGTATAACTGGAAACTAACGGATCAGAACGCTCCCATAACGGTGACACCCACTCCAACGCTGAACCTTCAAGTAATGAGATAATGTATGCCACTTTAGACCGATCAGTAGGGAAGTTGTGTGAGAGGAGTTCGAAATGTACCTCACACTGATTGAGGAATCCACGGCAATTCTTTGGATTCCCGTTATAACAAGGAGGAGTGGGAAGCTGAAAGCGTGACCTGGTTCCAGACAAGGAGGAAACATTGCCAGAGACAACTACTGGAGCGGATACTGGAACTGGAGCTGGAACCACCAAAGCCAGTGAAGTCTGAATTTGATCCAGCCGACCAGATAATTCCTGGAGATAATGCATCACCTGATTCTGTGCTGCCTCCTGACTCTGCACTCGGGAAACTAGGTCCTGCATGGCGCTTGCCTCTGGGTTCCGATTCCCCGGGTCCATGTGGCCTGAGTATACTGTCACTGGCCTAGACTGAGGGTGTTGTGAACTCGGGGATTCTTCCGATGGTTGGAAAGAGGAACCACAACTGAGTTGGAGAAGGGAGGGCCTGATATAGGATCTCCTCATACAGGACGCTGACAGTGGAGTTCGATGAAATAAGAAAGAGCTTTATTGTAAAAGAAAACAACTTAAAGTCAAATGCCAACGGAATAAATGAAGGGAAAGTCCAGACCCACTGGAGGGTTAAGTGAGCAGTAATGGGGATGCTGGTAATTGAAGAAACTGTGGGTGATGTTGAAAGTCACTGATAACCTGTGGACCTTATGAATGATGATTATTAACATAGATGGTTGAAGAACTTGTTAATGGTGACAGAGACGCTGATGATGTGAGAAACTGAAGTGCAGGGGTTTCAGATGCTTTGAATTTGTAGAACTTGCGAATGGAGACTGAGACGCTGAGGATGTGAAGGATTGGAGTGCAGGGGTTTTAGACGCTGTGGATCTGTAGAACTTGTGAACGGAGACTGAGACGCTGATGATGTGAGGATTTGAAATGAAGGGGTTTTTGACGCTGTGGATCTGTAGAACTTGTGAACGGAGACTGAGACGCTGATGAAGTG
Organism: Pseudophryne corroboree; assembly: GCF_028390025.1. Lineage (NCBI taxonomy): Eukaryota > Metazoa > Chordata > Amphibia > Anura > Myobatrachidae > Pseudophryne > Pseudophryne corroboree. The sequence continues at coordinate 297,112,011 of NC_086446.1, read as the reverse complement.
AGGTATTGAAGTGCAGGGGTTTCTGACGCTGTGGATCTGTAGAACTTGAGAACGGAGACTGAGACGCTGATGAAGTGAGGAATTGAAGTACAGGGGTTTCTGACGCTGTGGATCTGTAGAACTTGAGAACGGAGACTGAGACGCTGATGAAGTGAAGAATTGAAGTGCAGGGGTTTGAGACGCTGTTGGACTATGGAACTTGTGAACGGAGACTTGAGACGCTGATTCCTAGGAGCACGGATGACTGGAACACTGGAAGGTTACCGGCCGCTGAATACACCGAAGCTGGAGCAGTGAACTGGCAGCTGGAAATGCAGAGGGCACTGGGGTACGACTGCAGGAATCCTTGCCGGAAACAGGAGCACTGGCATCTACATCAGGGAAAGACGATACTCAGGCACTGAAGCTCTGTCTGGCGTCTGACTTTGAATCTCCCGCCAACGCTGGATTGGCAGAGCAGTCTGATGACGTCACCTGCCCCCCGTCCACGTGATGCCGGGTGTCATGGCGGCGCCCATGCCCCGGAGAACCGCCGGTAGCCGCGCCAATCAGACGCTGGAGCCCGTGGCCCACCAAAGGCAGAGGCCGCAACACCGACCAGCAGACACGCAGGGGTAAGCGCGGCGAACGCCGCCTCTGGTGTGTGACACACTGGCCCTGTCTTGTATGCTGTAAAAAATCTGGGGTGCAATGAAAATAAATGTACACTGGCCCTGTCTTGTAAGCTGTAAAAAATCCATCTTGTACCGCTTTTCTTTGCCACATCATTCCAGGGGTGCTGCCCTATATGAGGTGGTGCCCCTCTGCCCTATCAGTCCAGGGGTGCTGCCCCACTGCCATTTAAGTCCAGGGGTGCTGTTGCCTCTATGCCGTGCTGTATAATTCTCCAGGGGTGCTGCCTTTGCTGTATAAATCCAAGGGTGCTGCCATATAATTCCAGGGGTCTTACTGTACTTGATCCTAGGTTTAAATTAAAGCCTTGAGCATATATGAAACAAGCTTCAACATCACAGATTTGTGATTACATAGCCGCAAAGGTGGAAATGGAAATTGCTATTTTGACTATGTGTTTTTTAATAAAGTGGGGAGAGCCAACAAAGATTTTCTGCTGGAGCATTAGAGAGAGGTTCTTCTCAATTATTTCATGTTAGGGACTCACTCAAATGAATAGCTCCAATTAGTCAACCTTAATTTTGATTTATTATTGATGTTCCACATTTTGGGATAATTTATTTAGAAGATGCGCATTTGTTGTACAGGGTTCTTTTCCTAAGGGCTGTGTAGGGTTATTGCAAGACCTCGCGGTGTTAGAAGAACAGAGTTTCAGTGACCTTGCATTGCATCAGCTTTCCAAAGCACTAGATGGGCCAGCAGTTCCTGTGAGCCACGAACAGTTACTGAATAAGGCCCGGTATGGAGTCTCATTGTGGCTTACAGCCAGGAAGATGTCTGGCTTTCCAGGCTGAAGCATGCTGTTGGCACAGAGCTTTGCATTGCTTCTTAGGCATTACGGATGGTGTAATGGTTAGCATTACTGCTTCACAGCACTGAGGTCATGGGGTCAATTCCTACCATGGCCCTAACTATGTGCAGTTTGTATATTCTCCCCATACTTCCATGGGTTTCCTCCAGGTACTCTGGTTTCCTCCCACAATCCAAAAATATACCGGCAGGTTAACTGACTCCCAACAAAATTAACCCTAGCGTGAATGTGTGTGTGTGTGTGTGTGTGTGTGTGTGTGTGTACATGTGGTAGGGAATATGATTGTAAGCTCCACTGGGGCAGAGACTGATGTGAAGGGCCAAATATTCTCTATAAAGCGCTGCGGAATATGTGTGAGCTATATAAATAACTGGTAATAAATAATAAATAATAATTCTTCTCACAGTCCTACTTATAGTATGAAATTATTTTCGACTGTAGAGTGGTAAGCTCCACTAGGGCAGGGGCTCAATAACTAAAAAATTCACTGCACAGTCCTGCTTAGTACTCTACCCAACCCACCCCGAACTCATCTTGCCCGATCCGGGGCTGCTATGGGGGCTCAGGAGGGGCTGCCAAAACATCTAAGGGACTGCTTTATTTAAAAATTAAATATAAAAAAATAAAAAAGACACTCATGCTCACATGTGTGTAACTGGGACACACAGGTATGCTCACATAACTGGAAGCTGTGAAAAACAAAAAAAGGCATCTGCCACAAAATATGTAAATACAAATGCAATAAAAAATGGGAAAAAAAGAGACCCACGAGATTTTTACAAAATAAGTCTCCAGACAGGTAGAGGAAAATATCCAATCATGATCCTGTGGTATACACCAGTTTATTTTCATCCCAGCAATAAATCTGAGATTATCTTAATCCCTAAAAATGGAGAAGGGGGTAAACATTTGGAGGCTTTGGCCCCTAGTTTTTAATTTTGTCCAGTAATGTGGTAATTACATATTTACTTGGTTGAAGTCCTTTCCGTTGCACACCAATATAGGAGTGGAGGTGAAAGCCTGTGTATTGTTCATAATCGCGTGTGCCTCTCTAATTTTTAATCACCTTCTTGACGCTGTCTTCTTCCTCTTGGCTCTTCTTATAATGTGAAGTCACCAAAGAAGGAGGTTGTATGTTTGTAGCTAGATATGATTCGAACTTGGCAAGCTTTCCCAGTGGGACCACCTGTCGCTGAAATGATGGGTTTATTAAACTGTGCATGTCCTGTTTAAACAACATAAGGGTGGGTGGGAGGGCCCAAGACAATTCCATCTTGCACCTCTTATTTTTCTTTGCATTATGTGTTCATTGGGGCCTAGTTATTAAAACTGCCATCCTGTGTGCACTGCAGTGCCACTTCTAGATAGGCCAGGAGTTTGTGCCACCCACTTGTGTCGCTTAGCTTAGTCATCCAGCGACATTGGTGCAACCTTTTGGCCTAAAAACAATATTGTGAGGTGTGAGGTTTTCAGAATACACTGGAAATGAGTGGAAATTAATGTTACTGAGGTTAATAATGCCATAGGATCAAAATTACCCCAAATTCTGAGATTTTAGCTGTTTTTATGTTTTTTTCAAAAATAATCAAGATCCAAAACCCGAAAGGGTGGTTTTGGCAAAACCTATCCAGATCCAAAACACAAGCAGAGATCCAGATCCAAAACCAAAACCAAAACACAAAGCCAAAAAAGTGTCTGCCACACATCTCTAGTTCAACATATCCCTCTTCGCAAATTGAACATAAGAGCGGGGTATGGGAAAAAACTAGTGATGTGCACCGGAATTTTTTTGTGTTTTGTGTTTTGGTTTTGGATTCGGTTCCGCGGCCGTGTTTTGGATTCGGATGCGTTTTGGCAAAACCTCCCTGAAAATTTTTCGTCAGATTCGGGTGTGTTTTGGATTCAGGTTTTTTTTTTTTTTTAAACCCTCAAAAACAGCTTAAATCATAGAATTTTGGGGTAATTTTGAACCTATAGTATTATTAACCTCAATAACCACAATTTCCACTCATTTCCAGTCTATTCTGAACACCTCACACCTCACAATACTATTTTTAGTCCGAAAATTTGCACCGAGGTCGCTGGATGACTAAGCTAAGCGACCCAAGTGGCCGACACAAACACCTGGCCCATCTAGGAGTGGCACTGCAGTGTCAGACAGGATGGCACTTCAAAAAATAGTCCCCAAACAGCACATGATGCAAAGAAAAAAATAGGTGCACCAAGGTCGCTGGATGGCTAAGCTAAGCGACCCAAGTGGCCAACACAAACACTTGGCCCATCTAGGAGTGGCACTGCAGTGTCAGACAGAATGGCACTTCAAAAAATAGTCCCAAAACAGCACATGATGCAAAGAAAAAAAGAGGTGCACCAAGGTCGCTGGATGGCTAAGCTAACCCTCACACAGTGCAACCTTATAGACACGACAGTGGTGGCAGATATGGAGATACCTGCTGGGATCCCTCCTTCATACATGTGCGCACCCGAATGGAGCAACATTTGAATTGTGGCAAAACATTTGACTTCCCCCCATAAAGGTGAGGAGCAGTGTTATCCTTTTATTATATAAAATTGCGAGAGTGACAGATATTTTGTCTCAAAGCTAGAGAATCATGGCTGTTTTTCTTTAGCATCCAAATATGCTTTGATTTTTCTAATTTAATTTTACACAACACAAGTAACTCATGACTGACAGTAGTGATAAGTGCTATGATTGAGCAGGTGAGGAGCTCTCTCTATTTACAGTGATTTAAAGTGAAGGCATTATGCATTGTTAAAAAACTATAAAATAAATATATCACGTCAAAATATAAACAGAAACATTTCCATTATGCTACAATGTCAGACATGCCATCTGCCCTGTGTTTTGTCCCATGCAAAAGGCTTTGTCTGACATTTACAGTACACTGTTTTTTCCCCAACATGTAATAACTGCACATTATCAGTGGTTTTTACCGTAAGCAATTCTTTATGTTCTGCAATAAGGGACAGCTAGAGAGAATCACTTATTCTGTTCAATACCCTGGCATACTGTATCACACAGTGGACCTGATTCAGGGGTGCACCCAGTTGCATGTACTGTACAGCTGTGTTTTCATATGTAGCAGATTTGCAAAAATTTGCACATAACAAGTCTCCGGTTTTCCCCACTGGCCCAACACACACCTTCTCGGCCGCCCACAACTGAGCACAAGTGAGCAGTCCGATGGGGACCCGATGACGCAATTCGCGCTGAATTGCATCATCATAGCTCCACCCTCCACTATACAGTACCCAGGAGTGGTTCTTGGTGCGGGCAAGCAGTGCCTGCATCCGGGGCTCTGCGGCCTGGGGGTGCGGCCGCAGTCACCCCGCAGGCGCCCGCCACCTACCCGCACCACACTCCCCGGCTGCAGCAGACGCCGTGGGCTCCGTGGGCATCCTATCAGATGCTAGAGGTCATTATTGACCTCTAGTGTCTGTGCGGCACTGCAATGGGAGAGACATCATGATGTCTCTCCCATAGAGAGGAGCCGCGGGCGGCCAGACAGAGCAGCAGCAGCGGTCGGGAAGCAGGAGCGGTGCAGTGGAAAGTATTTTTCTTTTTGTGTGTGTGTTTGTAAGCGGCAACTAAGGGGCACAGCAACAGGGGGCACGACTAGGGGCGCACAGCAACAGCAAGCACAACTACTGGGGGCACAGTGACAGGGGGCACAACTACTGGGGGCACAGCGACGGGGAACAACTACTGGGGCAAATCTACTGGGGGCATAGCTATAGGAGGCCCAACTACTGGGGCAAATTACTGGTGACATAGCTACAGGGGGCAAATCTACTGTGGGCACCACTACGGGGGGCATAGCTACAGGGGGCAAATCAACTGGGAGGCACAACTACTTGGGGCAAATATACTGGGGGCACAACTACAACCACTCCCCTATGAATCCATGCCCCTATTTTTTGCCCCGCGCCTTTTATGCGCTCACTAACTGTTTTGCCGTGGCAGTTGGGGGGGGGTCGCCCAGTGCGAAAGTTTCCACTGGCGGCTTTTCCCCCCCCCATTCCCCCCCACCCCCGCAGTAAAACACACAAGGTGTAGAACCGGCCCTGACAGTACCTGTTTTTGAGTCTGTATAGTGGGGCGCGGAGCCGCTATGATGCAACCATGATGCCACGCCTCTGGACTGCCCACCTTCCCGATGGGCTTGCCCCCTATGTGCATACCACACTGCTCCCTCCCAGCAGGTAAGTATGCATCTTGGGCATATTGACACCCACTGCTAGTATCTCACATCTGCCACCTACAGATGTAGCCATGCTCATCGCGGCTGCATCTGTGCTAAACAGGCACTCTTGGCGCAGCTAGGTGCGCCCTTTCCTAGCCGTGCCGAGCTGCGGCAATTGCCGCCCAAGGTATGCATATGGTTGCGCCTAACAAGGCGCGATCGCTACAAGATGTAGCCATGATGACCATGCCAACATCTGTACTTACAAAAGCAAAAGCAATGGAAACATCGGGTGCACACCAGTCGCACCACTGAACCTCTCACCTAAGATGCTTGGGCCTCACTAGCTGTATATGAATTCACTTACTTAGCACATAAATCCTCTGTGCATACGCCATCACAAAACCACCACGGTGCATGCAAGTAGGACACCATGGTCAGATGGAGAAACTGCACCTGCCGTAGGGCTGGGGTAAGGTTCGATGGTGAGACCGATGGTGCCATATAAGGATGCAGCCAATTGGTACTATGGCATGCATTAGCACTAAAAGTGGGCATCTCAGTCCTCACACATTCGGCCACATGGATGTACACAAGGGAAGGACTTTGTAGTGGCATCTGTATAAATTTGCAGGCAGGCGACCACCAATAAATGTTGCTGCATGCGCTTTGCTTGAGACTCATTATAAGGCCCATTGTGTTCTGTGTGCCGGACATAACATTCACAATCAGTCCATATTGGGCGTAATTCAGACCTGATCGCTGCTGCAAATTTGTTAGCAGTTGGGCAAAACCATGTGCACTGCAGGGGGGGCAGATATAACATGTGCAGAGAGAGTTAGATTTGGGTGGGGTGAGTTCAATCTGCAATCTAAATTGCAGTGTAAAAATAAAGCAGCCAGTATTTACCCTGCACAGAAACAAAATAACCCACCCAAATCTAACTCTCTCTGCAAATGTTATATCTGCCTCACATGCAGTGCACATGGTTTTGCCCAACTGCTAACAAATTTGCAGCAGCGATCAGGTATGAATTAGGCCCATTGTGTATGTATTGAAATACTTAACTTTTCTGTGTTCTGAATGCAGTGTTCTGTACCTACAGTATGTTCATGTTTGATGTTACTTCCTGTCTTTGCTCATTTCATCATAGCCAGGGCCGTCTTTTCATATGGGCTCAATGGGCTCTTGCCCAAGGGCCCCGGGAGAAAAAGGGCCCTAGGCTGATAGCTGAGGGTCCCCTCTTTCCAGGGGCACCAGATTTTTGAAAATCGGCGCAGGGGAACTGGAGATATCCGACTTCAAAGCAGTGGTCCCCATCCAAGCCTGTTAATTGTTCTTCCCAGCCAGATATATCAAGTTCTGTCTGACTTAGCGTTTTTCTGAGGGTATACTCCAAAAGCTGGGACTCTCCTCTTTCAGTGGACACTGGCAGCTTGTCTCTACTAAGCCCAGAACCAGAGATATCAGCATTCAAGCAGCTGGTCCCTGCTCCAGCTCCACACACCTAATATGCAGTTTTATATATTTGTTGGTGGATTGCTCTGGTTCCTGAAGTCTGATCCCCAAGTCCCCAGTACCTCCTGAAAGGTGGTACTCCCTAGGTTTTTTTTTTATCCCATTAAAGCTAAGAAATCTATTTCCAGGAACTGGAGATATCTGCAGTAAAGCAAGCTGTCCTGACCCCCGGAAAATGATGAATATTAAGCCCACTCCACTATCCACCCCTCCCCTGTGCATTAAACACCCCCTACCACCCTGGAAGTCATGTACCGGGGCCCCTTCATTCAGCACAATGTCCCCTTCTACAGGTAAGTGTTCTCCTTCCCGCCCCATCTGTGCAGTAAAGGTGTAATTAGCAGAAATTATTTCTCCAGGTCCTAAATGCTGAGCAAAAGATAGAACCCCCCTAACCCCCGCGGGACATCAAAGCTGCCGCTGATAGCACCCCCACCCCTACCAATGATGGGTGGGTAGGGGCCCCAGTGCATTGCTGTGCCCAGGGGCCTACACTGCTGTTAAGACAGCTCTGATCATAGCTAAAGTTCACTCATTCCTGTCATACTAGCAGCATGAAAGCGCACACAGTACTGAACATTAATTTTAGAAAACTTGCATCAAGCTGGTAGAAAGTAAAATACAAGGGGGAGAACATTGGGTCCGATATGTCTGCAGATAACACCTTTTCCCCCTCCCTGAGAGTCTCAACCTTCCGTCCTCAATAAGAAATGACACCAGATGGAGGATGGAGAATTTCTGATGAGAACTAAGTCCTCTGAGAGATAGAGACTGAGCGCAGGCATGCACAGGGCTGACCTCTTACAGCTTTTCAACTCCCTGTTACCGTAGTGTGCTAAGGGGTCTAGACATCTCCAGATTATGTGGCATATTTACTAAGCTGTCTTCTGCCATGGGGCTCCCTCTGGTTCTGGGACGCATCCTACTGCTAATTCAATTCAATAAACTGTTTCAGTAGCAGCTGTCTTATAGAGAGAGACTGATTTGTAAACTCGATAAGATGAAGTTGGGACGGCAGGTGTAACATTATCATGGGCACAAGTGGATTTTCTTTCTTACGGAAAGGGGTAGATTTCTGAATGTTGGTGGGAAACAGAAGTGATGTTACCTATATCAAGACATTTGCTTTCAATTCTAAAAACATTATTATTCTTTTCATTAGACATTTGCTTTATTGTTGCAATCTCTGTTAGAATTACAAACTGTCGTAGCATCTATTAGTTTTTATCCCCTCATTGCTTTATGCAGTGGTTATAATATAACTGTTCAATCATTTTTATAGAGTTTATTTCAAATAACATTTTAACAGTTTGGCATAGTTTTTCAAGAGTTGCTTGGCAAGTTTGGGTCTTTGGGGCTGAATCAGAGATGGACGTAGATTGCTGCATACACAGCAAGATCGGTGTACATCTCCTCACATGCTGGGGCCGCCCACCATGGGGCAAGGCCGTCCAGCATGTGTGTGGTGCTGCCTCACGATGCGTCCGCAATGTAATTGTGGACGCATCAAATTAAGGTTGACCAATGGCAGAGCAGCCTGGCTGCACTGTCAGATGGCCCGCTGCCATTTTTTTAAACGGATCGGCTGCGTGTGACATCAAATCACTTTTGTCTACACAGTGTAGCTCAGTGTCTACTCTGCTAAACCATATAAGGTGCTATCTGTTAGAAACCATCTGATAACCAATAACATGAACAGTAGGCCTCTCAATTTATGTCTTCTTTGACCATAATGGATGCAGCCATTCTCAGCACGAATGCAATCTCTTTAGGCCTCTAGGGGCCCTAAACAGGTATTAAAATGTATTTAGTAAGCTGACATAAAATAATTAACCCCAAGGTTTTCTAAAGTCACACTTCTTGGTGGTTTTCAGAGGTTTCAGCTTTATTGAATCCACAGGATGGAATCTCATAGAGAAACTGTTGGAAAACCATTGATAAATCAAAACCACCATTTAGGAACTTTATCTCCATCCACTTTATCTCTACCCATGGCTTAGTAAATAGACCCCTAAACCTCTTGGACTCAACCTGTACTTCCACTGGACTGAACTTAGAATCCCTTTCAAATTCTGACAGCTTGTACTGGGCCTTTGACAGCATACTCTTTGCCAGTGACATGCTCCTTCCCCTCTACAATTAGCAGTATTCCGACAGCTATCTATTGAAAAATGGCAGCTTTCCATGTTAGATGGGGAACTGCCAGTTTACAATATTGGCAACTTTTTCTGTAAGATCTTCCTGTCAAACAAGCAGATAATTTATAACAATTGCACAATTCTGTAATGGGATCTGCAGACCGTCTTATTGCTTCTTGTCACACGATAATGTTTTTGCATTTTACGGGGCGGAAATGTAATGCTTTAGCTGATGACTTCCAGGCAGTGGTAGGATGGGCCAGGGGGCAGGGGCCATATTCCCCCGGGCAAGTACATTTTTAGTGCTCCAGGGCCGCCCACAACTGTGCTCTCTCTCTCTCTCTCTTTCTCTCTCCCTCTCTCTCTCTCTCTATATATATATATATATATACAGTATATATATATAGAGAGAGAGAGAGAGAGAGAGAGAGAGAGAGAGCTGTGCAAAAGTTTTAGGCAGGTATTGAAACAATGCTGCAAAGTAAGAATCCTTTCAAAAATGGAAGTGTTAATAGTTAATTTTTATCAATTAATAAATTGCAAAGTGATTGAACTGAAGAGAAATATAAATCAAATCAATATTTGGTGTGACCACCCTTTGCCTTCAAACCTGCATCAATTCTTCTAGGTACAGTTGTACACAGGTTTTGAAGAAACTCGGCAAGAAGGTTGTTACAAACATCTTAGAGAACTAACCACAGATCTTCTGTGAATTTAGGTTTTCTTAGTCCTTCTGTCTCTTCAAGCAATCCCAAACAGACTCGATGTAGAGGTCAGGACTTTGTCTGGGCCATGTCATCACTTCCAGGACTCCTTGTTCTTCTGACCGGATCCCTGTACAATGGTTGCAATGTACTTTGTATTTTATTATATTATACCATTCTGTACAAATACAATAATTGTTCTTTTTGTCTGGTCAATTATATGTCAACTATTTTTTTTTACAACATTAAGTTTTTATTTATATTCTAGAATTAAAATAAGAATATAAAAAAAACAAAAGAGAGTAGGATAACATTAGGGAAAAAAATATCAAAGGGGGAGAGACAGGACATCCAAAAGCATCACGTAAAACACATAAATACTCACAAATCACAAGTTTTCTTCAGAGAAAGGGCTGTTCAAGTCACAAGTGTGGTGGGGGACGGAGGGGAGACCGCCTTATTCTCAGAAATATATATATGCCATGGAAGCCACTTCATAAAGGGAGAAGAGGGTGTTGTAGAGTATGCAGTTTCCCTGGTTTCCATCTCGAAAAGAAACTGGGTCTTGGAGATAACTTTTTCAAAGGGAGGGGGAGGGAGATTTCCAATTTTGAGCAATTGTAGCTAGGGCTGCAATTAGAACGTGACCAAGGACATAGCAAGTAGATTTGGGGACAGTGTCTGGGTACCAGTGCAGCAACTGTAAAGAAGGGTCTTGAGTCAGTTGAAGGCCAGTGATCAAATGAATAAGGTCATATACTTTATCCCAAAAGGAACGTAGGGCAGGGCATTCCCAGAAAACATGTAAGAGTGTACCTTCATGGTGGCAAAGGCGCCAACAGAAATTAGAGGTAGTTGGCCAGATCTTATGCAGTTTATATGGGGTGAAATACAATCTATGTAAATGTTTAATATGCATTTCAGTATGGTTGGTGCATTTAGAAAGGGAGAAGGAAGAAAGATGAACAGATTCCCACTGTTTGATAGTGAATGTGCGATGGAGATCAACTTCCCACTTAATTTGAATGGCAGATTTAGCCGTGGCATCTGGAGGCGTCAGTAGACCATACCAAGAAGATATAGCTCCACGGGATGAAGTTTTAGTCAATCTATTCAGGACATTGTTAAGGGGGAATTGAAAAACGTTAGGGCTAATGGTCATATCGTCTATCCAATGTTTAAGTTGGTAATAATAGAGCCAGGCTGAGGGGTCTAGACTATACTTAGTGCAGAGGTCTGAAAATGACAAAAGAGAAGATAGGGAGAAGACATCAGTAAGGGAATCCATACCTAAACGTCTCCAGTAGGAGAAATGGAGATGAGGCAACACTTTATCTAACGCAGACAGAGAAATGTTTCTAGTGGGTACAGTGATATCAAAAGAGGATGAGAGTCTAGAATCCCAAATTGTTAGGGTATCGGATATGGTAGAGGATGATAATGGATAGTGGGGGTGGAGTTGTCGGGGAAGCCACAGAAGGTTATTGAGGGGGTCTTGAAAGAGGGCACGTTCTAGATCCACCCATGGTTTAGAGTGAGGGGGAGAAATAAATCGGACAGTTGGGAGAGCATAGATGCTTCGTGATACCTGGTTAAATCAGGGAGAGTGAGGCCTCCCTGTGACTTAGAGCAAATCATACATGTGTAGGCCAATCGAGGAGGTTTACATTTCCAAACATACGACAGCATTAACTTTCGCATCTGGGTTAACAATTTACGAGGAACCGCATAAGGGATGGCTCGGAATAAATACATTAGTTTAGGTAACAACATCATCTTAAATGCCGCCAAGCGGACCAAAAAGGAGACCTCGTAACCCATCCAAGCAGAGGTCAGTGAAGTCAGTTGAGCCAATAGTGTACATTCTGGATATGAGAAGGAATGGAGACTCCCAGATATGTTAGGGAGGAGTCTTTCCACGTATATGGAAAACACGCCTTTAAAGATTGTAAAACTGTGGTTAGGATATTAATAGGGAGAGCATCCGATTTTGTGGTGTTCAACCTATAATACAAAGCAGCGCTAAAGCATCCTAAAATGTCATGTAGGATGGGCAACGAAGTCCCCGGGTCAGATACAGACAATAAAACATTGTCTGCAAAAAGGCAGAGTTTATGGGAGGTGTTACATACTGTAAGACCGGAAAATTTTGGAGAGAGTCGAATCATTTGGGCAAGTGGTTCAATAGCCAACACAAATATTAATGGGGAAAGGGGGCACCACTGTCTGGTACCATTGGAGATATGAAATGGGGGAGGATAGAAAACCATTACTAAATATTCTAGCAGAGGGGCCCTCATAGAGAGCTAATATAGAACGAAGGATGTCCCCTTGGAGTCCAAACTTGGACAACACCCGGTGCATATAACCCCAATGGAGGCAATCAAACGCCTTTTCGGCATCAAGAGAGAGTAAGAGAAATGGTGATTCAGTACGGGAATACCACTCAACCAGATCGAGGACTCTTCAAGTGTTGTCAGGGGAGTGAGGGCCAAGGACAAAACCTACTTGGTCTGGGTGTATGAGACGTGGGAGTAGAGGATTTAATCGATTGGCTATTAGTTTAGCATAAATTTTTAGATCGGTGTTAAGCAGGGCAATAGGTCGGTAATTCTTGCAATCAGAGGGGTCCTTACCTGGTTTTGGGATGGTTACGATTTGGGCTTCAACCATATCTGCCGGGAAGGACCCCGTATTGGAAACTTGGGAGTAGAGTTGCAGGAGGAGAGGGGAAAGTACCTCACCGAATGTAGAGTAAAAAGAGTTAATAAAGCCATTAGGCACGGGAGCTTTGTCTTTTGGCAATTGCCAAATTACTAGTTGTATCTCTTCCAGAGACCAAGGGGCTTTCAGAGATGTCGAAAGCGTCATCATCTAAGGAGGGGAGGGGAAGGTCATCTATAAAAAGCGGAGATAGAAGCTGCAGAGGGCTGAGGTATAGAAGAATCCTCATGTAAGTTATATAGTTTAGCATAAAATGTTGAGAATAAATTAGCAATATCAAGGGGGTTAAGGCACGGTTTGCCTGAAGGGGCAATGAGGCATCTAATATGTTTACGTGCCTGGCGGCTATGAAGTTTGCGCGCTAACAAGCGGGTAGCTTTGTTTCCAGCTGTATAAAATTTACTGCGAAAGCGAGCTAGGGCCGATTTCATACGAAGCATGAAAAGCTTCTGAAGTTGGGTCTCTACCTCCTGAAGTTGTTTACGGATAGCCCGAGTAGGACGGGTTTGATTCTGAGACTCCAAAGACCGTAAAGATAACTCCAAGTCAGCTTGTGTTTTCCTAGAGCGAGGCTTGAGCTGAGCCCATTTTTGGATGGACGTGCCACACAGTACCGCTTTCAAAGCACACCAATACGTAAAGATAGAGGTATCGTCAGGGGTATTGGTTTGCATATACATTGACAGAGAATCAGTAAGGGCCTTCAGTGTCTCAGGATTCGTCAATTGATATTCCGGGAGTCGCCAGGGGCGAGGTGGGGAGAAATGAGAACCTACATCCCAGGACCACAATATAGGAGCATGGTCCGACCAAGTACTGGGAAGGATTATAATTTTCCGAGTATGTTGAAGAATCCTCTTATCTAGAAGAATATGATCAATCCTATAGTAACTGTTATGGACAGCAGGAAAAAAGGTATAGTCTCTCTCTGTAGGGGATGAGACGCGCCAGGCATCATACAAGTCGAACTCCGTAAGTAGCTTCCTAAAAACAAGGGATGGGACTACATCTCGAGGAGAAGAGTTAGGGCCTTGCAAAGAAGACCTATCAACTTTAGGGTCGAGGACTAGATTGAAATCACCTAACAGTATAAGCGCCCCCTGCCTAATCTTATATAATTCCTCAAGGGTTTCCCGCAGAAATGGGATTTGACGGGAGTTGGGGGCGTATAGAGAGACTAAGGTTACCAAGGTATTGTCAATAGTACCTATAAGGATGAGATAACAGCCATTTTTATCTTTGACTTGTCGGTGTAGAGTAAAAGGGGTATGTCTATGAAATAATATGGCCACGCCGTTGCGTATAGTTTAGCAGTATAACAGGTGGGGTACCTATGATCATGGAAAATGGGGGGGGGTGATGAAGAAGAAAAATGTGTCTCTTGAAGAGCCACAATGTCAGCTCTATAGTTATGAAATGTAGAATATGTCAACTATTTTAATAAATATTGAGATTAAAAAAATAACAGTATTGGCTGGTAATCAATGAGAACATGTTTCAGCCTATGTACTAATGGTCCTAGTTAAATAGAAAGTTATTCAGCAAGATGCCTGTCTCCTCCCACATTTCTCCACGGACAACCATTGACAAAAGGCATCTCATACTCTTTTAAGAGGGATTTGCTTCCTTTTATTTTCACCAATGAATATGTCTGCATCCAGTGTTGTAAATCAGTGCCCACCAGAGTTCGCCATAGATATTACTATCTATTATTATCCATTACCTCCTAAAAATATTAAACTTAACAGCTTTTTCTATTTTTTTTTCCAATTTTCCAATTTTCTCGAAGGCCAAAACTTTATACAGAATAGTTAGGCTAAGACCCTACAAATGACATTGTATGAATCATTCCCTTCTAGATTTCCTATGGGAGATTTCATCATCACCCGCTATGAGATCTTTATAGTACCTGTAAATGTTCCGTAGTCTCAGTGCAGCATATCTATACATCAGTTCAATGGACTGGTGTCTCTACACTGCATGTAAATGTCCCCTGGAGAATGAGATCACTGTAATACAGTTATATGTTCCACATCTAGAATATTGCAGTCCTATAGTCATTGATGAGTGTATGTTAAGCAATAAATCAATTTAATGGCATTAGAGAGAATAAAAATAGCTAGTTTTGCTTTTTGTATTTTTGTAAAAGGATTTTGGAATTTGTTAATAAAAACATTATTTTGATATCCAATTTTCATCAAATTCCAGTAAAAAAAGTTGTTACAACCATATTGATCCAACCATAATAATGTAAGAAAGCAATAATGTCAGTATTGATTGGTGATGCTTTGTTTATTTGAACAAAGCTAATTTTTCATGACAAGATGTTTAAAAGCCTCTCTTTAACAGGATATTAGTACTAAATATGCCAAAATGTGTGAAGCAATTGACATTCAGGGCCAGATGCATCATCGCTTGGAAAATGGAGAGTGAAAAAGTACCAGCCAATCAGCTCCTAACTGCCATTTTTCAAACACAGCCTGTGACATGGTAGTTAGGAGCTGATTGGCTGGTACTTTTTCACTCTCCATTTTATCACTTTCCAAGCAATGATACATCTAGCCCTCAGTCTCTATAGAGTTAAAAACAGATCACAAAAAGGTAAGTTTAATTTCAGTACAACATTTTGAACCTGCATTGAAAAACGAATCTGTAGAAATTCAAATACGGCATGCAAACCTTTCAATGGCATCTAGTTAGAAAGATCTTCATAGCACTTTAAGAAAAAGACCAAGTGAATAGCTTCCATGCCTTGGAACTGTGTGAGCTTTGCTTGGATATCTAACACCTGTTTCTAACTCTTGGCCTTCCATCTGACTACCCATCTTTCTGCTGTGCTAAACTTGTAAATTTCCAGTGGTCTGTCTGGGCTCCATTGGCTGGACTTCTGCTATGCAAACTTGTGAATTCCCTGCTTACATGTGATACCCCACACATTTGCAAGGTGTCAGGGTGATTGTTGCCGTGGCACACACCTGGACTATATCCCCCACAATGCTAGACAGCAGCCACACTGGAGTTGTTTGTATGCACTGGTGTTGTTGGATGACCATAAGCAATTAGAGGTCCGTTGGAACTGAAGTCCTTAAGGGGAACTTACCAAAGCTGTGTGGGTGAGAAGATGCTTTAATCCCAGTGAAAAGAAACTGTGGATAGGGGGGAAGCTTCAAGCTTAAAGCAGTTTTGCTTAGATCAATGGAAGCAGAGTGGGAATACTTGCAGGATGAGAAAACTATACAGATCCTAGCCATACAATATCTTCCAGAAGACTGGGAGCAGGTTAACCTGGGAGCCATAGCTCCCCAGCAGCATCCAAGGCCTGCTGTTTTACATCTGATAGGAAAGTCCTATCCTCTCTGCTGGTCATCAGATTTGGTGAGATAAAACCACTGTTTGTGTTGGTCACAAGCATATCATTATAAACATCTGCATTTTTAATTGTGCTGCAATGTAATGACTGAGGTGAATTGGGTCAATTGATTATAGTAGATCACTGTGATATTAAGACAGCAAGATTAATACTGCTGTGAAGATCATGATATTAGTTGGATCCTAGTCAAGACTTTTAGGTTCATATAATTACAGAACGTTTGAGAAAGGTCTATCACCCATAATTATCTTTATTGCATCATTGCATTAGTCACAATAGTAAACCAGACTCCAATATTTGACATCTTGCTCTACCAAGTGTATGTATCACAAGTATATTCTAAAAGTACATACTTGTGAAAGGAGAACATTTATTTTAAGAGTCTATTTGTGCTGAGAAATGTATTCCTTTCTAAAGTGCATATCTTCTTCAGTATGTGTTTTATACAAGAGTAACTTTTTGCACTTATATTTGTGTAATTTATGCCTTGTGTGGAAATCCTTGCCTCACTGTTGTGGTGTGGTGGAGGGGACTATCGAGGATGCTGCTGAAGCTCTGTGCAACCATGAAGCAGGACCCTTGTATCTTGCCGCAACCAGCTAACAATGGCCTCTACTATTGTCAAATCTGCAAAATATTTTTTGGGTAACGTATATCAACTTAGTTTTGTTATCTGTATACCTGCTATGCAAACTTGTAGATCCCTTATGTTTCAACTCAGTTTTGTTACCTAGACTTCAGCTGTGCAATCTTATGTATTACCTGTAAACCAACTGTGTAGCACTATATATCAATATAGTTTGCAACTTAGAAATATTTTTTTAATGTCTAGAAATATATTTACTGAAATCCCATTTGTTTTTTTGTTTCTGTTGTGTAGTCCCTTTAAGAAAAACATACACTCAAACTTAAGTTGAAAAAGACAGCTATTCTCCGATTTGTCAGAAACCTAAATGTTTTCAATAAACATTTATTCAATTTAGAGGGATTCGCTCCTTCGTTTTCTGCAGTTATGAAAGTGTTGTACTAAATCATTTTAAACTTGATTGTAAGGAGCTAGCGATATGGGATGTTTCTCTAATGAATACACGAACAACTCTATTGCTATGATTGAAACAAGGATGTGACTTGAATTATAGCACAAAACCATTTACTTCCAGCACCTCAAGCCTTATTACATACTAATGGGGTCCTGATTGAAGCTTAGAGCAGCATTTCATGATTTGGAAAACAGTAGATATACATCCCTTAACGATATGCATTCTTAGGAGACAGATCAGCGCAGAACACTCCCATCTTTACAGCTACTGGTTCAGTTAATGTGAAAATGCCCATTTGTTACTTATATCTTAGTATGTGTTAAAATAACTTCATGCTATTGACCTAGAAAGTCCTTCAAGGCAGTGGCGTCATGACGGGGGTGCGGGGGGTGCGGCGCGCACCCAGGTGTCACCCTTCAATGGGGTGACACCAAAAAGAGCTGCACCTCAATCCCATCCACGTCCGCACCCACACTCACTCCCAGGCACCAAGTAATTCACACACCCGCCTGGCCTGCTTGTGTTCACCGCGTGCGGCGCCGCCGGGTCCGTACTGCCGCAATCTCTATACGCCGGCACCGCAGGCCATTCTGGGAGGGAGAATGTGAGGAGACTTGAGTCGAGTGCACGGGGCCCACGTGGGGTGCGCCCGGCTCTCGTCTTTGCAGCTGGCGGCACTCTCATCCCTGCCTGCCACCGCCGGAGCGCACCGCCGGGCGCACACAGAAGATGAGCCAGGCGCTTGGTTCCTGTACCTGCCACCACTGGAGCTGGTAGGCTCTAAAATTAAATGAAAATCCCCAGTGTCTCCCCCTTCCACCCTGCGTCCTCTCCCACCCAGCATCTTTCAATTCCCACCCTGCATCCTCTCCCACCCTGCATCCTCTCCCACCCTGCGTCCTCTCCCACCCAGCATGTCTCTCTCCCACCCTGCATCCTCTCCCACCCTGCGTCCTCTCGCACCCAGAATCTCTCAATACCCAGCATGTCCCTCTCCCACCCTGCGTCCTCTCCCACCCAGCATCTCTCAATTCCCAGCATATCCCTCTCCCACCCTGCATCTCTCAATTCCCAGCATGTCCCTCTCCCGCCCTGCGTCCTCTCCCACCCTGCGTCCTCTCCCACCCAGAATCTCTCAATTCCCAGCATGTCCCTCTCCCACCCTGCGTCCTCTCCCACCCTGCATCTCTCAATTCCCAGCATGTCCCTCTTCCACCCTGCGTCCTTTCCCACCCTGCGTCCTCTCCCACCCTGCATCCTCTCCCGCCCTGCGTCCTCTCCCACCCTGCATCTCTCAATTCCCAGCATGTCCCTCTCCCACCCTGCATCCTCTCCCACCCTGCATCCTCTCCCGCCCTGCGTCCTCTCCCACCCAGCATCTCTCAATTTCCAGCATATCCCTCTCCCACCCTGCGTCCTCTCCCACCCTGCATCTCTCAATTCCCAGCATGTCCCTCTCCCACCCTGCATCCTCTCCCACCCTGCGTCCTCTCCAACCCTGCGTCCTCTCCCACCCTGCATCTCTCAATTCCCAGCATGTCCCTCTTCCACCCTGCGTCCTCTCCCACCATGCGTCCTCTCCCACCCTGCGTCCCAATCCCCACCCTGCGTCCCAATCCCCACCCTGCGTCCCAATCTCCAGTATGTCCCTCTCCCACCCAGCGTCCTTTCCCACCCAGTGTCCCAATCTCCAGTATGTCCCTCTCCCACCCAGCGTCCCAATCTCCAGTATGTCCCTCTCCCACTCAGCGTCCCAATCCCCAGTATGTCCCTCTCCCACCCAGCGTCCCAATCTCCAGTATGTCCCTCTCCCACTCAGCGTCCCAATCTCCAGTATGTCCCTCTCCCACCCTGCGTCCTCTTCCACCCAGCATCTCTCAATTCCCAGCATGTCCCTCTTCCACCCTGCGTCCTCTCCCACCCTGCATCCTCTCCCGCCCTGCGTCCTCTCCCACCCAGCATCTCTCAATTCCCAGCATGTCCCTCTCCCACCCTGCGTCCTATCCCGCCCTGCGTCCTCTCCCGCCCTGCGTCCTCTCCCACCGTGCATCCTCTCCCGCCCTGCGTCCCAATCCCCACCCAGCATCTCTCAATTCCCAGCATGTCCCTCTCCCACCCTGCGTCCTCTCCCCTCCTGCGTCCTCTCCCGTCCTGCATCCTCTCCCGCCCTGCGTCCTCTCCTGCACTGTGTCCTCTCCTGCCCTGCGTCCTCTCCCACCCAGCATCTCTCAATTCCCAGCATGTCCCTCTCCCACCCTGCGTCCTCTCCCGCCCTGCATCCTCTCCCACCCAGCATCTCTCAATCCCCAGCATGTTCCCCTCCCACCCTGCGTCCTCTCCCGCCTTGCATCCTCTCCCACCATGCATCCCAATCCCCACCATGCGTCCCAATCCCCACCCTGCGTCCCAATCCCCACCCTGCGTCCTCTCCCACCCTGCATCCTCTCCCACCCTGCGTCCTCTCCCACCCTGCGTCCCAATCCCCACCCTGCGTCCCAATCCCCACCCTGCGTCCCAATCCCCACCCTGCGTTCCAATCTCCAGTATGTCCCTCTCCCACCCAGCGTCCTTTCCCACCCAGTGTCCCAATCTCCAGTATGTCCCTCTCCCACCCAGCGTCCCAATCTCCAGTATGTCCCTCTCCCACCCAGCGTCCCAATCTCCAGTATGTCCCTCTCCCACCCAGCGTCCTTTCCCACCCAGTGTCCCAATCTCCAGTATGTCCCTCTCCCACCCAGCGTCCCAATCTCCAGTATGTCCCTCTCCCACCCAGCGTCCTTTCCCACCCAGTGTCCCAATCTCCAGTATGTCCCTCTCCCACCCAGCGTCCCAATCTCCAGTATGTCCCCTCCCACCCTGCGTCCTCTTCCACCCAGCATCTCCCCCGTCCTCCTCAGTCCTTCCTCCACCATGTGTCCTCTCTCTCATCCAGTGCCTTTTAAGGACATGCCCCTTCTGATTTCCTATACCCATTTTATCGGCGTGTGCCACAGTACACCCTCGAGTGGACACTGCCCCACTTTGACCACTGTGATATAATATATAAATAGACAGACGGAGCAATAATAACGGAGGCTCCATCTGTATAATGTTCATTTTGTTAGTAGTTTATGTCACTACTATTGCCACTACATTCAGTGATTTATGATTTACAAGTAAAACTAGTGCAAAAACATAACTAAGGATTCCGTGTGGTGTGATACAGTAGGAGGTCCATGGGGGGGTGACACCATGAGTTACCACACCGGGTGACACCAACCCTAGTGACGCCTCTGCTTCAAGGAAAGGTGGTTGATACTCATGCACATAAGATTTCTGTGAAATCCCTAGAAATGGTCACTAAAATAAAAAAAGGATGCATTTTTGCAAGTTAATATAGATAAATGAATACATGAAATTGCAAATTATTATTAACATTTCAGTTGCTATCTGGTACAAAAATAAAAAATATATTAAAGTCGTTTCTACTGTGCCCTAGTTATGAGTTGGAATATTTTGCCAGCATGTATCAAATTAGTTTGAAAAGATAGTAGTTCAAGAGATCTTTCATGCATGTATAGATGTGTGTTTTGTTGTATTGTAAAAAATATGCATTAGTTATAGACATTCACTACGGAATGTCTAATGTGTGTGCAGCTGATTCCATTGTGAAAATACAAATTTTTAGGGTTTTAATCAGAGTGTGCATCTTTATTGTATCTCCTAAACATATGCTTAACGTTTTTTTTAATCCTACGCTATGGGAGATCCTGGTGGGGAAGTCCAAGCAGGAACTATGGGGGAAGGTGGCACTGCGGTATCCGGATGGTAGGTCGACAGTACATAGGTCGACCGCTATTGGCCGACATGCATTAGGTCAACATGAACAAAAGGTAGACATTGTTAAAATGTCTACTTGGTAATGGTCAACATAGGAGAAGGTCTACATGAGTTTTTTTAATTTTTTTTATTTTTAACTTTTTCATACTGTACCATCCATCCAAGATTGGGAATAGTAAACTGGCAGCATGGTGAGCAAAGCGAGCCATGCAAGGGGCAGAGTGCACTAATTGGGATTCCTGGTCATATTACAGGTCATATTACAGGAATCAACAGACCAAAAACATTAAAAAAAAACCTCATGTCGACCTTTTTATATGTTGACCTTTCCTATGTCAACCTTTTCACTATGTTGACCTTTTTTTCATGTCAAGCTTGTCCGTGTCGAATAATAGTAGTCATCCTATTGACTGGTGACCTTATCCAGGTTGACCCATTGATCCATAACCAGCACGGCAAGCATCACCCCTACTCCACAATGTTGTGATTTCTGCCATAGCACAGCAGGTGGTGGGAACTTGATGACATAATTTGTTAAGTCTCTAGGCTGCCTGATTCACTGGGAACCTATGAGGCTGGTCTATTCTCCCTGAAGTCCAGGAGAGTAGGCAAGAAATTTAAACACCTGTGAGTAAACGGTTTGGTAGTGGGTCAAAGGGCATGGGGACCAGGGGGGTCATTCGGACACAGCCGCAATAGTGGCCCACAGCGCAGTATGCCAGTGGTGGCAAACTGCACATTGCAGTTGCATCCCAGATGTATGGGACTGCAATATGATTGACAGGCAACTGCATTCCGGAGGGTAGGATTACGGTGTTGCGGGGGTGGGCCGAGACTGTTTTCAGAGCGGCTGCGTGATGTCACACGCAGTCACTCTGAAAA
Source organism: Pseudophryne corroboree (assembly GCF_028390025.1). Lineage (NCBI taxonomy): Eukaryota > Metazoa > Chordata > Amphibia > Anura > Myobatrachidae > Pseudophryne > Pseudophryne corroboree. The sequence continues at coordinate 297,090,128 of NC_086446.1, read as the reverse complement.
AAATTGCCCGCTGACTGACAGCGCAGCCAAGAGTCAACCTTAGTTCTGCTGCATCCGTAATTAAATTGCGGACGCATCAGAAGGTGGACTTAAGTATGCTGGGCGGCCTTGCCCTATGCTGGGCAGCCCTCAGCATGTGCAGAGAAGAACGCAGATCCTGTTACAAATGCAGTGATTCTTTCAGTGTTTATCTGCTGATACAAAGATAAAATAATGTAATCATCAAAATAGTAACAGCAAAAAGTTGTGACATGAGACTTCTAATTTTTATACATCTAAACTATTAATAAAAAATAACATTGGTAGTTTAATTTCCCTGTGTTTTTCTTTCAGTTCATGACTGAGGCAAGAGATTGAGATGGGAGCCTAGTTTCTTTTCTCTGGACCCTGCAGCTAATAGTCTCTACTCTATGGACTGTTAAACAGCACTCTGCCAGTCACACCCACAGCAGAAACATTCTCTGATTGTCCCTGCATACATGAAATTCTAAAGTAGTGATGGTGAATAAATGGCCTGGAGACTACATGTAGCACAGGAAGCGGTCACATCTGGTACTCCTCTTAGGTCAAGCATTTTGCTATCCCTAATGCACACTGAGTGAGAAATAACACTATGATATGGCTCCTACAGCATCTTATAGACAGCTTACCTGGAGACACCCCTAGATTCTCCAATGGCACTCTGGAATCAGCAATCCCTCCTAATGCTGACCCATCCATGCTTCTCTGAAATACAATGCACATTTATTGGCAAGCTGCTTAATCAGATTGTGATGTCACTCAGGTGCTAAAAGGGAGGGGTAATTCTGGGTAAGAGAAAAACATTTTGCTATCCCTATTGCACACTGAGTGAGAAATAACACTACATAATAATCAGAAAATACAGAGATCTTAGTTTCGTATATCTGCAGATATAGGGTCAAGCCCCCAGGCCGATTGGCAAGGCGTCTCTGTCACTGGGGGTCCCTAATACTAGGTGTGGGTCCAGGGTGCAGGACCCCATCATGTCGGCACAGGCCAGCTACCCCAGGGCAGCACACAGGTGAAAATTAGTAAGGGTTAATAAGAAGCACATAAGTGCTATGTAAATGAGGTGTGATTAAAATAATACAAAAATATATACAATGTGATAGGAAAAAACATAAGAGTTAATAAAGTGTTAGGGTGTGCCAACCTGAAGCAGCCCAGCCATACCAACACAGGGAAAATCGCACCCCAAACCCACCCCATAAATAATGACAAATATGTCTGGGTCTAATAGCCCAGAGTAAGGCCACATGATAACGGCTCCTACAGCATCGGGAGAGCCAACTTACCTTTTTCTCTTACCCATACTTACCCCTCCCTTTTAGCACCTGAGTGACATCACAATCTGATTGACCAGCTTGCCAATAAATGTGCATTGTACTCCTCTTAGGTAATCCTAGTGATCCCAATGATAATGAGTTAAATGCAACTCGTCTGTATATGCTCCTACATTGCATGCATGGAAATAAAATTGTGTCTTCGTCCATCTGCAGTGTTGGATGCTCTTTGTGGTGTGCTTGCTCACTATCCATACAGTATGCTTGGTTTAATGCTTGTCATCATTACTATTATCATCATCATCAGTGCACCCTTGCACCAGCTTTTCTTCTTGATGCAAATGATATGCTTGAAAACTGGTCACATTTACTGTCCAACTCTGCATTGGCCTCTAAGATCAATGATGGCATAGATTTGTCCTCTACAATCTTTGACTACATTAATAAATCAAAGTTCTGCCTCTTCAGTAACAAGTAGAGATGCACATTATATCTGTATGATACTGCATCACTCTTATGCTGGGATCACACTGGCAAATATATCAGCCATTCAGTTGATTTGTCGATATATCATGAGCACGTCGGTGGATGTGTATCAGCGATATGTCTGTGAACAAAATCATTCACATACATATCGCATCATCCCTGCAGCACAATTGATGACCAATATATCTGTTCATCGGCCGTACGCTTGCTGCAGGGGCTGACATCACAGCTGAGTGGGCAAATTTAAGTGGCCGCCCCATCTGCATGACAGGGACCAATATATATTGAGCGGGTGTTCAGTAAGTGTGCACACTTTCCTTGTTCGGCTGCTTGGTTGGCACAAAGACGGGTCCATGGACATATCTGTAAGGTGTGTACCCAGCCTTACTCACATACATTTAGTTCCAGTGCATGCACAGTGCAAAACACACAATATACTCTTCTCTCTGCATACTGTACATACAGGCATATATCCTACTCATCAGGTCCGTAATCTTAGAACTGATATGTGATGTTAATACCTTCTCACCAGCTTGTCGCTGCATGTTGCTGCTCTAGTCTCTTTGGAGGTGATTCAGACCAGATCGCTGTGCTGCTAAGTTTGTTGTCCAGCGTTCAGATAGTCGCCGTCCATGGGGAGTGTAAATTCGCCCAGTGCAAGTGTGCGATCACATGTATATGGATACGCCATGCGAAAATGTCTCTCAGTCAGCGGACAGCTACAAATCCATTCGCACCTCACTCACCATCGAATGGTTTTTCCAGTGTGTGCAGTCTGTGCGCAGCCCAGGGCTTACTCCTACAGTGCAATGAGAACGCGCTGATCGGGTCCGGAGCTGACATCACACACCCTCACTGAAAACGCTTTTGAACGCCTGCGTTTTCCCTGACACTCCCAGTAAACGACCAGTTACCACCCACAAGCGGCCTTTTCCTGTCAATCAGTTTGCGAATGGCTGTGCGATGGAAATTTTCGCACCAGCTTGTTGCTGTTTGGCGATGCCTGTTGTTTGGTGACACACGTGCACATTGCGGTGCATACGCATGCGTAGTCAATCAATAATCGCCCAGTGTGCAAAAATGCATAGCAGCGATCAGGTCTGAATTGGGCCCTTTGCTAGGGACTGACGATGCTATTTTGCCCAGTACTGTTCTAAATGAGATGACTGATTTGACCCCAATGAAGAGATTTAGCAAAGCTTCTAGAAAGAGAAAGGGGAGAGATATAAAGTACCAACCAATCAGCTCCTAACTGCCGTTTTTCAAACACAGCCTTTAATATGATAGTTACAGTAGGAGCTGATTGGTTGGTACTTTATCTCTCTCCACTTTATCAACTTCCAAACGTTGATAAATTTCACCTAAATTCTTAATATTCAATATGAATTGTAAGTCATGATTTATGCTTGAAGTGACTCACAGGAGCATTTCAAACATTAGCAGAATTCCAGGGCTCCTGTTTGGCTGCCATGTAATTTTACAGTACAGATAATATAGTTATGTAAAGTGACACACGTGCAAGAGCTTGTCACTCAATGTCATCACACAAATTGTCATTGAGAACAGGTAATGTCTTTGGACGTTTGTGTTTACAATGCACAACAGTCTGTCAGCACCATTATAACAGAAGCCTCTGAAGTGCTTATAGTAGAATACATGGGTCTGTGTATAAAGTCCAATATCAAGCCAGGGCGAATGAAGTGGGACACATAGAGATGTTAATATGGATGATAGTGAAAATAGACAGAATATGGACATGTGTATATTACAGTACATCCATATGATAGGAGGAGTGGAAACTAAGCACTGAGATGAAGGAAAGTAAAGAAACACAGAGAGAAAAGAGACAGAGCAAATGGATGAGAAAGAGACATGTATGATATAGAGGAAAGGAAGCAGAGAGAAGAAAGGAAGGAAATTAGATGTACAGGTCTATATGTTTATATGCCCCAAATCCTATTGTTTCTAAACACAGCATTTTTTGGAACAGGTTTTTAGGCAATGTATCAATAATCCAATAAGCCCTTGTAGAGGCAACGTTCCAAACCTGTACTTTCGCTGATAATAGTAGCGGTGGAAGTTTACACAACTTGGTTCTGTCCCAGCAGTGTTCTGCACATGCACGACCTCTGTGAAGCCCAGAGGATACAGAAGAATCTACATGGATCCCTATTTGCAGTGTATGAGCTCCTTCCACAGGAAAGAGCAAACTAACTCCAAAATATTGAGGACTGGAACAGAAAGAAAATCTCTCTAGTAAAACAAGTGTACATACTAGTCCCTACAAAGAGATTACAAGTTGGCACCATATTTAGAAAATGTTAAAAACTAGAAACAGAGGCAATCACAAGAAAGCACGGAAAGGGAGATGTAGAAAGAAAATATGAGCACAGGGAGAGCAGGTTGTGCCAGCAGTGTGAGCAAGGAGCGCTGGCGATTGAGATCCTCTTTCTGCTGCAGTGTCAGATACCATTGTAAGAGGCACTCACCCCCCAGACTCTCAGCTCGCATCCCAGACTTTCTCTCCGTAGACGTACAAATATAAATGTTCATGCTTTTGGGAAAAGGAATCGATAGTGACTAGAGCTACACAATACGTCAGCCCCTGCCAGCGAGTGAAATGAACCCTATAAACTCCAAAGAAGTTAAAAATCCCTTGGATTTGCACACAACTAACTCTGTCCTTAATGCTTTGCACAGCTAAACTTGTTTTTGGTCATGCCAATAAAGTTTATTTGAATTTGAGAGACAGAGGAATGTACAGAGAACAGGAAAACAAGAAAAGGAAAGAATGAAAATGAAAAAAATATATGTGTAATTAATGTCATTTAAAAGACAATTTGCCTCCAATTCTGCTCTATCCTCTTTTATGTGTAGACAAAAGAAAATGAGTAACTCTTGTAACATCAATAATAAGAAGTATTGCATTGTCAATAATGATAATCTGAAAACAGCTGTGTATTATTTTATACAGACATCCTAAGGCGATCATAAAGAAAACTAGGGATAGAAAAAGCAGCTCAGTAATGAAAGGATCATACTTGATATAAATTCTAGCACTTTTATGAAATTCTGTCATATATTCCCTATTGTTCCTGTGTGTTTCTATATCATTTACTACCTTCTGATAATTTACGGAATATTTAGCTAGGCTCCTTTGAACAACACAGCAATTGGAGATATTTACCTGTTTGAGAAAGTTTTGTTTTTTTGTTTGTTTTTTTATTTAATTCCAATAGGCTTTATTAGATGACTAAAAACAAGTTCAGCATTGCCAAATCATACAGAGGTAGAGGTACAGTTTTCTATAGCATACTGATTATTTTCCGTATAAGACATCATGCTATAAATAGGGGCAGATGCTCAGTACTAAGCAACAATCACCTCCCATATGTCATTTTTCAAATGCAGCCGGTAGCTAGGAGCTGATTGGCTGATGCTTTATCTCTCTCCACTTCATCACTCTCCAAGACTTAGTACAACTTCACCATGTATAGTCACATGAGATTTGGAATTTATAAAAGGCTGCGCTGGAAACCCCAAATGTGGGGGGATGCGCAGTGTGGTGCCCCCACAAAATGAATAACCACCACCAGGCTATGACAGGTGGGACTACTCACTGTGTAAACTATAGAAATGCGCAGGTTGGAAATCCCATGTCATAGTGAGTAACAGCCCCAGCCAGTGCTTAAAGTGGTCATACAGAAGTGGTGGCACTCCCTGACCCCACCAATTCAATAAAGGGACTGTATCACAAAAAGGGGGTATAGCCTAAAAAGAATGGGGCGTGACAATGCAATAGTATCCCCAACTCAAATTAGGACACACAGTAACACAATCGTATTCACATTACACCACATACTAGTGCCCCTTATTCATATAGGGGATAGGGATAGGCATAGGAATATCCTTACAAAGAACTAAGGTGGTCATTTCGACCCGATCGCACACGCTTTCTTATATGCAGCCGTGCAATCGGGACGGAACTGCACATGCGCAGCGTCCGCATTGCGCATGTGCGTCATTGCCCAGCGACGGTCGCCACCAGGCAGCGATGCCGCTACCGAAGAAAGCAGTCGCAGCAGCGACCACAAGAAGATTGACAGGAGGAAGGCAGATCCGGGCGGCAACTCACCGTTTTCAGGGAGTGGTGAGTCCAACACAGGCGTGTCCAGGCATTTGGAGGGCGGATGTCTGACGTAAATTCCGGGACCTGCATCACTGGATCGATCGCATAGGGTAAGTAACTCTTACCCTGGTCTTCATTTACAGGAAACTTTTTTGCATAGCAGGGCTGCACAAGTGTTCGCAGCCCTGCTATGCAGAAATACACTCTCCCACAGGTGGAGTCTAGTTGATCGCAAGGGCAGCAAAAAGTTGCTACATGTGATCAACTCGGAATGACCCCCTAAGGTTCAAAAAGGGTTGAGATTACCTAAAGGATAAAAAGGGACAGACTAGATGGGCAAAGTGGTTCTTATCTCCTGTCAAATTTTATGTTTCTATATTATGACACACACAGTAGTGCCCCTTTTACAAAATGCCCACAATAGTAGTGTCCCTAATACATAAAATGCCCACAGTAGTAGTGCCCCCTATGCAATGCCCCCCGTAATATTGCCCCTTATGCCCCAGGAGTGTTACCCCTTATACAGTGCCCCCCTTTGCAATGCCCTCATTAGAATTGCCCCCAGTAGTAATCCCCCCTGTAGTTTTGCCCCATGTAGTGTTGTCCCCAGTAGTAGTGCCCCAATACTAATGCCCCCATGTAGTAGTGCCCCCATTGATAATGCCCCATGTAGTATTCCCCCCTTGCAGTACTGCCCCCTGTAGTATAACCCCATGTGGTATTTATTACCCCCTTGTGTAGTGCCCCCTGTAGTGCCACTTACACACACACACACACACACACACACACACACAAAAAACCTCCACAGTACTTACAAACATGCTTCTGACCGCTGCAGTCCGTATGGCCGCTGGCACTGTGGGAGAGACGTCATGAGCAGAGCGCTCATTGGTAACATAATCTCAGAGAGCGTCTGGCATCCTTCTAAGGCAGAGCTGACATTGGGTTAGGTGGGCCAGAGAAGGCAGAACTGGTTCCATCTCCAAATGAAATTGGAAGAACGCAGTTCTGCCCTGTTCTGGCTTACTTTAACCCCTGGCCCCAGCCTGCTCTACATGAAGCGGAATTTTAGAAGGCAATTTATAACTAGGATATGACTTTTAATGAGGAAAGAGGGGTGGGTGGGTTGTAGATCAAGGGTCTTCTTTTTAATGAAAAGAAAGATGTAGCAGCACAACAAACATGCTTAATACATTAATAATATGGATAGTTATAGTCAATAGTTAAAATGACAAAAGGCTGTATTGAATAAAACAAAAAGTCTTCAGTCTTAAATAAAATATGTCTAATAGTTCATAAAAATAATAGTATATTACACAATAATGCTTTCTTAAAACTTATGCATACATATAAATAGAATTTTGTTTGTAATCATGGAGACCTATATACAGATACTTGAGACATCAGATACTGTATATATGTTATTGCCTCATGTTGTAATACATACAGTAAATACAGTGCTGTATACTGAAACTGGCCAGCCATCCAAATTCCCCTGTGTATACTGTAGGTGTTGTAGTCATTTTCCTGTGTGGCACTACTGGTCTTACTAACGGGCATATTTATCTTAAAATAGCGTTATTATCACAGGACTCCCTCTGGTTTTTTGTTTTTTTCAGGGGGGAAGGAGGGATTGTTTATGAAATTTGTCCAGATTGCAATTTCCCATTATAAGTATGATTACATTATGATCTGATTATAAAAATGATTACATTATGATCTGATTACTAAAAAAAAATATGAATTTAAGTACTTAGAGGATAATTTTGAGAATTCTCCTCCAATTGCCCTTTAGTACATTCAGGTGATACTAAAATAATATGAAAAGGTTATGGAAACACCCCTTTTCACAATACTTTAGTAAAAATAATTTTCAGAAATATGCCCGTTAGACTTGACAACCATAAACAGCTTGGGTTTAACTGGTGCTTGCAGAATTAAAGGGCCAACATATTCATGGCTGTCATAGTGTCCTGGCACTTAAACTGCTACAAGTGCCAGTATTGCCAGGCATCCAGGGCCTGCTGGTATCTGTAGTGTCACAAAGAAAAAAATGCTCTTTATAGGAAAATATTTTTTATTAAATAAATACTCCCTTGGAAGATCTGCCCCTACGATGCCACTCCACAGATATATTGGGGTATATTTTGTTAAAAATCCGCAAAGAATGTTTTGCGCATGCGACACCGACATCACTGCTGCTACCACCCCCAAGACTGCAGATCATACTCACCACAGGCGGGGATCGGAGCTCCTGGAGGGCTGCCGGTCATCGGGGATCACTGCTGCTGTGATCTCCGGTGCTGTAAAGTGCGCTGCCTTTTTGCAGCCTCACTTTACTGCACCGGAGGTCACAGGAGAAGCAGGGAGCCCCAATGACCGACATCCCGCAACGGAGCACCGACCACTGGTCCCTGGGTAAGTGAGTATGATTTCTTTTTTTTCACAGTGATCAGCTTGTGTGACACACAGAGCTAATCACACTGCTGTCTACCAGCACAGCCTAAGGGAAGAGAAAGCTGTACAGAAGTACAGGATCCACAGTGAGCTCTGTGACGACACCAGCTGAAGCTAGCACAATTATCACAGAGCTCACTGCGGTAATTTTTTTTACAATTTGTTTTTAGTTAATATGGTCAGATATCATTTCCCATTATAAGTATGGGAAATGCGATCTGGGTTACTAAAAAAAAAAAATAGAATTAAAGAGTTTAAAGCAGTTTTTCATAAAAACTCCTCCAAAAGTCCTTTAATTAATTCAGGTGCAACTAAAATAATATGACATGAGTGTGAAAACACAATTTTTCAATTTTTTTACTTTCGTAAAAAAAGGTTAATAAATATGCCCCTTAGACTTTTAAATCCAATTCTTAAGTTTGGTTTTCTTTTTCCACATTTTTTCTTTTATTCCCATTGTAACCTAGAGATTGAAAAAAAAAAAAAACATGTTAGACGAGTACTTGCTTACATGAAGCAGCAATGTGAATGATCCATAAGCCCATTTCAAACTACATTGATTGCATAGCAAGTGAAAAAGACTCTTCAACTGGTTATTTACAGATACAGTAGCAGAGCCATAAATAGGGGTATGCCAAGGGTGCAATGTCACACTGCTTTAATGGCACTTGTATTTGCTGCTCCTGGAGTGCCACCCAGGAGTATACCCATCATTCAGTTTTCTGATCGCAGTCCCATCTTGGTGGCATCATTTTGTTAAATGTTGCAGAGAAGGATGGGGGGAGCACAGCTAGCCCAGAGCCTACTAGTGCTCTGCTATGGCACTACACTATAATCCTCACTTGAGGTCTCAATGAACTTCATTGTAGAAAATTTCACTTTTTTTTTCAAGCACAAATTTGCAGTCACAAAGTGCATTAGTGCCCTAATGTAGTCCTCACTTGAGGCATCAATTAACTTAATTGTAGAAAATGATACATGTAGTTCATGCACAAATTTTACCCAAACATTTTAGACTCAACAGAAGAGTAACAACAGTGTTGCTGTGTGTATTAACATTCCATTCTAGATGTATCTAAGATAGAAAAGAACATATACAGTAGAATGATAAAAATGGGGACCACATAGCTTTCTTAATCTACCTCCGACAATGTGCCAAAGCATTATCGATTAGAGATGAGCGGGTTCGGTTCTCAGAGAACTGAACCCTACAGAACTTCACCATTCAAGTCCAGTTCCGAGCCAGGCTCAGGTTTTCCCGCCTTACTCGGATACCAGAACGAGGCAAAACGTCATCATCCTGCTGTCGGATTCTTGCGGGGTTTGGATTCCATATAAGGAGCCGCGCGTCCCCGCCATTTTCACTCCGGCATTGGAGAGTGTAGAGAGAGGACGTGTCTCCGTCCTCAGTGTTCTCTGTGGTAGTGTCTTGTGCTGTATTTGTCCAGTCACAGTGTTTGTGTCCTCTTGCTGCCATATGTCCATTACTGCTGTGTTGTGCTGCATCAGTTCAGTGGTGGTGTATTGTGCTGTATCAGTCCAGTGGTAGTGTCCTGTGCATCAGCCATCAGTCATTCCAGTGAATAGGCAGACACAGTGTTTGTGTCCTCTTGCTGCCATATGTCCATTGCTGCTGTGTTGTGCTGCATCATTTCAGTGTAGTTGTGTTGTGCTGCATCAGACCAGTGCTAGTGTCCTGGCCATCAGTCATTCCAGTGACCAGGCAGTCACAGTGGTATACGCTGCTGCTATATGTCCACTGCTGCCGTATTATAGGTTGAGTATCCCTTATCCAAAATGCTTGGGACCAGAGGTATTTTGGATATCGGATTTTTCCGTATTTTGGAATAATTGCATGCCATAATGAGATATCATGGTGATGGGACCTAAGTCTAAGCACAGAATGCATTTATGATTCATATACACCTTATACACACAGCCTGAAGGTCATTTTAGACAATATTTTTAATAACTTTGTGCATTAAACAATGTGTGTGTACATTCACACAATTTATTTATGTTTCATATACACCTTATACACACAGCCTGAAGGTCTTATAATACAATATTTTTAATAACTTTGTGTATTTAAGTTTGTGTACATTGAGCCATTAAAAAACAAAGGTTTCACTATCTCAGTCTCACTCAAAAAATTCTGTATTTCGGAATATTCCGTATTTCGGAATATTTGGATATGGGATACTCAACCTGTATAATAATAATAATAACAACAACAAGTCCCTTACAGTGTTGCTGTGTTGTGTTGCATCAGACCAGTGGTAGTGTCCTGGCCATGAGACATCAGTCATTCCTGTGCCGCATATTGTTTTATATAACTCCAGAAAAATAATGGAGAACAAAAATTTGGAGGATAAAATAGGGGAATATCAAGAACCACTTCCTTCTAGTGCTGAAGCTGCTGCCACTAGCCATGACATAGACGATGAAATGCCATCAACGTCGTCTGCAAAGGCCAATGCCGAATGTGATAGTAGAGGGCATGCCCAATCCAAAAAGCCAAAGTTCAGTAAAAAGACCCAAAAAAATAAATTTAAACGGTCTGAGGAGAAACGTAAACTTGCCAATATGCCATTTACGACATGGAGTGGCAAGGAACAGCTGAGGCCCTGGCCTGTGTTCATGACTAGTGGTTCAGCTTCACATTACGATGGAAGCCCTTATAACTGAGGCCTTGACACTTATGTTGGTGTTAGACGTGCGTCCGGTATCCGCCATTAGTGCAGTTGGATTTAAACAATTGATGAAGGTATTGTGTCCCCGGTACCAAATCCCATCTAGATTCCACTTCCTTAGGCAGGCGATACCGAGATTTTGCCATTTAATTCCAGTGATTTTGCCATTTAATTCCAGTGATTTGGACATATAATTCCAGTGATTTTGCAGTATTATTACAGTGGTTTTGCAGTATAATGTCAGTGATTTTGCCATATAATTCCAGTGATTTTGCCGTATAATTCCAGTGATTTGGCCATTTAATTCCAGTGATTTGGATGTATAATTCCAGTGATTTTGACATGTAATTCCAGTGATTTGGATGTATAATTCCAGTGATTTTGCCATTTAATTCAAGTGATTTTGACGTATAATTCCAGTGATTTTGACGTGTAATTCCAGTGATTTTGCCATTTAATTCCAGTGATTTGGACGTATAATTCCAGTGATTTTGTCATTTAATTCCAGTGATCCTGCCGTATAATTACAGTGGTACTGGCGTGTAATTACAGTGATCCTACTGTATAAATCAAGTGATCCTGCCGTATAATTCCAGTAATCTTGCCGTATCATTTCAGTGGTACTGGCGTATAAATCCAGTCCAGTGATACTGCCGTATACATATATATACACTGCTCAAAGAAAATAAAGGGAACACTTAAACAACACATCCTAGATCTGAATGAATGAAATATTCTTATTAAATACTTTGTTCTTTACATAGTTGAATGTGCTGACAACAAAATTACACAAAAATGAATTATCAATGGAAATCAAATTTATTAACCCATGGAGGTCTGGATTTGGAGTCACACTCAAAATTAAAGTGGAAAAACACACTACAGGCTGATCCAACTTTGATGTAATGTCCTTAAAACAAGTCAAAATGAGGCTCAGTAGTGTGTGTAGCCTCCACGTGCCTGTATGACCTCCCTACAATGCCTGGGCATGCTCCTGATGTGGTGGCGGATGGTATCCTGAGGGATCTCCTCCCAGACCTGGACTAAAGCATCCGCCAACTCCTGTACAGTCTGTGGTGCAACGTGGCATTAGTGGATGGAGCGAGACATGATGTCCCAGATGTGCTCAATTGGATTCAGGTCTGGGGAACGGGCGGGCCAGTCCATAGCATCAATGCCTTCGTCTTGCAGGAACTGCTGACACACTCCAGCCGCATGAGGTCTAGCATTGTCTTGCATTAGGAGGAACCCAGGGCCAACCGCACCAGCATATGGTCTCACAAGGGGTCTGAGGATCTCATCTTGGTACCTAATGGCAGTCAGGCTACCTCTGGCGAGCACATGGAGGGCTGTGCGGCCCCCCAAAGAAATGCCACCCCACACCATTACTGACCCACTGCCAAACCGGTCATGCTGGAGGATGTCGCAGGCAGCAGAATGTTCTCCATGGCGTCTCCAGACTCTGTCACATCTGTCACATGTGCTCAGTGAGAACCTGCTTTCATCTGTGAAGAGCACAGGGTGCAGGTGGCGAATTTGCCAATCTTGGTGTCCTCTGGCAAATGCCAAACGTCATGCACGGTGTTGGGCTGTAAGCACAACCCCCACCTGTGGACGTCGGGCCCTCATACCACCCTCATGGAGTCTGTTTCTGATCGTTTGAGTAGACACATGAACATTTGTGGCTTGCTGGAGGTCATTTTGCAGGGCTCTGGCAGTGCTCCTCCTGTTCCTCCTTGCACAAAGGCGAAGGTAGCGGTCCTGCTGCTAGGTTGTTGCCCTCCTACAGCCTCCTCCACGTCTCCTGATGTACTCGCCTGTCTCCTGGTAGCGCCTCCATGTTCTGGACACTACGCTGACAGACACAGCAAACCTTCTTGCCACAGCTCGCATTGATGTGCCATCCTGGATGAGCTGCACTACCTGAGACACTTGTGTGGGTTGTAGACTCCGTCTCATGCTACCACTAGAGTGAAAGCACCGCCAGCTTTCAAAAGTGACCAAAACATCAGCCAGAAAGCATAGGAGCTGAGAAGTGGTCTGTGGTCACCACCTGCAGAATAACTCCTTTATTGGGGGTGTCTTGGTAATTGCCTATAATTTCCACCTGTTGTCTATTCCATTTGCTCAACAGCATGTGAAATTGATTGTCAATCAATGTTGCTTCCTAAGTGGACAGTTTGATTTCACAGAAGTGTGATTGACTTGGAGTTACATTGTGTTGTTTAAGTGTTCCCTTTGTTTGTTTGAGCAGTGTGTGTATATATATATATATATATATATATATGTGTACCCTGTTGCAAAGATTACTGAGGCCATAACAACTATGCTGGTGTTAGACGTGCATCTGGTATCCACCATTAGTGCAGTGGGACTGCAATACCAACCTTAGATGGGCCAGTTGTTTGTGCCGCATACTTGTGTCGCTTAGCTTAGTCATACAGCTACCTTATTGCCCTCTTTTACTTCTTGGCATGATGGGCTGTTTGGGGACTATTTTTTTTAAAGTGCCTTAATTCCAGTGATTTGGTCGTATAATTCCAGTGATTTGGCCATATAATTTCAGTGATTTTGATGTATAATTCCAGTGATTTTGCCTTTTAATTCCAGTGATTTGGACGTATAAGTCCAGTGATTTGGACGTATAATTCCATTGATTTTGCCATTTAATTCCAGTGATTTGGATGTTTAATTCCAGTGATTTGGACGTATAATTCCAGTGATTTGGATGTATAATTCCACTGATTTTGCAATTTAATTCCAGTGATTTGGACGTATAATTCCAGTGGGGCCTAGTTTTTGAAAATTGCCATCCTGTGTGACACTGTATTGGGTGGGGGGTTTTAGGAATCTGACACTGCAGTGCCACTCCTAGATGGGCCAGGTGTTTGTGCTGCACACTTGTGATGCTTGGCTTAGTCATACAGCAGCCTCAGTGCACCTCTTTTTCTTCTTTGCATCATGTGCTGTTTGGGGACTAGTTTTTGAATAGTGCCCTCTTGTCTGCAACTGCAGTGCCACTTCTAGATGGGCCAGGTGTTTGTGCCGCACACTTGTGTCACTTAGCTTGGTCATACAGCCACCTCGGTGCAACTTTTAGGCCTAAAAACAATATTGTGAGGTGTTCAGAATAGACTGGAAATGAGTGGAAATGAATGTTATTGAGGTTAATAATATTGTAGGAGCAAAATTACCCCCAAATTCTGTGACTTTAGCTGTTTTTATGTTTTTTTTTGTTTGTTTTTAAATCATCCAGATCCAAAACCAAAACACGAAAGGGTGGTTTTGGCAAAACCAAGCCAAAACCAAAACACGAAAGTGGAATTAGAACCAAAACCAAAACACAAAACACGAAAAGTGCCAGCCGCACATCTCTATGCTCAGATGCATAAGTCAGTGCTGTTCAGAGGTCGATCATACAATTTTGAATTCATTAAATTTTTTTCAGTATATAAGAAAAATTAAGTGACAGAGGAATATGAGTACAGACCTCCAAATTATCCTCATTTTCAGAAGACAGTTCTATTTTTCGGTTTTGGTAAAACCACCCTCAAGTGTTTTGGTTTGGATTTCTTGAAAAATGATTTAAAAAAACAGCAAAAATCTTCTAATTTGGACCAATTTTGTTCCTACAGTATTACTAAACTCAGTAAAATGAATTTCCAGTATTTCCAGTCAATTTTGACCACCTCACCAATATTGTCCAATGGCTGGATGGCTAAACTAAGCATCAAAGCAGCGGCACAAACACACGGCATATAACACATCTGTGAAACATTGTCACACAGCACTGGCAGACAGAATAGAAGTTTCTAAACTATATGACCCCACAGAAAGAATGTTTTCATTAATCAAGAAGAGGTTCCAGGGCAGCCCAAGTAAATGGTGGTGGAGTATGTAGTGGCAGGCAGGTAAAGCATTTAATGATTAATTAATTCATTAATTGAAATTGAGAAAATAATTGATTAACTTTGAAGACCATACAAATATAATGTTTATAGCCAAGGATTCCTGACAAGGGTTCAAAAAGAAGGCAAGAAATGAATAGAATAAATAAACTCCAAATCTTTGGTTTTATGCCCAGGCATGACAATGTAATTCTCCTTTTTCTTATTATCACTAGCAAGAACTGCTACCACTGGTTAATTACTTACTTTGAAACAAATACCATCCTCTTCCTGAATTTGATCAACTTCCTGTCCAATACATTCATCATCAACATCCTCATTAGCATCAGACACACATGACCCACCTGGATGGCATATGATCCACCTGGATGGTAGAATACATTTTTCAGGGTTAATCTTTAATTATACTGCAGTTCTGGTATAAAGATTTACATTCTCACTTATAGATAGCATCCCCCTCATCCTGTTGTACTTCCACAGTAGCATCCTCAATTTCAATGTTTAAATCCTCACCATCCTTTCTTTTATTACTACTCATCCTCACATTTGCAGGGGGTTCAGTAATGGGGGAAGGAGGCTTCTCTAGGCTTACAGTGTCAAAATGGTCAGACTCAGACATAGTTAATATAGACACCTTTAGACTCTCCTCAGGGATTTGTGAAGTTTCTGAACACAGAAATTGTTCTTCAGCCTTAGTGGCACCATTTTTTCGTGCACTGATTTTCCTGTTTTAAAAGTGACACATCTAGAATCAATGTGAGAAGATGTTGAATGCGAGGTTAAGACGATGACTGACTGTGTTTGGCCATGGCTTTCACAAATTCTGCAATACAGTAGGTCTTTTATTGCATGAAACAGCAGTAGCAGGACCACCACTCACAAAGAAAGGCCATAGTTTGAGTCTTTCCTTGCTACTGTGTGTAGTGCATGGCATGTTGGCAATTTAAATTTTTGGCAGTAAAATTTCCTCTCATATTTAGAGGTAATGTTTTCTTAACCATTGTGAAATATTAGTTAGATTTGAGGAGCCCTACACCTATTTCCCCTTGACCACCTTTAGTAGATATTGAAGAAGTTATATGACTGGCAGCAGCAGCAGTACTAGAACTGGGTAGCTCTTTTAGAGACTGATCCATGACTGTTTTTATGTTTAAAACCAGGACCGGAATAAAGCTACTTAACTGCCACAACATGAAGTGAACATACAATTACAGTATATACAGATGTAGCCAGTGCCACACTTACCGTGGCTACATCTAGACACACATGCACCTTAGACGTGAACATGCCCAATTTACTTTGAATGGGTGGCAAAAGACGCAGCTCAGTGCAGGCCCACCTAGCTGTGCCAGGAGTGCACATAGCCTGCAGATGTAGTCACGATGAGCGTGGCTACATCTGAATGGAAAGAAGGGATGACTGTTACCTTTACCATGCAGTTTTATTACATTTAAAAGACTGTCAAATTTTGTTGACACCAGCAAAAGAAAAAGAGAATCATTTTTTTCCTACTTGTGATTTTGAGGTGCAGATGATGGGGAGCCATTCTCTGTCACATGACCCACCTGGATGGTAGAATACATTTTTCAGGGTTAATCTATTATTATACTGCAGTTCTGGTATAAAGTAAGGATTTACATTCTCATTTATAGAAAGCATAAACCTCTACCAAATGTTTAGGACAGTGGACAACAGTAGTTTAATAGAGTACAGGTAAAAGTAATTTTGCTATTGTAACATCACTTCTCCTGAATGTGCATCAGCCAAATCATACAGTGCATTGCTGTAAAGCAAGGATGTACGTCTATCAGTCTTTGTCTACTCTGCTAATGAAACAACTCCTGCCCTGAATTTTCTTTTGCTGATTATTTCAATGATAGAAAATCTTCTATCATTACTTTTTAACAAACATTGCAAAGAAAGCTGAGTGGGGTTGATAGGTCAACAGTCAACAGGTCAACAATTAATAGGTCAACCCTATATGGTCGACATGCATTTGGTCAACAGGTACAAAAGGGCAACAAAAAGATGACAGGTTCAGTTGGTCAATATGATCAGTTTTTGTATTTTTTCAACTTTTTGTTCATCTACCGTCCAAATGGACTATGACTGGGAATAGTAACCTTGCCTGAAGCAGTACACTAATTGGGGTCACATGTGCTTTAACATAGAAAATGACACCCAAAAAAATGTGTTGACACTTTCTGTCAACCATTTCCTTGTCAACCTTTTGGCCGTGTTGACCTTTTGTACCTTTTGTCTTTTCCAAGTGTCTACCTGTTACATGTTGCCCTTTGACCCTGCTTACCCTGTTTGACCCTGTTTACCCTATTGTCCCTATTGACCTACAGTATTTCATGTTGACCATATGGGGTCAGCATAATTTCGGTTGACCTAATGATCCACACCCAGCTAAGTGATGCTCATCCCCTAGGCCATACTGCCTGGCATTGGTAAAAAGAGATTTGTTCTGCTGGCCAGTTTCAGTCCTTCCTGCACATGCTTGATGGCATTTGAAACATGTACACTCCCATTATTGGTCATTTATGGAGAGCTATTATTCATTGATTAAAAGTTTTGCAACGGTAATTCATCTGCTAATTGAAAGTATACAGTATAAGTGAAAAATCTTTGGACTACAAGTATAATTAAAATTATGTTGCTGGTTAATTACATGGACACTACTTAAGCATGGGCATTCTGTGTGGTTTCAGGGATGATCCTGTTATACTATAACATCCCTATAAGTGTCATCTATTTTAGCTGGGAGAATATGTACTGTTAGTGCTGCCTGACTGTCCTGCTGGCTGTTATGAGGACCTGGAACAAACGCTGATATATGTAGACAGTTCTTCATTAATATATATATAT